>NC_141601.1:14144177-14469891 GCF_047967505.1 Dipteris shenzhenensis | reverse complement strand
TGATGAGAGGAAGCACCTGTCCATTTTGCATATGAAAGAATTTTCTTCCAATCATGAAGAAAAGCAGTAGAAACAGGGCAACCATGAATTTTTCCCTGAAAGGAAGATAAAACTGCTTCCCAGTGATCTGTAATCCAATACCCATATGCAGGGGAAGCCATGTTTCCACACATAGCTGCTAACATAATAGCCCATGGTTGTTTTTGCTGAAAAAAATCAGCAATCATAGTGCTCTTTCTTGCCAACATATGAACCTGGAGATTGAGAATATTCAGCCCCCCATGAGTCTTGGGTGAACAAATAGACTGCATAGGTAGTAGTCGCAAAGCTTTTTTATGAGATTTACTTTTCCAAAATATCTCCATAGCTTGGGACATATAGGAAGCCAAATGCTTGAAAGACCAAGGAAGAAGAGGCAAATAAAATTGCACATATGCCATAATGATGGACTGTACTATTCGGAGTCGAACATGTAGAGGCCAAGTGGACAAATGCCAGTATTCCAGCTTCTTGTTGATCTTTTGAAGCACCCATTTGAGCTGTTGTTGCGGAGTAATATTCCAGCCAATGGGGTATCCGAGATGTCTGACAATAGTAAGGGAAGAGATAATGTGGCCTGGCCAAAAAAGTGCATGCCAATCAGCTTCTTTCAAAGCTAGAAGTTTTGATTTCTGAAAATTGATATGCAGTCCAGCAGCTATGCCAAAATCATTCAGTGTATGCATCAAACGAGAAAGATCACTTTGAGAATTCCTTGGCATGAAGTATGAATCATCAGCATAGGCCTGTGCAAGAAAAGACTGTGCCCCTGGAATTTGCAAGCCATGAAGCTGTCCTGTATTTGCCAGATAGTCCATATGCAAGAGTAACGGATGGGTAGCAATGGCATACAGTAAGGAACTAAGAGGGCAACCCTGTCTCACTGAGCGAGTCATAGTCCAGGTTCTTGACAACCCACCACCAAGCAAGCACTGTGCCGTGGCATGAGAATAAAGCCAGTAAATGATGTGGACAAGTCGAGGGCCAAATCCCAATTTTTGCATAGTTTGAGAGATGAAATCCCAATGGACAGTATCAAAAGCTTTCGCAATGTCTACTTGCAGAATGAGAACATCTTGTTTAGAATATTTGGCATACTCAATCGCAAGCAAGGCATTGGAGATATTGTCAGTGATCTGCCTTCTGGGGACAAACCCATACTGTCTAGGATGAAGTCCTGCTTGCAAGAGGAAGCGAACCCTGAGGACAATCATTTTAGCAATGAGTTTGTAAATGACAGGCATGAGGGATATAGGCCGCCAATCAGCCATAGTCTCACACAACCTTTTTTTGGGAATCAATTTTACTAGGCCATGTTTCCAGGATGGAGGAAGAGATTGTTCTGCCCAAGCATGATTGATCATTAGAAGGAGAGTGTTCTTGAGATCACCCCAAAATGCACGGAAGAATTCAACAGTCAGTCCATCCCAACCAGGGGAGCTGCTTTTGCGTAGATGACTCAAAGCATCTTCCAGTTCACTAAGCATAAAAGGCTGCTCCAATGCATGGGCCTGTTCCCGAGATACTATGGGCTGAACATGCATAAGGAATTGAGACCTGGCTGCATTTACTTGCATCAAATGATCAGGTTGAGAAGAAAGGAGATGCTGAAAATGACTAGAACATTGCAATTCCAAGTCTGATTTGGAAGTGGTCCAGGTGCCATCAGCTTTCTTGATCCTGCAAATATCCTCCTTTCGCCTATCCGCATGGAGACTTTTAAAAAAGGCTTTGGAGGAGCAGCCCTTATCCAAAAGGGGTTTCATACGAGCTCGGATTTGCCACTTCTTTAATTTGCGAAGATCATTTTGATGGATGATATGAACCGCATAAGCACAAGAATCCTGTTCAGAAGAAGTAAGCTACCTATGAGAACTGATTGCATCCATTTGCTGCTTGTGGGATTGAGCCCATTTTATCTTGAGCCGAAGGTTTTCCATGTAACTCCGTCCGTAGTCTTGAATAACAGCCTGTAAGCGATGAGCAAAACTGATCCAAGCAAAATCCATATCCTCCTGAGCATGTAAGAGAAGGGGACGGACAGCCACTCTCACCATGTTCTGAAATTGTTGATGAAGCAAGTAGGCACTATTAACATGGAGCAAGCGATGACCAAAAAAAGGCATATCATCTGTCAGACGTGCTATTGATAATGTCAAGCACACTGGAAAATGATCAGATAGCAGGAGGGAGTGATCAATCCACAAAGTACATGTAAAATCAGCATACTGCTGAGCATGCAGCAAATACCATCTGTCAAGTCGAGCCCAGTAATGAGTAAAGGCATTGTGATGATATGTATAACCCATATCTGTGTCCCTTGTTGAGAGCCATAGATCTT
Organism: Dipteris shenzhenensis; assembly: GCF_047967505.1. NCBI lineage: Eukaryota > Viridiplantae > Streptophyta > Polypodiopsida > Gleicheniales > Dipteridaceae > Dipteris > Dipteris shenzhenensis. Next base: position 14,467,511 of record NC_141601.1, on the reverse strand, counting down.
CTGCATGTAGAGATGAGAGCATATCTTCCCAATGTCGGAACTCAGTGGGGATCATGTGAGAGCGATTAGTAGTATTGTCTTGGGAGGCAGGCGAATTGTTAAAGTCTCCACACAAAAAAGCATTGGAAAGCCATGGGTATTGTTTGAGGGAGGCCCACATTTGAGCTCTAGTCGCAGAAGTTTGTGAGGCATAAACAGACGCTATTTCATAGAGAGTATCCTGCCAGGTGCACCTGATCACCATCCATCGACCCTGAGGATCATTGTGGGCCACCGTGGGCTGTATATCATGTTTTACCAGCATGCAAACCCCCGAAAAGTGCATTGTACCAGCATAAAAAATATCATAACCAGCATAGTGGCCTTGCTGGCCAGCCAAGAAGTGTTGGTTGTGTTCTTGTAAGGAGATCACATCGGGATGCATTCTATGTACATAATGCCAGAAAAGTCTCCACTTATTGACATTGCAAAGACCCTGAACATTGTATGTAATGCAAGTAATTGAAGTAGACATAAAAGATATGTACAGTCAAACCAAAAGACAGAATAGAGTGTAAACTGTCAGGCCTCAGCCATGACATCAACATCCACCTGGGCTCCTGGATCATTAGCTCTATGATCCTCATCATTATCACATACAGGGATGCCTCTTTTTAGCACATCAACCCACAGTTGAGAAGCAAGGCTGTCAACAGGGGAAGAGGTCTGACCAGGGGTAGAAATTGAAGCATCCCAATGGCGAGATTGTAGTGGACGTGGTTTGAGAGCAAAAACCTTTTTGGGTTGTTGCCAGGCACCCTGGGGAGAGACATGAGAATCTGAAATTTTGCCCTTACCCTTATCCTTTTGCTTAGCTGAAACCTGAAGTACATTTTCTTTGGAAAGGACAGATTTGAGAGCCACATCACCCAGTTTGATAGGCATTGCCTTAGACCCCGAGGCATAAGTCGGAGGAGGAGTATTTTCTGGAGCAATAGCTGTGGGTGGAAGCTGATGCAGAACTGCAGGACACTGTGAGGCTAAGTGGCCAAACTTATGGCATGTGAAACAAGCACCTGCAAAAACTCCCCATTTCAAGTCAAAATATTTTTCACCAAGGGGAACATCCTCCACTTCTACCGCAATGGAAGGAGGGGTTGGGTGATCTGTATCCCAAAGAATACAAAAGCGATTGCGATTACCCGAAGGGCGGGGTGGGCATACAACTTGCCCCAAAGTGGCTGCCAAACTTGGTAACTCAGCCCTCATATAGTCTGGAAAATCCACTACCTCAACCCATACGGGGCAGTGATGTCGAATGAGGCTGTGGTAATCTTTGTTTGGCGACCATGGCATGACATGCACCATTTGTCTGCCATAGAAAAGGGGCGACATCTCCAAAATCTGCTGGCGATATGAGGCATCCGAAAAGTGCACCTCATAAAAACCCCTAGAAGCAAAATATACCCCTTCAACAAAGCAGCCTCCCAACAATGCCTGAACCCACTGAGCCACATCATTTGCTGAAGGTAACTTTCCTGGGAAGAAGATGATAACTGCTTGCTGTGAGAATTTTCGAAGAGGAGCAACCAATGATGGAAGCTTCAACTTGTATTTGATGGCCGGGGGAGGTTTGGCCCACTCCTTCCGGCTGTACTGAAATTCATCTTTAAGCATATCAAAGACATAGTGAGCGTCGACCGAATCTGTAGTAGAAAAATCAACCTGTTGTCTTTTGGAGTCCCGGGTCGACTCCTTACGAGAGTAGCTTTTGAACTGATCTTCCATGAAGAGAAACAAGGCAGGATTGAAGGAAGGGCAGAATAAAGAGGGGCTGTACGGACGAAGGATAGGCTAGAGATGCGGGCTGTACGGAATGAAGGAGGAGGCAGGGAGAGTAAAGACTGTACGGAATTCAGAAGTAAAAAGGGTGATTGACGCAGCAGGCAAGACTACTTGTACGGAAAAGGGCAAGTGGTACGGCGATGCAACGGGGAAGATGGCGTAGGGCAGGTAGAAGCGACGGAGCAGCGCAGGGAAAGAAAAGTGTGGCTGTACGGCGTCCGTACAAAAGTACGGCGTCCGTACGGTTGTACGGGCAGAACGCAGAAACGAGCGGAAGAACGCAGAGAAGAATAGAAGCGCGATGCGGACGTGTACGGAGAGCGCAGGGATGAGCAGAGACCCTCTCGCACACTTCGTCTCCCTCGTCGTCACTCCTCCTCTACTCGTCGCCTCATCTCCTCTCCCTCAACTCGTCCACTCTCTCACACACACACCACAGCTATGTGCACACACTTTTTTTTTGGGTAAAATCCATTGTATTTATATGCTCATAAATTTACAATATGGGAGGTCTCCCACACACTAGCAAAGAACTCCGAAAGAGAGCCCAATAGAAGAACTCAAAAACAAGTAGAGAACACTTCAAGGCAAGTAGCATCCAAATCCCTTGCAGCAATACTGTCATGTAAAGACTGCTTAAGGGACATTCTGAAGAAAATATATGCCTGAGGAAACTGTTGACCCATCCTAGAGTGCAGTCTCTGTGTCCAGATGGTCCATAATACCCAAAAGCGAGTCCAATGAAAGAAAAGGAGTAATGGAGACATCTGAGATGAGCAGCATCCAAACATCCAGAAAAGTTTCCCAAATCTGATAGAAGGGAACCGAAGCCGCAGTAAATGAGAAACCCGAGTGATCAATGTGCGAGAGTGCGGGCAAAACCATAATAAGTGAGGAACTGTCTCGCGAGGATGAGAGCAACGGGGGCAGAAAGGAGAAGCAATGCGGCGAGCTGCCAATTTCACCCCAATGGAAAAGGCTCCCACTATACATCTCCAAAAGAAAAGCCTCTGTTTCAATGGCAATTTGGTTTTCCAGATTTTCATGAGACGGGATTGCCACCAAGATAAAGGCCTATCCAAATTCCAAAGAGTGTTGGCATGCTTGTCAATCCATGGCTGTGGAAGAAGAAATCTGTAAACCTTCGAGGCAGTCAGATTGTGTATCGAAAGTGTATATGCAGCAGGAGGTATGGAAGTCAAATTCCAGTCCATTAATCTGTCCTGTGCAAACAGTGGAGGAACCGGAACAAATGGCTGCATCATAATTGAAAGTGTTCTCCAAATGGATCTATGATGCAGACCCAAGGAAAATGTCCTGCAAGCTTGTGGAAATGAAAGTGTATAGCCTTGTTGATCCACAACATCACCAACAAATCTTATGCCCAATTTCATGAGATTATATGCTTTGATAGGTGCCTGTAAAGCGAGAGGCGATGCAAACACCTTGCTCCAATGGATGCTTTCCAATCGAAAGGAGTTGCCATGACGAGAGGAAGCACCTGTCCATTTTGCATATGAAAGAATTCTCTTCCAATCATGAATAAAAGCAGTAGAAACAGGGCAACCAGGAATTTTTCCCTGAAAATTAGACAAAACTGCTTCCCAGTGATCTGTAATCCAATGCCCATATGCATGGGAAGCCATGTTTCCACACATAGCTGCTAACATAATAGCCCATGGTTGGTTTTGCTGAAAAAAATCAGCAATCATAGTGCTCTTTCTTGCCAACATATGAACCTGGAGATTGAGAATATTCAGCCCCCCATGAGTCTTGGGTGAACAAATAGACAGCATAGGTAGTAGTCTCAAAGCTTTTTTAAGAGATTTACTTTTCCAAAATATCTCCATAGCTTGGGACATATAAGAAGCCAAATGCTTGAAAGACCAAGGAAGAAGAGGCAGATAAAATTGCACATATGCCATAATGATGGACTGTACTATCCGGAGTCGAACATGTAGAGGCCAAGTGGACAAATGCCAGTATTCCAGCTTCTTATTGATCTTTTGAAGCACCCATTTGAGCTGTTGTTGCGGAGTAATATTCCAGCCAATGGGGTATCCGAGATGTCTGACAATAGTAAAGGAAGAGATAATGTGGCCTGGCCAAAACAGTGCATGCCAATCAGCTTCTTTCAAAGCTAGAAGTTTTGATTTCTGAAAATTGATATGCAGTCCAGCAGCTATACCAAAGTCATTCAGTGTATGCATCAAACAAGAAAGATCACTTTGAGAATTCCTTGGCATGAAGAATGAATCATCAGCATAGGCCTGTGCAAGAAAAGACTTTGCCCCTGGAATTTGCAAACCATGAAGCTGTCCTGTATCTGCCAGATAGTCCATATGCAAGAGTAACGGATGGGTAGCAATGGCATACAGTAAGGAGCTGAAAGGGCAACCCTGTCTCACTGAGCGAGTCATAGTCCAGGTTCTTGACAACCCACCACCAAGCAAGCACTGTGCAGTGGCATGAGAATAAAGCCAGTAAATGATGTGGACAAGTCGAGAGCCAAATCCCAATTTTTGCATAGTTTGAGAGATGAAATCCCAATGGACAGTATCAAAAGCTTTCGCAATGTCTACTTGCAGAATGAGAACATCTTGTTTAGAATATTTAGCATACTCAATCGCAAGCAGGGCATTGGAGATATTGTCAGTGATCTGCCTCCTGGGGACAAACCCATACTGCCTAGGATGAAGTCCTGCTTGCAATAGGAAGCGAACCCTGAGGACAATCATTTTAGCAATGAGTTTGTAAATGACAGGCATGAGGGAAATAGGCCGCCAATCAGCCATCGTCTCACACAACCTTTTTTTGGGAATCAATTTTACAAGGCCATGTTTCCAGGATGGAGGTAGAGATTGTTCTGCCCAAGCATGATTGATCATTAGAAGGAGAGTAATCTTGAGATCACCCCAAAATGCACGGAAGAATTCAACAGTCAGTCCATCCCAACCAGGGGAGCTGCTTTTGCGTAGATGACTCAAAGCATCTTCCAGTTCACTAAGCATAAAAGGCTGCTCCAATGTAAGGGCCTGTTCCCGAGATACTATGGGCTGAACATGCATAAGAAATTGAGACCTGGCTGCATTTACTTGCATCAAAAGATCAGGTGGAGAAGAAAGGAGCTGCTGAAAGTGACTAAAACATTGCAATTCCAGGTCTGATTTGGAAGTGGTCCAGGTGCCATCAGCTTTCTTGATCCTGCAAATATCCTCCTTTCGCCTATCCGCATGGAGACTTTTAAAAAAGGCTTTGGAGGAGCAGCCCTTATCCAAAAGGGGTTTCATACGAGCTCGGATTTGCCACTTCTTTAATTTGCGAAGATCATTTTGATGGATGATATGAGCCGCATAAGCACAAGAATCCTGTTCAAAAGAAGTAAGCTGCCTATGAGAACTGATTGCATCCATTTGCTGCTTGTGGGATTGAGCCCATTTTATCTTGAGCCGAAGGTTTTCCATGTAACTCCGTCCATAGTCTTGAATAACAGCCTGTAAACGATGAGCAAGGCTGATCCAAGCAAAATCCATATCCTCCTGAGCATGTGAGAGGAGGGGACGGACAGCCACTCTCACCATGTTCTGAAATTGTTGATGAAGCAAGTAGGCACTATTAACATGGAACAAGCGATGACCAAAAAAAGGCATATCATCTGTCAGACGTGCTATTGATAATGTCAAGCATACCGGGAAATGATCAGATAGCAGGAGGGAGTGATCAATCCGCAATGTGCATGTAAAATCAGCATACTGCTGAGCATGCAGCAAATACCATCTGTCAAGTCGAGCCCAGTAATGATTAAAAGCATTGTGATGATATGTATAACCCATATCTGTGTCCCTTGTTGAGAGCCATAGATCTTCAGCATGGAGAGATGAGAGCATATCTTCCCAATGTCGGAACTCAGTGGGGATCATGTGAGAGCGATGAGTAGTATTATCTTGGGGGGCAGGCGAATTGTTAAAGTCTCCACACAAAAAAGCATTGGAAAGCCATGGGTATTGTTTGAGGGAATCCCACATTTGAGCTCTAGTCGCAGAAGTTTGCGAGGCATAAACAGATGCTATTTCATAGAGAGTATCCTGCCAGGTGCACCTGATCACCATCCATCGACCTTGAGGATCATTGTGTGCCACCGTGGGCTGTATATCATGTTTTACAAGCATGCAAACCCCCGAAAAGTGCATTGTACCAGCATAAAAAATATCATAACCAGCAAAGTGGCCTTGCTGACCAGCCAAGAAATGTTGATTGTGTTCTTGTAAGGAGATCACATCGGGATGCATTCTATGTACATAATGCCAGAAGAGTCTCCACTTATTTGCATTGCAAAGACCCTGAACATTATATGTAATGCAAGTAATTGAAGTAAACATAAAAGATATTAGCTATGTGCACACACACACACACTTTTGCACACACACACACACACACACACATACACACACACACACACACACACACACAGGTGAAGCACAATTCATGTTGGGTCCAACTCTTCACCCACCCCAGTTCCTTCACAAAGTATTTATATATTAGACTTGGAAGAACTGAGACACATAAGTGAGGATGGTGTGGACTGATGCAGGGCTCTTTCTCTCTCTTGAATGGTCCAAGTGAAAATGCCCATGCTGCAAAAATGAGGGACAACATTGCCTGCCGTGTGGACTGATGCAGGCCTCTTCCAGCTTGAATGCTTCGACTGAAGATCCTCGCTGCTGTAAATGGAACTGCTGCTTTGAATGAGGCACTAATGATTGGCTGAAACACTGCTCCTATGGGCCGGTCTGGTGCTCTGCTTGGCACCAAATATCACCTGCTCCAGCCCCCATTCATAGGCCCATCAGCCCCCCTGGAAAAAGGTGTCTGGGTGAAATGTCCACTTGGCCCAGCTGACTGGCTGGGCAGACCCTGACTGAAGAGACCAACAAACTGGCTGGTCTCACTGACCAAGGCAGGTCAGTTGGACTGCTAGTTGACCAGGGTATCAGTCCTCTAAGACCAGCACTCTGTGGCTGACCACTGAGGTGATTGCCTGGTACACATGTTATTATAAAAATAGACTAGCCTGTACATGCACACACATGATGTATTAGAGGTGATGTGACCATTTTGCTTATTGGCAGTCCTGTACGTGTTTGTGTGACACTAAGTAATTGGAGATGGATGGCCTGTTACAGATGGTGCTAGCCTTCCGCAGGTCTTGAAGCTCCATATCATCACACAAGACCACATCCATGATATGTGTAGCACATCTGGTTGTGATGTGTGGTAGACGTATGTCCAAGAGAATATGAAAGCAGATGTGTGACATGCTTACTAATTGGACTCCAAAAGTCTGCTCATTATGAAACCCAGAGTGTGACAAGAGAGCTATCTGTTCAGAATGACCACTGCAAAAAATTGCTTGTTTTCTTTCATGAATCCCTGATAGTTAGTAAACCCCCTCCTCCATTTAACAAAAATAATAAAGTGCCCTTCTGATCAACGCAAAGGGAGATTCTGGTGAATGCCACAATAAGCCCAACAAGCTTGAACGTTACCAGGGCTCTAGTCATCTAATGAAAGCTCTGTCATCTGCTTGATCACCTTCCACTCTTGAAGCTTAAAGATGCAGGGACAGTCAAAGCTCACCCACAGACCTTTCATAAGAGGCAGGGTTCTGATAAGGGTTCTTATACGCTCAAATGAGCAGGGAAGCTTGTTGAACCCCCCATGGTGTCTGAATGTATTATACCCGATTTGCATACTCTCTCCATCACACTTTTGTTTCCACCAGCCTGTTGCAAGCTGCAGCATGAATGTTTGACAGCATTATAGAAGGTGAAGCATTTACTGGATCAAGTTTCCACACATCATTTGCACCTAGTGCTTCTCTATTCATGCCAACCTTGTTTTTGCAAGCACTCAGCAAAGTCATTAACGATACAGTCGTAGGTTGAAATGGCATCTGGTTGATTAAGCTCTCTGCCTTCTCTAGTTGGCCTGACCTACCAAGTAGGTCAATCATGCAATTATAATGGTCAACAATGGGTGAAATACCATAATCTTGGAGCATTGAAATGAAGTGGCAGCAACCTTCATCCACCAGGCCGGTATGACTGCATGCAGACAGAACGCTAACAAAAGTGATGCAGTCAGGTATTATTCCTTCCTGTAGCATTTGGCCAAAGAGTTGAAGAGCAAGGATGCCCTCCCCATGCTGGGAATAGACTGTAATCATGGCATTCCATGAAACAACATCCCATTTAGGCATTTTGTCAAATACCGTTCGTGCATCTTTTTGGCTGCCACATTTGCCATACATGCTGACAAGGGCATTGCATAAATCAACATCTAACTCCCATCCGGTTGAAAAAATGCGAACATGTGCCAGCTTACCTTCAGCTAACGCCGGGAGGCTGGCACATGCATCAAGAAGGCTAACAAAGGTCACTTTGTTTGGGATAATCCCTTCATAGATCATTTCATTAAAAATTTTGAGGGCAGTATTGCCCTGGCCATTCTGAGCATATGCTGTAATCATGGCAGTCCAGGAGATTACATCCTGCTCTTCCATTTTCTCAAACACAGCCAAGGCATCTTGTGGGCAGCCACACTTGCCATACATGTTGATAATCGTAGTTCTGACGATAACATCAGACTCTAATACACTGCCAATTATACGGGCGTGAATCTGCTTTCCTCCATCGCTTTTTTTTTGGGTAGCACATGCATCAAGCATGCTAATGAAGGTTACTTTGTTTGGTATTACGCCTTCCTGTTGCATTTGTTCAAAACTTTGAAAGGCATTTTTACTCTGCCTGTTCTGACCATAAACTGCAATCATAGCATTCCAAGTCACCACATTCAGTTCAAGCATTGTAGAAAACACTTGCTCTGCATCCTGAACGCTGCCACACTTCCCATACATATGCACAAGGGCATTCCCCATAAGAACATCAGACCCAAAGGTACTTCCACTGATCTGAGCATTTATTCGTTTGCATTCAGCCAGAGTGGTCTGACAACCACAGGCATCAAGGACACTAAGAAAAGTAACCTTATTCGGTAGGGCACATTCCTGCTTCATTTGGTCAAAGAGTTGCTTAGCCTCCTTGCCCTGCCTATTCTGGGCATATATGGCAATCATGGAGGTCCATGAAATCACGGTCTTCTCAGGCATTTTGTCAAACATAAGGCGTGCATCCTCTAAGCTGCCACACTTGCCATACATGTTGACCAGAGCAGTACCCACAATAATATCTGGCTCAGAGCCACTGTTCAGGATGTGCTTATGTATCTGCTTGCCCATTGGTAGAGCATCCCTACCTACAACTGCGCCAAGGACACTGAGAAACGTCGCCCTATTTGGCATCACTCCTTCCCGACCCATTTGGTCATACACTTGGAGCGCATCCTGGCCACGCCCATTTTGGGCATATGCTGCAATCATAGTTGTCCACGAGACAACATCTCGCTGTCTCATTCTCTGGAAGACCCTCTTTGCATCATCAGGACTCCCACATTTTCCGTACATGTTGATAAGGGCATTTTCAACAACCATGTCAGAATTCAGTTCACTGCCCATAACAAAAGCATCTAACTTTGTACCTTCGATTAAATCTGGCTGGCTGGCACACGCAGAAATAAGGTTAAGTAAGGTGCCCTTATCAGGTATTGTTACCACGTTCCGTTGCATTTCCTCAAAAAGTCGGAGCGCCTCCTTGCCCTGGCCCTGTCGAGCATATGCTCCGATCATAATATTCCAAGAGAATTCATTTCTTTGGTGCATGTTAATAAATACATCATGAGCCTCCTCCAGAGCCCCACACTCGCCATACATTTTCACAAGCAGGTTCCCTAAGAACGTATTTTGTACGAGCCCATTTTCGATCATGTGGTGATGGAGTCGCTTCCCATCTGAAAGCGACTTTGAACTTCCGCACAACCGCAAGAGGAAAGCGCATTTGTGAAGGTTAAGTTGAATGCCGGGTAGATCGAGCAATTTGAACGTATCTCTGCATGATGCTTGACCACCAACAAGCCTCCCATTACGGTTCTCTAAAGCAGTTGTAAGTTTGTGCTGCTCGTAGAGCTGTAATTTCATACAATTCAGGTTGTACCCAAAAGTATCACGCGCAAAAGCTCGGGAAAAGACTGGAGCTAAGGAGATCTTCAGCACCATAATAGGACAGCAGCACAGAGGAGGTGCGCTTCATAGCTGTTGGAAGTTGATCTTTATCCAAAGTGTCATTGGGAGTTGGGAGGGAGTGCATTAAAGCTGTTGTGATGTTCATGTTCCATACATCTATGAATCAACTATGGGCTTCTTTTTGGTAGCGCTAGCGCAAGCTCAAGCTCACCCAAACTGGTTGCCCGTATTAGATTCCCTAGTGGAAGCTCCTACAACCTCTTAGGGCCTTATGTCATGGAAGGGAAATACTTGAGAAATAGCTCTTTCTATTATGCTGGGCAAATGCACCATAGGAAATTGAGGGGAAATAGGGTGCGACCATGCCAAATAGCACTCCATGCTCTAGACCTCAAGGTGCTATTTCCCACACTCTTTAGAACCATTTACTTGACATTTCTCTACCATTGATGTGACATTTTCTTATAGCTCTCTCTCATTTCCCCTCTTTTCCCTTGGATCATTATGTCATGCATCGAGGGAAAAATGTCCAAACTAGGCTACTCCATGGGAAAAACATCCAAAATAGTCATCCTTATTTCCCTCTTTTTCCCCTTCCATAACATAAGCCCCAAAGTAGCGTATCCCTCGTAGATGGCGGTGTGTGAGTGCAGGAGGAAAAAATAAAAATAAAAAACTTATGGGCTTCTTTTGAAGCTTCACTCTTGTTTTCGCACTTATTGGGGATGGTTCTTTTGGATGTGTTTCCTTAAAAAGAGACACAATTTTGAAGGTTTTCCCCCTGTCACATCAATCGTTCTCAAGGGTAATGGAAATAACACCAAGAGATATGGAGCATGGAGTACTATTTCTTGCATGTTTCCCCTAGTTGAAAGTACCTTTTCCCCCTCTTTTTCCCATCCATGACATAAGCTCTTAACACTAACAACTAAGAAAGCCTCTCTTTTGACAACTCTCACAAGAGTAAGCGGGCCAAAGCTAGTTAGCCCAAAATCTGCTCAAAGCCTCTACTTCTCTTGTTATATACCCTCATCTCTCTAAGATCTAGTATACATAGGCTCTAAATGCATTTGGAGATCTCATTGTGTCCATTTATGGTTGTCCCATAGTATTCTAAGTTGAGATACTTCTTTTGGAAAGTTCTTTTTCATTTTCTCTCAGTCTCATAGGTAAACTTTTACACATTTATGATGATTAACCCACAAATTTTAATCGATATATATGCCTCTCGCTGTCCCTCACAACAAGCACTAGGGAGCTCTCCTATATCAGCACTAGCCCCTGATTGAGGAGAGGACCTTCCTATTGAAACGACATGGACAACTAGAGAAGTTGGACCTCGAGAGCAACAACAACTTCTTCGCTAATGTTGTGTCAAAGCACACACAACACAAATCTTCCATGCACGAAGTTTGCTTGGCTTCCTTTGTTAGTGAGCATGGAAGCCACAAAAAAACGCAAACAAGCCAAAATCATTCACTTCAATGACTACATTTGTTCAAAAGACACCGAAAACCATTTTAGAGAATTGTGCTTGCTTTACTTACCTTTCCTTAAGCATGAACATTCACTTAGCATGGACATCCCAACATGGCATGACCTTTATGAAATGAACAAGGACTCAATAGAAACAAATAGAGCCCACTTTAATTAACTATTGTCCTTCAAGCTAGCAAACTCTAGCACTAATTCTTCAACAACATCCTCCTATAATGGTCTTGATAGAAAATATGAGTTTGACTTGCAAGTAGAGCTCCCCAAAACTTGTAACCAAAATCAATTCATTCAACTTGGTCACCTTACATACAAAGCACAACCAAACAATGATTTCCAACAAAGGCTGCATGGATCTTTTTTGACAAGCCCACTACGTTATCCATGCTACCTTGCATTTGGAAAGACCACATAAAGTTCTATGAGCTAAAGACCACATAAAGTACTATGAGCTAAAGATGCGTATGTGGAGGTAATGAGCTAAAGATACCTTGCATTTGGAAAGACCACATAAAGTACTATGAGCTAAAGATGCTCTACACTTGCTGCTCATTACCTCCACATACAAATGTCTTTCTACAGAAACAATTTAGACACTCTTGGCACTCTACAAGAACTAGGACTTAATAGTTTTTTATGAGGTTTCTCTCATTGGGCAGAATACTTTCATTGCAGTACACATGCAGATGCGTGAAATAAAACATAATCATTTGGGGCCCTTTAGCGATGTAGATGTAATTCTCTGTGGGAATTTATGCCAAGCAAGCCCAACAAAGGTTGCATGGATCTTTTCTGACAAGCCCACTACGTTATCCATGCTACATTGCATTTGGAAAGACCACATAAAGTACTATGAGCTAAAGATGCCTATATGCCAAAACTCCTTGAAGCTTTAAACAACATTAGAGTTGGTACTCACACCCAAAAAGGTTTGAGCTACTTAAATGTGCTTTACAATTGTGCATCTATAAAAAAACAAGAAGTCCTACACCTATTCTACGCAAATGAAGCAAAAGACAAGCACGATGAAGAGGTCTTTTACATGTTGAATTGAACCCCACTTTCTTAAAGCCATGGATATCAAGCATAAAACATCGAGTAAGACAATCCAACTTCCAACCAACCCAAAGAATACACGTGGTCTTCAAGCCGAGCTACATCTCTCAAACCTAGTATGATTATTGAACTCTATGGCAATTTGAACATTGCTGATGGCCACTTTAACAGTGTAGATGCCACCTTCATGGACTCAAACATAGACAAAAAACCATTCATCGCATGGGTGCGTTTCACGAACAGCCAAATCAGTACCAAAACTAGAGAAGAGAACTCAACATTCTACACGTGTACGATAGATCCATCATGGACGCCAATCTTCCAAGTCACTCATGAGTTCCAAACCAGTTGAACACAATTTGCAGACATCAATTTCCCGTGCAACCTGCTTGTCACAAGAACAATTCATCGTTCCCAAGGCCTTTCTATGGATTGTTTGGGATTCGCCCCTGTTGGCATTAAATCACATGGCGTGGCTTACACAACATTGTCACGTGTGCGAGATCTACTACATCATCCAATCATTACAAATGAAGCACATAAAAGTCGACACATCAGTTCTACAAGAAATCAGTAGACTTAAGTCAACTTGTGCTTGGATCTTCGACTCAAACCTTTTTTAGCACAATGCACAACATCAATTTTTGCTATCCTTGAACCTAAGGATGCTCCACAAGCACAAAGAAGACATACTTTGCAATACAAACATAGTGGCCTCGCAAATTCTTTGCCTGCAAGACATGCATTGTCAACAATGCCACGATACAAACACCCTTAACTTCGAATAGATAATTGGGACATTAGGTCTTGGCATCTCAACTTACTACAAGAATGGATTAGATCTCTAGACAAGCAATATTACTTTCATGATGGCATCAAATGCTTGCTAACAGTTTTCCAATCTCTACGCTTCCAAACAACAACTATAGTAAACATTTATAAATCTCCTAAGCACGAACAAATACACTAATTAACTTACTAGACCATATTTTGAATTACTTGAACTCGAACATTCCCACATACATCGTCAGAGGCTTCAACATAGACTATAGAATCAAAATGACAAACATGCAAAAACTACTCATGCTCATGGAATGTCAAAATATGCAACAACTAATACACTACCCAACTACAATTCATAGCTCCACATTGGATCATATCTAGACAAACACACTCGTAGAAAGCCGCCTTGCAAGAACACTGTACGCATATTGGTCCGACCATTTGGTAATACACACTTCTCTTTCAAGCATTCATTCTTAAACTTGCACCAACATTTGGGAGGCCCCATGAATGTAATTCAACTTGTTTTTGTTTTTTGGGTTCTTAGAAATTCCAATTGGCTGCGGTGGGAGGGTCCCTTTTATGACTTTTGGGTTCTCTCTTGCAGACTCCTATTCTCCTTCTTGCTCTTCACCTTCGTGGTCCCTTCCTGAATTTGGGGCCTTCAATTGAATGCTGGCTTTGAGCATTTCAGCGAGGGAGGGGATGATAGATATATATATCAATCATTTGTTTCGGAGTGTAGGATAAAGATCAGAGAGTAAGAAGGCTCAAGGGAGTAATCAAGAAGGAAGAAGGATAAAGATAAGAGACAAGGAGGGAGTAGTCAAGAAGGAGGAGGAGAAACCATGGATCCTTGGCGTGGCTCTTCAGGCCATCATCAAGATGATGAAGGCAAAGTGGAGGAGCTGCTGGCGCTCTGCAGCGATGAGAGCTTGCTCAAGCTTTCCCTCAACACCCACACCATCTCCTCCCCCTCCCCTGATTCCCTTCTCCTCAATTCTGACCTCCTTGATCGCTTTCAGCGATTGCGAAACCCCCCTCCCACCCCTCTGCCTCACTCCCACGCTTCTGCCCCCCCCAATCCCTCCGTCCCCCCCCCTGACCCTGAGGAGATTGATATCCTTGGCTCCGATCTCGCCGCTCGCCTCGCTGCATTGAAAGCTTCGTCTCCTCGTCCCTTTCCCGCTCCTGCCCATCAGGACGCTGCATCGGAACTACCGCAACCCTCTCTGCCTACTGAAGTCGTAGTGGGTCCGACGAAAGTGGACCAGCTTTCCACGTTGAACGCCCCTGATGCTCGCATTGGAGGAGTTGGAGGAGAGAAAGAAGGGGCAAGCGTGTCGGAGGTGGACAAACTTCTGGCTGCAGTTGGTGATCAAGTTGTGCTCGAGAGGAAAAATGATGGGCAGAAGGCAAGAAAGCCAGATGACGGTATCGCGGATGAATGTGATGATGTTGAAGAGGAAATTCCCGATTCCGATGTGGATGAGATGGTAGAGTGGGCGAAAGATGCAGCTCGACTAGACCCCTCTGATGAAGAAGAAGACGGTGATGAACCGGTCTTGGTTGCAGAAGTCCGGGATGGGATACCTTCACCTGGCAGTAGCGTTCAAGCAACAAAAAAGCCAGCCAAACGTTGGAAATTCTGGTGACACTCCAATCGCTCCTTGGAAGGTTCGAAGTCCGAAACGCACTTGCTAGTTAGAGAACAAAAGCTAAGTATAACCCACTTCTACCTGCCTCATTTGAGGGGCCTGCACTTAGTACGAAAAACGTTCAGTGCAGTTTAAATACATTGATGTAAATATTGTAATATTAAAATGCAAGGTTTTTATCTTGGCTTGGTTGTAACTTGTGAATCGTCAGAAATAGCAGTTGTGCATTTTGGAGTTCAATTTTTGGGACAAATATTTTAACATAGGCATGATTCTCCTGTGTGTGTAATACTCAACATCGAGATCTTTTAATCAGCTGCAATGGACTTCTAAATCGGGTCTACTGTGTATCAAACGTTGCAATCATTCGTTACCATATACTGTGGGGCCAAATTAATGGATCCGGCCTCATTGATCAGGCAGGTTCATTCAACCCTGAGGAGTATTATAGAAATGCATATATGCAGTCGTCAGTAGTAAGTTCTTATGTAGTAGAAACTTTAACAAATACTACCTAACAGCTACTGTTGCACTAGTTTAGACGATAGTCTGCACCCAAGTGGGGCACTCACTTTGTGGCGATGTTGTAGTAATGGGTTCCTGCGTGGACTTGATGGTTTATAACCTTGTGGGTGACTGATAATTATTCTAGATATACCATTTTTCCGAGCTGACAGACTTGCAAATTTCATTTCTAGCAGTGGATCGCCCTCTTTTTCACCCCTCCTAAGCTCTCTTGTTAGGATTCTCTGTTCAGGATAGGGCACAATTAAATTAGGTGCCTTCACCAGAAGTCATAGCTTGGCTGAAGCTAACGTGGTCTATTTTTCAATTAAAAAGTCCTCGTTGTCATGCTCGACTCCGATCGAGTCTGCCATTCAGCTCTACAGCTCTCAAAAAACTCCTATGAGACTCTTGTAACTGTATGCTAGGATGTGTATATGAGCATACTTTTATACAATGGTTTGCACATACAGCCATTATTACATTGTCCCATATTGTTGGTTCAGGGATCTTCCCATGTGGCTTTGAATAAGCTTACCCTTTAGCTCTACATTTTCCTTCTGCAATTGTAAAACCGTTTGTTGTAGGATCAGAAAAGTATAAGCATCAGCCCATTTGGGGGATGAGTTTTTCTGGTTTTTGGTTTGCAGCCTGGTGCTATTTGGGAGCATCCACTTTAGCCTCTTCACTTCTATTTGTGGTAAGGAAATGCGGCTTCAGATTGTACAATAAAAAACTGTTACAGAAAAACACAGACCAGATCTCAAACAGCATTGACTGAATGGAACTGCTCCAGACCACTCTTATGCAGCTTCCTGAGCACCAACCATGCCTTGGCACCTTCTTGAGCACCAACCTACGTTTGGGGATCTTCTTGGGCAGCATCCCAGCTGCAGGTTACAGCGAATTATTGAAAAACACTCTAGCACTCATTCCATGGCAGACGATTGATGAATTGTGTTTGAGTGCAGGGGTTAAGCAGAGCACTGATTGCAGTCTGGCAAGAAGCTGAGTGGGTGGTTGCAGCACCGAGACTCGAACAGCAGTGGCAGTATGTTGAGCGACAGCTTTGCCAACAGAAGCATGGAGATGGCACTTGGGGCAGCAGAAGCGACAGTTAATCCAACAGCAGCATGGAGAGGGGCTGTGCCAGCAACTGCATCTTAGCAGTGGCATCAGCAATGGGTAGGTTCCAACAATGTGGCTGCTGACCTTCACGACTGGGGAGCTAACAAATTGTCTTGGCCGGGAAGGTGGAGAGAGAGAGAGAGAGAGAGAGAGAGAGAGGATATGATATGATATGATTGTTTTAAAGTCCTCTTGAGAACTTCAGGGTCTATGGGACTGGTCACCACTATTAAACTAAATAGTGGTCAATTACAACCATTGAAGTAAGATTCTCACCAATTGCTTTGTTGTGCTAGGCCAAGTGCTTTGTTGTGATATCTTTTAGGTAGCTTCCAAAATTGTGGGCTGGCTGTTCCAATAGATTCTTCAGATTACATCTATTGTTCCCGTGATTCTCCCTGATTCGACATTTTAAGAGCATGTGCTGCTCATCATCTACCTCCTTGTAGGACAGATTTTGCACAACATTTCTTGGAATCATTGGGTGCATCCATCTACCCTTCTAGACCATGTGAGCTGGTCCTTAGCTTGCAGATTAAATGCCTTTTGAATAGTAAGATGTACTCACCAAGATATTTCTGCATTGCATAGCTGTCCATCAGGTTGATTTCATTGGTAGAACTGCATTTTTGTTCCTGGGTTGTGCCATATCTTTTGTAGCATTTTCAGCGTTACTAGGTCTCTGATTTCACCTGGTTCTTGTCCCGTGATCTTAGTGGCCTCTATTGCTTTGTGTGGTATGTGGTGTGCATCCATCTTCTTAATCTGTTGAGGTATATCATATAATAGCGTAGTCCTTCACCTTGTAGTGGTATCATACCTGTTTCAGCTAACAAGATCGGATAAGATGTTTTGAGTCTTAACTCCCAACTCTCCTACAATTAAGCATTTGTGCACTGTTTCTATTCTTTTCAATAAGCTCTAGAGAGCCTGGGCGCCCAGGCTGGACATGCATAAAGAACCATTGTTTGCAGAGAGAGAGAGAGAGAGAGAGTACATCCACTGAGCACTCTTTAGATTGGTTATGGTAGCCTCATTTCTTTCGTGCATGATTCTGTATAAGGCTTTTATAGGATTTGATGTTGTTTTGATCATATTGAATAGCTCAATTTTTGCCCAAAAAAAAAATGAAATTACATAAATACACATCACAATTAGCATTAAAAAAGCATTGGGAGGTGGCTTGAAATCTTCTTTTTCACAATGTTAAAAGAAGCGTGGATGGAATCATTAAAACAAGTTTGGAAGGGTCACCCACCAACTTAGGAGGCATACTATGACTCAATGATTAATATGGGTCCTTAGGAAGTGTTAACATCATTAACCTAATCCATCTTAGCTTCAACGAGATTTGTATTCATGGCACCATTTGAATTCCTTGTGAAAGGTTTGCGATGACTTTGTAATCAAATGTGTTATAATTCACATGAGTTTTTTGTACTTGAATGTGATTATCATGTGACTAGATTGCATTGAATGAATGGTACTAGAGTAAAGCAAACAAGCATTTAGTGACTTGTGAATATATGTTAGTACTCTAAAAAATGAAATGCAAAAAGAATGCGGTTGGAAGTAGTATGTTGTCTCTATCAATCACATGCTTTCATAGACTTTTAGCCACATTCTTTAATATATGACTTAGATCCAAAAGATATGTGACTTATAAACCTTTCCATTAAGGAAGACTACAAAATATGAAGACCGGGCATAGGTGGTGGTGTTGGGATGCCAAGACTCATTGAAACTCTTAATTAACCCTTGGGTTTCTTGTTGGAGATATATCAAAGTCACTAACAAAGCTTGCATGTGTGATCCATAGCCAAATTATTGAAGAATGCTTGGAGTACCATTGATTACATGTTCACGTGCACTTTTTGCATACATTTGTGAACATCTTTTTTAGGAGATGATGCACACAATCATTTGGCGTGATATTAAGTTGACATTATAATAGTATTATTGGTGGGACAAGGTTTTTTTAAACCGGTAATGGTGATATCACCGGTAAAAGGCTCTATTAGCGATGGTAATGGGAATATCATTGGTGGTACTTTTATCACATCTCCTATATAAAGAGACCATCGGTCCATTTGCAATTGCTTTCGATTCTAGAGGTAGGTTCTCCTTGTAATCTTAAGCTGGCCACTCTAGGACCTATCTTGTGGAGTGGTCTTTGGTCCCTGTGCCCACAAGGCACAAGGGCTAATGGCACTACTTCTAGGATGAGGTACCTAGATCTTCTCCAAGAGAGGTGGTTTTTATCGTTTTTTGTTTTAAATTTTCTATCATGTTGCATGTATGACATTTTCTCTTTTGTATGCATGTATGCATGTTGGATCATATTGCATGCGTGTTGTTTTTTCTTTTGCATGTCGTATCATGTTGTATGCATGCAATCCAACTCTCAAAACCAAACATGCATGCATGTTGTATTGTGTTGCATGCATGTTGTATCATGTTGCATGCATGCAATCTAAGAGGAGGGTGCTTGTGAAATCAGTGCATGCTTTGAGCACATGCAAAGGGTTGTCACAAAATTTCTTCCATGGTTGCTAGACATTTTTCAACGGACCTCGTAGTGGGTAGATCATATTAGTGTTCATTAGAAGGACATTAAAAGCTTTGTGCCCAAGAACAACATATTATCCATCAGCCACTAGATGTAGAGGAGCAATGTGAACCTTAGGGAAGCCAAAGAAGGTAAAGGCAATCGGCCTTAGGTTCTTATCTCATTGAGAAGCACATGAGATGGAAGATCATTAATTGTCAGTAACATCTATATATAATTTGATGAATCTCGCAAAGAGCCTCACCATGGGGACGTGCCCTTGTACTTCGTAAAGTGTTAGTGCCCTTGTACATCGCAAAGTGTTATATGTGCACTTTGTGAAAGGATTCTCGGTATACAATGACGAACATAGAAGATGTGGGAGAAATGAAGAGACAATCTCAGATGCATTAGTGGGAGCGACACTCTCAGATGAATTTGTGAGAGAGACAATGGAAGAGCAACACACAATTATAGATGAAGTTGTACAAACCACTATCATGACTCTGTAGGCATAGTTATACAAAGCTTAACTAAATTGAAATTGGTTTAAGGCAAGAGTGAATGGAGCATAGAGTCCCATGACATGAATATGCTAACATGTTGCCATCCTTCAAACCATTCACGCCCAGTGGAGGCTATTCTAGAGGGTAGTGAAGATGCACTCGTATATCTTGTTTGTCAGGCAATTTTGGATGCATCTATCGGATATTATACCACATCTTGCAGGCACAAGTTTCACTTTATACGTTTATTATGGCCATGCAAGCACGTCGGTTGTGTAATTTGTCGCATTGAGTTTCCACCATCATTGCATATGGTTTTTAGCATCGGCGATTTGATGTTCCCATAGTAGCTTTAAGCTTACACGTCATGCAAATTTAAAGTTTTTGTATGTTCGGATATTTTTTTTTTTGCCGAAAAAACAGTGCTAATTATATTACTTCGAAAACAAGATACATGAGGTCAGCATTGCAACTGACGGGCTGCGTTCACAAATCGGACGCAACCCAAAAGGTAACAAAAAAGTAAAGCTCTCTCTCACGGAGGGATCAGGCGCGTGTGAATGAACAGCCAGAGAGGTGGTGAGTAGCGCCACTGAAGGCCCTGCGAAGTGTGCTCGAAGAAGAGGCCCTGTGTGTCCCAAATCCGGAGGAAACATCTTCGCTTCTCTCGGCCGGCCCGGGAGTCTCCTTGTATCTGGTCCCACTGGCCTCTGAGGGTTTGTATAATCTCACTCCAGATGTCAGTCATGATCTGGGCAGTCGATAAGGAGGTGCCACCGAGGATCTGCGCGCAGCGCGAGGTCCAAATGTGCCATCCTGCGATGCTGCTAATAATCTCCCAGACTGGCTGCCTCTCCTGAGATCCTGTGCCAGCCTCTGCTAGGTGCGGCGGAATGCTCTCGAGCGGCCCCCACGTCCCCTGTGTGATAAGGAATGTGGGGTCCTGCTCACATGCCTCGAACAAGTGATGAAAACCAGGTGCGGTGTTGCACCAGCAGAACGCGCCCCAAGTGATCAAACCTAGCTCCGGTGCTGCGCGAGTAAGGATCCCGAAGGTCCACCTCCACACTTCCTGGGCGCGAGTGAAGCTCCATAGGCAGTGTTTTGGTGACTCCTCGTCCTCATGACAGATCTGACAACATCTGTCCTGACCTATCTGCTGCAACCAGCTCCCCACTGGAAGACCTTTGTGGGCGAGAAGCCACAGGAAGTAGGAGATCTTCCGCGGCCGCCAGCTCTCCTACAAGGCCTTCCAGAAGGCCTGCAAAAATAACCTGGAAATACCCTGAGCATACCAACTGGGCCGCTGGGTGGGAGGGCGGCTCTGCATCCTCCCGAGAACTCGCTTGCCCAATGTCGTGCTGTAGGCAAAGAAAGAGGTCGGCCCCTGACCTGTCACAATCTCTAGCCATCTCCACTCTCCTGGGTCCCAATCAAGCTCTGACAAGGCCTGCCCCTCCCAGAGCCAGAGTCGCCAAAGCTGCAGCTGATCCTGCTCTATGTTAGGATCGGTCCGCCAAACCTTCCCCACGAGGCCTACGACCCGAACCCTCTGCCATGGGAGTAGGGGGTCGATGAGCACATCCTCTCTCCTGAGTCGGTCGTCCCCCATAACCGCGAAGAAGGAAACAGAGGAGTCGTCCATCCGACCTGCAACCACCAGTGGGATGCCACGGGGGGTGAACTGTCCCAGCCAACGGTCATCCCCGCCTGACCGCCTCTGTTGATGGCCCAATCACTGACATAAAATCTATCCAGCCTCTCCAGGAGTCTGCCTCCTTCCCTGCGGAAGCCCCACGAGAAGTCCAAGCTCCCGTGCCAACGACGGAAGGACAGGTCTCTCCAGCTGTCCCTACCTCCTGTCACGAAGATAAAAGAGTCCCAAGCGGACTGCTCTGCCTGAGACATGCCTGTAAACTCTGGTCCTCTACCCTGCTGGTCCTCCAAGGTCTCCAGATTGTTAAAGTCACCTCCAACAATCCAGGAATCCATGTCTGGAGAATCCCTATGAGTGTCCTCCAGAAGGTGGCTCTGCACCGGAGGTCTGTGGGAGCATAAATGTTGAGAATTCCTATTCTGGAACCCTCCAACTCCAGGCCTACCCAAAGGGCACGGCCTGGGATCAACGTGCCATGATCAAAAACTCCCTGGGCTAACTACTCGCACACGGAAGTACAGACACCTCCACTCCTCCCCTGTGCGCCGATCGAGGGCTCCCAATAAGTGTGAGAACGTCCAGGGAGAATCTTCCCGCAGCTACGGGAATGAGCCACAGAAAGCTTGTGCTCCTGGAGCAGAAGTATATCCAAACGACCAATCACTGCTGGCTGAAGTTCTTGTCTCAAAATGAGCTTCCTAGGACCACGGGTGCCAGAAGAATGAAACCTGTTCACATTCCAGGAGACAAGGTGTAGGCTCATGGTGAGGACTGGGAGGCTGCGAACAACTGTCTGCTCGTGGCAGATGTCGATGAAGAAGCTGACATTTCAGAGTGGAGGCGCTGACGCTTATGAGAAGGTTTGGAGGGGGAGGCGGGGTCGTCCTGCCCGTTCTTCAACACCTTTAGCAAAGGCGAGAGGCCTTTGGTGACATGAGCAAATGCTTTCTTGAGCCAGCTCGAGATCTCTGAAGTAGTCATCCCGTAGAAGGCTCGGAGTTTCTGAGGGGTCCAGGCTCTGACATCCTGGGGGAGGGGCCATGACAGAGGGGGCCTGAGGATCACAATCAATCTGAAGCGTTTGGCGGCACAACGCCACCGCAGGCGCACGTCACCCTCGGACCACTGAGTCTCGAGAAGCTGCCCACCGGACGGGCCTATCCAGGAGCAAACCTGAGCGTGCGTCTGCTCTCTGAGAGTCTCCCAGACCGAGTCGTCTGTCCAAGTCTCGGTGCCGTCGCTGAGGAACGTGAAAGCAAAGCTAGGGCCATCCCTCGGGGCCAAGGCTGCGATCTTCCCATCCGCCCCTTTGTGGAGCAGGAAGATACTGATGTCGAGACAAGCAGGGAAGGTCCCAAGGTCGGCCACATCCAAGTAGTCCCAGGGGCCAGATCTGTAAAAGTCGCGAGGAAGCTCTCTCTCCTGAAGCTGAGGCCCACCAGAGTCTGCAACTGAGGGGCTAGCGGACAGGGAAGCCTGCTCCAGTGGTGGTGTAGAATCAGGGTGTCCTGCCTGAGGAGGGGAAGGGGGAGGTGGTTGGGGGGTAGGCAACTCAGACTCCACAGAGGCGACCAGCGGGGGGGGTGGAGGAGGGGGAGTGGGGGCTGCCCTCGGCTGAGGAACCATCGGTACAGCTGACACTGCAGGAGAGCTGAGAGAGACGGGGGGGGGGAAATGGGGCTGCACCTGGGACTAGGGCTGAGAAGGAGGAGGAGGAGACTGAAGAGGAAGAGGCAGGGGCTGAAGCTGCGGGTCGGGAAGAGGGGGGTGCGACTAGGGAAGGGGCTGGGACTGAGAGGAAAGGGGCTGGGGAGAGGAAGAGAGGGGGACCTGAGGCTGTGGAGGGCGGGCTACCGTCGAAGAAGAAGCTCTCCCAGGACCCTGGGGCGGCTGCCTGTCAGGTCTCTGAGGTGCTGCTGCAGGTTGGGTAACCTCTGCCTCCTTGCCTTTATCGAAAATCTTCTTGTTCTTTCCTCTTTTCCTTCTAACCTCAGTCCAACCGCCAGCTAACTCTGGACCGGACTCCGGCTGCCTCTGCTCCTCCTGACGTGGCTGCCCGGAGGGGGGGGGGGCGGAGGGGGAGGGGGCGGGGGGGGGCCGAGAGGAACTGGCGAATCGTGGACAAATAGCAGCCAAGTGCCCAAAGCCGTGACACCTCAGGCACTGGCCTAGCTGTCCGGTGACTACCATGCTCTGGGTGATGCTGCCGGCATCTGTCACGATCTCGATCACTGCAGGGAGAGTCGCAGGGTCCGCCACACCCACACGGACTCGGGGGGCTCCTGCCGTAGTCACCGCGTAGGCGAAAGTGTCATGCATAACCCAGCCAAAGTGGGAGCCCAGGTCCCTGACAATCGGCCGCAGCTCAGCAGCAAGACCTGGAAAAACTAGCGTCACTGGATGGCGAGGTATGCAGAACCGAGCATCAAAATCCGCTGCACTGAATCCACGGTACCAAGGGACTATCATAATGATCTTTCCATCCACAGACGTGGGGGAACCAGCTATCAGGTTGCTCGCAGCTTTCGCATTGGAGAGTTTGAGCCAGAAGATGCCCCTTCCCATAAGGGCCACCTCCTCAATATGGCCGTCCTCTAGCGTGAGAGTGGATTGGAGCGAGTCCCTGATGGCTGATCTGGAGGGGGAATGTCCAATGACTCTGCCATAGACAGAGGTAAGGGCAAAGTCATTGGCAACCTCCTAAACCCGAGATGATTGTTGCTCTATCAAGATAACGTGGTAGGCATCTGGAGAGGGAGGGTCTGACTGGGCCTCCGGTTCCAGGCAGGGAGCCGCCATACCGCCAAGACAAACTGCGAGACCTCCGATGAAGAAGAGGCTGCCACCCAAAAAAGGGGGGGATAGATGCAGGGGGGTGGAGCTTGGGTGTGAAGAAGACGGGTGAGGCGAGTGGGGGAAGCGGAGGCGCAGGCGAGAGCGGAGGCGGAGAGCGGGAAGGATGGAGGGCGGAGGGTGGTGGAAACGAGGGCGGGAGGCGGAGGTGGCGAGGGGGTGGGGGCTGAGGATGGAGGGCGGGTGAGGTGAAGAGGCAGGAGTGGGGGCGGGGCGGGAGGGCGGGAGGGGGCGGGGCGGAAGGACGGGGGGCGGGAGGGGCCAGGGCGAGGCGAAAGGGCGGGAGGGGCGGGGGGGGTAGGCGTAGCGAGGGGGTGAAGCGGGGGGCGGGGGGGAGCGAAGCGGGGGGGCGGGCGAAGCGAGGGGGCGGGGAGGTGAGGTAGAGAGGCTAGGGGGGGTGAGGCGTAGCGAGGGGGCGGAGTGGGGCAGAGGGGCGAGGGGGATGAGGGCGGAGAGGCGAGGGGTGAGGGCGGGGGAGGGCGGGTGAGGGCGCAGCGGGGTGAGGCGGAGGGGCGAGGGGGTGAGAGCGGAGAGGCGAGGGGGTGAGGGCGGAGAGGTGAGGGGGTGAGAGCAGAGGGGCGAGGGGGTGAGAGCGGAGAGGTGAGGGGGTGCAGGCGGCAGCGGCGGGGGTGAGGCGGAGGGCGAGGGGGTGAGGGCAGAGAGGCAGGGGGTGAGGGCGGTCGAGGCGGGGGGAGCTAGGGGGGGGTAGAGGTTGCGGGAGGGAGGGGGAGGGCTCGCAGGAGCAGATGTAGTAGATTCATTCTTGTGTATGTTCGGATATTTGCCATTGAATCATTTTTTTGGAGGAATTAGCATACTCATGAGCCATGCAAACTTAACATGAGTCTTGCAAATTGAAAATATTTGAATATTTGAATATATGCTGTCAGTATATTTGTTGAGGAATTCACACAATGTGTCTTGAATCTTGAGTTCTTACTACTAGAATGTCCAGACAAGGTATCTCAAGTTTAATATAACATGTTCCAAGTTTAATATAGGTTATGCAACTTAACTTTTTGAAATACTATTTCTAAGTTTAATATATTTGTGCAACAAGAAAAGCCATTGAAGCTGACCTATTGAGCAAGCCATTGAAGTAATTACATCAAAGAAACCAATTAAAGTAAGCATGCAAACATTGGAGAAAACCAGTAACATATACATGCTAACACTAAACTAATGCACACAAAATGCCTAAAAGCACACAACTCTTGCAATTATCATTATAGCAACCCTTGTACCTTGAAAATGTCAACTCCAATGGTGCATACTTGAGTCTTTGAAATACTATTTGCAAGTCACAAGGTTGGGTCTAGCAATTACGTGTACTCGACGATCAATATTGTATTGGACAACCTATTGAAGAAAGCATGCAAACATTGGAGAAAACCATTAACACATACACGCTGTCATCAAACCAATGCACAAAAAGGTATAGAAGCACACTGAAAGAAATTTCAACTTTCAAAACATCTATCTCATTTCTCAAACTTAAAATATTTCAAAAAATTTATGAGCCATGTTCACAAAATTTAATCATCAAGGCTACAAGGATCAGAGTCATCATCATCTTGCTCATCTTGCTCATCATCATTGTGGTTTGGAAGGCCAATAAGATCTTCCTCATCCTCCTATTCCTCATTGTCCTCATCTCTAGTACCACCTTCTACATCTTGTTCCTCCTCATCTATTTGGATTGCAATGGCTATTTCAATGATGGGAGGAAACTCTTTCCAAGGGGTGGAAATAGGCACATCATATGTGCTTTTGAAGCTTTCTCCTCATATCCCACATCTCCTAAGGTAGATAAAATTTTATGATAGCAATATATGTAAACACGCTTCTCAGCTCCATCTTCGAGGAGTTTGTTCCTCAAATTACTGTGGATGCACTTGTAGGGGCTCCAATTTCTTTTAGCACTTAAAAATCCCCATGGCAAGTGGACGTACCATTCAACATCCACCAAATCCATGCAAGTATAGTTTTGACTATTGCTTGTACATTGGTAGATGCATATAAACACTCCTTGCATTGATACCTACCTAGCTCATTAGAACACCTAATAAATGTAGAATATTGTGGATAATAGGCTCAAATCACCTTATGGAAATTATTCATGATGCTAAGAATATCTTTGGGTTTCATGTTCCACCAATTTGGATCAAGGAGGTACCAAACACTGTGTAATGGACTATGAGATTTCTCCCATCTTCCTAAAGAAACTCCATAGTGCCCTCTGTTTAACTACATTGAAGGCTCTTTTGACATCTTGCTCGTATAGAAACATTGATGATTTCTAGCCATGAATGCTTGCTCTATGAATCAAAATGCATCCAATATTGTCCAATGGCTGGGGCCTTTGAGTCCAGAGCTCTTAGGGTAACCATGACAAGCAAGATTATAATCCTTATGATTATAACTTGAGACAGAGAGAGAGAGAGAGAGAGAGAGAGAGAGAGAGAGAGAGAGAGAGAGAGAGAGAGAGAGAGAGAGAGAGAGAGAGAGAGAGATAGAGATGGAGATGGAGATGGAGATGGAGATGGAGATGGAGATAGAGATAGAGATAGAGATAGAGATATGGATGGATAGATAGATAGATAGATAGATAGATAGATAGAGAGAGAAAGAGAGAGAGAGAGAGAGAGAGAGAGAGAGAGAGAGAGAGAGAGAGAGAGAGAGAGAGAGAGAGAGAGAGAGAGAGAGAGAGTCTACATAGATAGAGGCAATGACAACTAGGGAATACACCAGTAGAGAAGGTGTAGAATGCTGCAAAAGAGATGCCATGAAGTGGAGTGGGCAGGGCTATAAATAGCTTGCCATGCAGACCAACCTAGGGGCAGCCCATTGGTTTACCCAAGGGCCAGCGAATTGACCAGGGTAGTCGGATTGACCCAACCTCTAGGTTAATGTAACACAAGCAGTGTTAGGGCCATAAATGGGCTAGCCTACTAGCCCTAGAGGCTAAGCTAAACAGACCCCCCAATAGCCTTGAGAAAGGCCTCCAACCTCAGCCTATCCTCATATAAATAAGGGCAGGCACATCCAAACTCCAATACCTTCCCTTGCAGCTCATGGTGAGCATACAATCTAAATAAACAAGTCGATGAACATGCAACCATGGACCCTCCAACATCGGTATACTAGATAGTATCAAATAACCTAGATCCTCGAACAAAAAATGCCATCTCAAATAGAGAAGGAAAATTCCTCAGTTGTGATTTCCCAAGCCAGCCACATTGAAGTCCCAATGGAGTATATTGACCTATGGTACCAACCATGACCTATATCCTCTAGTGAACTCATCACATATGGAACTGCGGACTTTGAAAACTGGGACGGATACTAGGTGCATAATCTCTATGCCACCAAGTAGTGAACCTCAAACTCATCTAGTCCATAGCTCCACATAGTCACCTTGCCTACTAGTATTTCAACTGATTAGGGCCAAAAGCAGCCCACATACCCTCCCACAAGCCCTCCCTAGATGTCCATGGGAAGACTTAGAAGTAGCACTATAATGATGGGGTAGTCATGGTTATAATTGCCTTGGAGCCTCCATATTGAGAAGAGGACTCTGACTCTGGGTTCTATTCCTTGTATTTCTTCTTGGACTTGCAATATCTGGTGAGATGCCCTCACTTACTACATTTGTAACACTTGCTCCGTTTCTTCTTGTGCATTATTGCAAGGGATTCGCCTCATCTTGATGTAGCACTTGAAGTAGCCTAAGCTTCCCCTAGGAGATTAGTATGGACTCCTCCTCTAGGATAAGCAATCAAAGTCTAATTGAGGTGTTGTGACCTGGTTCCTCAATGCTTGAGCAGCTGTCATAATCCAGAGGGAGATTTTTAAGGATGAGCGACACCAATCGACTCAAAGTTAAAGCAGCACCCATAGCCAATAACTAATCATGGAGAATCTTGGCTTGCATCAGAAAAGGTTGCATAGAGCTCCCTTTAGGGAACTTTTTTGGAATGTAACCCTTAGGGGGGTCTTGATATGACGATTGGGATGATTGGCGGAACTCGATTGGCTTGCACATGTAGTTTGGAGGTGACCTATGGCTGGTGTGTGT
Source organism: Dipteris shenzhenensis (assembly GCF_047967505.1). NCBI lineage: Eukaryota > Viridiplantae > Streptophyta > Polypodiopsida > Gleicheniales > Dipteridaceae > Dipteris > Dipteris shenzhenensis. Next base: position 14,439,285 of record NC_141601.1, on the reverse strand, counting down.
AATTGGATTGGGCCATGCAAATCTGTGAAGCTTGATAGTTGGAACACGAGGCTCAATTGGCTGGCTAGTGCATGATTGGCATGTGGCAATGCTTGGCAAAACCCAACATGGCATGGAGAGTTGACAATGATAGTTTGTGAAGGTCCTGGCCTCTATATACATGGAAGAGGCGTCATAACATTCTTTCTTCTACAATATAGGTTAACTTGTGTTGTTGTTGCTTCAATTAGAGTTGTCCTTCTTTAGTTTGTTGTAGGTTATTAAAAGCAACTGCTCTCTACATACTAGGGTCCTTAGACATGTATAGCATTGTAATCCGCAACAAGGCCAATAGGCATGCACAGTGCTCCTTAGTCGAGTTAGTAAAGAAGTCATTTCATAATATTTATGTGTCACAACTTCTCATTAAGATTCATGTGAATTATTGGAGAAGGATTTAGAAACCGTTTATGAGCTTTTATTTGCTACAATTGTCAACATTTTATGTGCAATACATTATGTTTAAATAAGTGAGGATTACATGCTATGCCATCCAAATCTAACATTGGTATCAGAGCACATTGATTGGAACTCTTGTGAGCTCTTGCATGAGGTCGCATATCCTAGAGTGATTTTACCATGGTTTGCTCTTGAGAACCGATGTTTTTGTCTTGTCATGCCTGACAATTATGAGCTTCAGCTATTTGCGTTAGCTGCCATGGACTCCACCAATGTTTTTGTCAAGCAACACAATTAAGAGCTTGAGCGGTTTGCGTTAGCTGCCATGGACTCCATAGAGAAGGAGAAGACTTTGGCGGGATCAATTATGCAATTCAATGGATGGGATTTTACCTCTTGGAAATTAGCAACATGACTATATCTGATGTAGAAGAGTCTCTCGGGCTTGATTGATGAAATATGATAAGAAGCTTGAAAATCAATGAGATGTGGCTACATGGATATAAGGGAATGAAAAAAAGCTGTGGGGTTAATAGGACGAGCACTTCACAGTAAGTATTTCCATCACATTGATGCACTAGGGACAATTGTAGTTGAGAATTGGTGAAACTTGGAGACGCTCTTTGGAGTGAAAATGAAGGATTCAAAGGCAAATCTAAAGCAAGCATTGTTTAGCCTAAAGATGGAGGAGATTGAGAGTCTAGGAATCTTTCTCAATAGAATACAAGCTCTTTTGAAGCAATTAAATAACCTTGGATCTAGGTTTGATGCCACAGTACAAGAAAGCTATCCTCCTAAAGAGTTTACTGCCTAGTTGAAGGATATTGTACAAATTCTCCCACTTGATGAGATGATGCAGATTTCTTGGATTGTGGAGTTCTACTGCTTAGTAAAGAAAAGTGTAAAGAATCCCTCCAACCAGATGGAGAACTTTCTTTTGTTGTTGGAGAAAAGAACATTGGTAAGAAAAAGAAGGCTCGTGGGTATTGCAGAAAACCTAGCCATGATGCAGAGCATTTCTGGAAAAAACAACGAGATAAACGTGGATATAGCTCAATGGGCTCGAAAAACATAGCCCTAGAGATATCGATATCAGAAGACCATGCTGATTATGCTACTATTTTAGAAGATGACTAGGCGTTTTAAGGCTCTTATGGTGCATGTTGTGTGGTATTGCACTTGTTTTGAATCGTAGTTTTTGGCCTTATGGTGTTCTTTGCTTCATCGATCTTAAGTTTTTCTCTCAGTCGATGTTTCTTAAGTACAAAAGTTGTTAGTAGTTTCTTTTCTTCTATTAGTTTCTCCCCATTTTGATTCAAGGGAGGATTGTAGGAACATGACCCTCAATGGGGGGCTTGATTTGATGATTAGTGGCACTTGATTGGCTTGAGAACATAGGTTGGAGGTCACCCATGGCTAGTCTGTGTAATTTGATCGGCCCATACAAATCTATGAAACTTGATTGGCTAGAACACGGGGCTAAACTGGTTGGATGGTGCATGACTGGCATGTGGTAATGCTTGGAAATCGCATGGTGTGGAGAGTTGCCATGTGAAGTTCCTAGCCTCTATATACATGGAAGAGGTGGTATAATGTTCTTTCTTCTACAATGCATGCTCGCCCTATGTTGTTGTTGCTTCAATGAGAATTGAGCATGAGATTTCCTTTAGTCTATTGTAGGTTATAAGAACAACTGCACTCTATGTCCTAGGGTCCTTACACATCGATAGTCGTTGTAATTTGGAACAAGGAGTACATGTTTTATCTCTATTTTATACAATCTAAATCTGACAAACTCAAGACTATATAGCTATACCTCTGTAAGGTGACAGTTCACATTTTCGAGTCCTTAGCATAGAGGTCCTCAATAGTAAACCATACCTCCTTGGTGATGGTTATGACCAAAGCTAAATGGGACTTCAAATCTCAATCATCCCAATCCTTGAGATCCTCTTAGAACTCACCCTCTTGGTCAACATCCCATTTGATTGAGTTCTTGGGAACTTAGGCTGCCATTCATAACCCTAGACAAGCTAGCACCATAATACTTTATGGAGAAACCAAATTTGCATGTTGAGCCTCCAATGAGCAAAATTGGTGCTATTGATCTTGTCCTACTTGCTCATACATGAGGGCCCACGGAGTGATTGTAAACTTGTCTCCTAATGTTGATTTTAGTAACAAAACAATAGCTCACTTGGATCTATGTAATCTTGAACAAGACATAGGCAATCGATTCATCCATGCGGGATGCAAGTGAGGGTGGGTGGGATATGGCATACCTTGCATTGCCCGCTTTGCTTGTCCACTTCGTGATATGGCCAAAACAATACCCTACACCACCGCCTTTTCTTTATCTATGCCGTGAACCTCTGCCATCAACCATCTTCAAAAGCTACACCAAATAGCCACCAAAGCATCTCGAAGGTCAGTTACCTTGAACTAGACCCTATAGGTAGGGAGCAATAGCTCAACCGACCACAGATTAGATCCATAAAGACCCTACAAACAGTTCGCTATGGCAATGGCTAGGAGAACTGTTGACCAGATCGACTATGGAATGGAATTCCCCTTGTTTGGACCAAATTTTCCATGGAATGGAATGCCTCTTATGTAGACCAATCACCTCTTGCAACCTTCAAGCACCTAATGGAAGAGTTGCCTAAAGTCTATGCTGCAATCAAAAAGTGCACAGAAACTCTATCCTCCCTTGATCCCTAGTTGACCTAGAAATTTGATACCATGTGAGAGAGGAGTGCATTACAGAAGCATGCAAGAGAGAGAGAGAGAGAGAGAGAGAGAGAGAGAATCTACAAAGATAGAGATAATGAAAATTGTATATATATACAGCAAGGTAATACCCCAATAGAGAAGGAATAGAATGCTCCAAAAAATATGCTTTAAACTGGAGTGGGCAAGGCTATAAATAGCATGTCATGTAGACCAACCAAGGGCAACCAATTGGTTGAACCAGGGGCCAATCAATCGACCAGGCTAGTTGGTTGATGTGACCTTTAGGTCAGTGTAAAGTGACCAAGGTTAGGGCCATAAATGGCCTAGCATACCGACCCCTAGAGGCTAGCCCAAATGGCCCCCACAATAGCCTTGAAAGAGGCCTCCAATCTTAGCTTACCTTCATAGAAATAATGGTGGGCACACCTAGATAAAAGCTTTGAGATTCATACAACTCCAACATGAGAACTGGTATGGTTGAGTCTCAGCTTGTTTTGGAATGCTAGCAAATACGATGTTGGAACTATTGCTTATAACTTGCCAACCTGCTTTCTTCCCTTTTCCACTTGTCTCTAGTTTATCTTTTAATTATCGAGCAGCTACACTACCCTTGAAGCATGATAAAGTGCATTTGTAGAGCCAAATAGGTGACCCCTTATACAAGGGGAAACTCATACTTCACCTAATGATAAAGTTGGCATTTCCATTCAACATAGTCACACAAATTGATTGCAAACTCCCATTCTGGGCTGATAAACTTATGTGTTTCAGTCCACTAATTTTCACTCTCCTTTGTGCTACTCAGGGAGCCTCAATAAAGGCTCTACCTTTACCTTCAATGGAGCTCTCATGAGAATTATGTGGGGAGGATGTTGCATCCACTCATGGTTTGGGACCTTCATTTTAACTTGTACTAGCATTAACAACTCAAACCGTAGACTTATCAACCACACTATGCACTATATGAATGCATGAGGATTATGTGTTATTAAATTGCATTTATATCAGCTTCCCTCCTACTTGAAGCTCATTATTTTTGCTTCTATACCTAGGCATCTATTTCTCATCTCCTGACTTATAGCTTTAACAAAAAAAAAGACCAAAAGCATAGACACACTTGAATACAAGCTCTCCATATACAATCTGCACCTCACAAGAATGTAAAGGCAAGTTGCACTAGGATTTAAATCCAACCTCTTGGAAAAATAATTATCACCTTTGCATTCATTTGCAAAATTAGGTTTAATGTGCGTATAGGTGCATTTAGAGTTGTAGCTCTTGCAAGAGCTTCACAGTGGCAAAGGAGCCAAGAGGCTATGTTATAGGTCATTCCAACATAGAATTTGGAAGCACACAATGCCTCTTGATAGGCTGCTTGTAGGGGGTTCATCCAGAAAGGCACAAACATAGTGGTATGCAATGCTCACTAGGTAGCAAGCAAGTTGACTTAGCATGCCAAGCACATTCAAAGTTAAAATTGTTGCAAGAGCTACATAGAGGCAAAGGGACCAAACCTTTGTTGAAGGTAGAGCTAACACCATAGGAAGCATCGAAATAGGATTTGTGGAAGTATTGTGGCTCAAGATAACATATATATGGATACCCCAACTAAATACAAGGTTGCCCAAGGCCATCTTGATGTAGTTTAAGAAATTTTTCAATCACAAATAACATGAGACATATACTGAGATTCTCATGGCCATTTCCTTTTAATAGGTAGGTGGACATAAAAGAGTCCTATTATAAAGGAGTCCAAATTTAAAGGGTGCTCTAACCATGGATTTTGTGAAATGGGCTTTTTCCCTTGACTAATATTCCCTTGGCATACTTATATCTTCCATAGATCCAAGGTTGGGATCTTAACCATAGTAATCATAGCCTCTCGATAATAAAAAGGTAACATTGCAGTTTTTCTTAACTCCACTATCCAAACAACAATCATAGAAAAAGTGTAGACCTTTTTAAAGATTAGTACAGGGAGAAAGTATTTCCAATATACCCAATATTAAGAGCTCATTTCAATCAAGGGACCATAGAGTACAAAATGGAGATGAAAAAACTGCAAAGAAATCCTTACATAGCTTATACTTTAAAAGCTCCAAGATAAGATTCATAATTTCTTATATAATTCATTAAAAAAAAGATTAAGACATACAAGTTCCTCTTTTGTCTTGGGACAAGTGTGAGTTGGTTGGGCTCATCGTAGTCTTGGAGACCATTTTGTAGCCTTTCATTTTCATCTTGAAAAATTAGCAAGAAGTCCCAAAGCTTTTAAGGCCCTTGGTATATAATTTTTCTAGCATGCTGTTTTAGCCCAAGGGCTAATAAAGGTTATATAATTGTAGAATCTTGCCTCAAACCTTAAGTCCTAGTCCTAAATAATGATAGAAATATCTTCGAAAAACTTTCAAAGTATAGAAAGTCTCGATCAAAGGCTATGTAGCAATATGCCAAGAACTAGGGCATTCCACCATTCACTAGACATTGCCCAAGTATATAAATGAATATAATCTGACATAGATGCATGAAATGACTTCATTTTAAGCCATGGAAACACCTTATCGGTCTCTAAATGCAAACAAAATTCTTTACCTTTTGCTTGGCTACTATATTCTATCTAGTATCTACTATATTCAAAATTCCCAATTGTAAAAGAAATCCTTCCCAATATAAGACAATTAAGTAAGCTTCAATAAGAATCTCCTCTTTAAGTCCCAAGCTTCCTTTAATCCTCCTAAAATAGTCTTTACTTAATAAGAAATTTAATAAATTATTCTCAAGGAAATTCCCTCATTTTCTTTTTTCCATGAATAATAAAGTAAAGTTTTAGAAAAATTAAAGCAAAGAAAATCATTAAATTGCATCCTAAGCTTTGTAACCTGCAAATTAAGCTCAATTGCCCACTAACAATAAAGTGATTTTGTGAGAGATAATGCAACACTGCAAAAAATTGAGGCTCCCTTCCATGGATACCATTTCGAATTTCTAGCTATAGGGCTCTATGCTGCTATGAGTCTAGCAAATGCTACAAGTCCCTTATGCAAATTGATCCACAAACTAGTAATCATACATCATCACATAGAGGTAAAATTCTACCATGCACATTGATAAGGCTGTGGGGACAAGCATCTATGCAACAGCAATATTTTTCTAATGCATTCAACTCACTGAATAAGAGAAAGTATAATACTAGGTCATATTTTAATGTACAATCCAAGGTTATGGAGACCTAGATTCCATTGAGTTAACCTTTTATCATTCCAGTGATTCAGATTTTAGAGTCTACAATAATTCTACTATATGCCTAATGGGTTTGCTAATGTAAAAAATTCATTATCTTCACATTCAAGCATTGTATTTCAACGGGATTTGTTCCATGAGGTTTGTAATTTTGTGGGTCAATTGTTTCCGCATTCAAAACTTGCATTCCATCTACAAAACTTAATCGGTTTGCAAGGTTGGCTGAAAAAGATAATGGGTAATCTAAATAAAACTTTAGCCTAAGTTTAACCTTAATCAATTTAAATTAATCTCATTAAATTAATACCCTTCCCTCCCCCTCCTCCTCGTCACTCTCCACTTAGCCCAATTGCTCCTCTGTCACCCCCCCCCTCTCTCCCTCTCCCTTTCTCACTCTCTTTGTCTCTCTCTGTCTCTGTCTCTCTGCTCTCTCTCTCTCTATTTTTGGGCTACCACTGTCACTAAAGTGGGGTGGTTCTTTGTTTGATTGACCTGAACTTCATCAGAATTGCAATATCAAAGTTTTGGATTCTATGTTCAATGGACCGCCATCCATTATTTGATTGAGGTGACACTCACGTTTTGTTGTGGCCATATTTCATAGATAGGCCCAGGGACTGAGCACTAATGCCATCTGTGTGAAAGTAATGATCTGCTTGCAATGAGAAGAACAAATTGATTTGCCTAAAATCTAAAGCACAAATGGTGAAGCAACACATATGTAGCTATTGGTTGGGTTTGGGGAGGCGGATGGTAAGGGAGGCATGGCAAAGGAGGAGCAGTATTTGGAGGGAAGAGATGAAGAAGCTCGGGAGTGTGTAATGAGCATAAACAGATCACTAGCCTGTGATTGGGAATAAAGTAGAGCATGAAGTGAACCTAGCACAATTTATACTGATTGTGCATGCGGTGCAGAGAATTCCAAAAGTAGGGACACTTGAAAAATTGAGCCTCCCACAACTTAACCTTCCCCTCTGCCCCTTTTCCCCCCTCCCCCATTGTCCACTAGCTAATACCATTTTTCACTAACTTGGGGTATGTATTTGGAGTCTCCTCGATCAGTTTGAGTTGAGGATCTAGTAGACCGAAGAACCTCACTACTTAATGAATAGCCCAAGTTTCTACATATCTAGTACCATGGAGGCAACATTCTTCATACTTAACGTGCTTAGGAAATCATCCTCCTATGCTAGAGGTTTTTGGAGGCCAAGACAAGGCAATGGCATAGTGTGGACACATCACCTAGATGATCTTCAAAGCATATAGACATTGTGGTGATTGATCATCATGACAATACATTGTAAGCACATTCCATATGCAAAGTCTACTAGGAAACACCAACAATATCAGTTATAGTATTGTCAGTCGTCACAGATGGTGGGGCATGCTAGTAGAGCAGGAGTTTTCTTCCTTTATCTACCTTTTTGTAATGTTCTACGTAGAAAAGATTCACAACCCGACATAGGAAAGTATCCTCTAAGTAGGCCATTTAACTCGGGTAGTTCTAGCGCTAGGGCTCTTGAACCCTACAGAAACTAGCACGGCTCTATTAATTCTGTTGTGAAGGAGATTGTACTACTATATGGTGTTTAGAACCATCATAGCTCTAAAGTAGTGTGCCAGAGAGGCCTTTCACTTACTATCATGACTTGCAGTATCCAAACTACCTTGCACTTAATTGGAAGGCTCTAAGGAATGATATAATGGAAATTGTTTTTCACTACCAACTATAAAGATAGATGTCCAATGACCACAAATCGGAGTGAGAAAATTGTATGATGTTCTTCTTGCGCTTTTTACCTTCTCACAAATTTAAAGTGAAGGGTGCCATTAACAATAAGAAATGTTCCATCCGTGTTCTAACAATTGTAGCTTGGAGGCGACATGCAAGTATTTCTTGAGAGCTCACTAGCAAGATCCCATCATGGACCTCAGACCTATGCCAGACACTCAAATAAACTTTGGAGATGTGGTTTTAGATCACAAATCATCATATGTGACAAGTCTAGCGAGTATCTCATACTCGTGCAATGCTCTGTATATTGTTAAGGTTTTAAACCTTCTACACGGTTGAAGCAGCAATGATTAGTCATCATGAAACGTTCTTGGCCATCCTAGAATATACTCTATGCAATAGAATCTAGGAAATAGAAGTAGGAAATGCGACAAGGGATCAATAGATATGCCCCTACTGCCTTCATAGTTATAATCTTTATCAAGCACAACACATCCTCTATAATCATGCTCACAAGTAGAACAATTGCACAGCTACGGTTACTGTGAGGAAATTGTAATAAATGTGACTCATTCCATTGATTAAAATGAGTTGTGATCATTCAAGACCAAGCTCTTGTGACATCTAATAATGATCACCTCGTAAATAAAATGTGACTCAAGTCTAGATTAGGGAGGATTCTTTGATTTTTGAAACTCCACGTTCCAAAAGGATGTAGTACTCACTCAAAAATATTTCATTAACTCTTTAAATGCTAACATCTAATTATTTTTTAATATTAGAATGCCAAGATTTGATTATTCCCATTTATATAGAGCGACATGCATAATAATTGTGTGCCGGAATTGAAGATTGGCTTCTAAAGCTTAAATGAAATTTTCTAACTTTCATTTGGTTGAGATGGTGCCAGCTAAGTTGGCATACCTCTCCATCAGATTTGTGTTATTAGATCTTTGGTGTGATTTAATCTTGATTCGATGGACTCAAGATACAACATTGGCAACTTTAAATAGTACTCTATGGTGGATTATCTCCAACCAGTGTAATATCGAAATGAACTATGTGTTAGAGACTAGTCGTAACTCTTTTGCATTTGGCTAGTTAAGTAACATGAATGCAAATATTTGAGTTGATTGTCACTTTAATATTCTTCCTGAAGAGGTTGGACAATAGTGGATAACTCCCACTTGTTTTGGAAAGGGAAATGGTATATGATTGCATTTGATTGACTAAAATATTGTAAATTGGTCTAGTAGAATTGTAGGATAGATACTTTTCTAAGACAAAAACACACTTGTATATCAATTACAAGATAATAAGAATCTTGTGACTAATGAGTACAATAGATTTGATTAGGTTTCAGGCCTACTTTTAGCACCACAAATTTGGGATGAGATCCTTCCCCTGGTTGCCAAGCTGTGATGCTTGGATCAACATCGATGGATGGATGAAAACATTTCCCTTTGTATGTTTAGTTTACGAAAGGATCCATATCCTTTTTAGCTTTCTGATATGAATTTATCATAATCACGAGACCAATTAACGGCGGTAAAAGTTATTACACCCTTCTATGATTTATAAGAAAAGTCTCCAATTATTAGGGGTAATCTGTTTGAATGTTCGGAATCTTAATACTAAATTTAATATTAAAGATTCACTTTTGAGACTTTGAACTGATGACCACGACCAACGGGTCAAAGGAAGTTCACTTGTTACACTCTAAACTAGTCCATGACCGATTGGTTGAAGGACCTTTCCATGAACATGGAGACTGTCCTACCCTCCCATTGATTGGCTGGAGAGGTTTAACACTTATACTTCTTTTTCAATTACTAATTGAGATTTGCTACCATATGGAATGAGGGTCAGCATAAACCAAGAGAATTTAATAATATATTTTAAGGGCACTCCGAAATCCCATCCATTTCCATCCTAATAAGAGTAGGATGTTGATTTGATTAGAAATATATCCTCCTATTTTTTATAATCAATATGGCTTTAACTAGGATAGTAGTTTGACACAATCCATTGTGATAGGGTGACTGCCACCCTCATTTGGATTGTGTGTCAAACCTGTGAGAATGCGGTTAGTGGGAAATACACACACACACACACACACACACACACAAACACACACACACACACGTGTGCACAAGCTCACACACACACACACACTCACACACACACACACACACACACACACACACACACACACACACACACACCCCTTTGGGGATCCTTGTGTGCTTCAAGATTGTCAACATACTGATGGCCCATAAAGGTCGAATATCCTTGTGTGCTTCAAGATTGCCAATATACTGATGGCCCATAAAGGTCAGAAATCATATTGAAGCCTTTCAAAAAGAATGTGATGTCCCACTTATGCACAGGCTTAGTTCCATGGAGGTTATCACATCCTATAGGACTTGACAATACTTGTTATTATTGTTTTCTCCATAATGCTTTTTATAGTGATCATGGAACTAGCATAGTGGAATTAATGGAGGAACATGGCCAAGCCATTATTGACTTATTATTATGAGCTTTATCTACTAATAGAGGAAAGTTATATTGGTCTGACACCCTCTTAGACAGTAATGGAAACTACCTAAAAATTCCCAAGGGGGATATGGTATGTTGATAGGATGGAGGATTACCTGGGGACATTTATGCATTTACACAAATTGCTTTAATAAATTTAGGCCCTTATAAGCCTCTTATGGCATTTTGAACTTTGAAAAGGGCTAGACTTTATCTCTCTTATATATCATGATACAAGGGCTATGTAATAATTTGTAGCCATGTGACTATGTTGGGACGATAAGAGGTCATCGTAGATGTAGCTCGTTGACAGAGTATATAGATTTGTGAATGTTACGGTTGAGAGTTTTCTAGGCTAAGTATGTCATGGCACTATTAAAGACCGCTTGTAGCAAGATGAAGAAAACCTTTGTCTCGTGAAACGTCCTCCACTCGAAGAACTATACTCAGTCGCTCGCTTGCCTCATGAAAAACCATGACCCTCCAATGAGAGCCTTTGATGACTACTAGTCTAGATTTCATGTTGTTGCTAACTTGAATGATTTGGGACTATCTTTGGAGTATCTTTTACAATCACTCAATGGCAATGCTACTACAATAAGAAACCATTATCCATGAGATTTTAGGACTTCAACAATCTGCTGGGCCTTAGGCTCTGGCATTCCTTCCCAACGTTGCTGCCATGGAGTAGTAGTTATTGCAACACTCCTTTTGATGGAGCACTCTGTCTCTCATTACGTTGTGCGAGGGCCTATGTAGACTCCAACACTTCCATCGATGCTGCCTTATGTGTGAGCCTACGTCTGATATGTCTAGTTCAGAAAATATTTTTCTTAGAACCTATGTCAGTTATGCTCGAGTGTCTCAGAGATTGTTTTGTGGCATAATTTAGTGGAAGCTAGAGCGGAGATTGTTTTGTGGCTCTACGTAGATAAGATAAGGGAGACTTATGAAATAAAGATTGGGATACTGTTTTGTTGTTACGCATAGTAAGATAGAACCCACACACTAGGATACCATATTTACCAAGCAGCATCGACCAAGCAATTGGCTTGAAGGGTGGTGCACTATTACATTGATTAGCTCTCATCACAAGCTAGATAAATTGTAGATACGAATGAGCATTGTGTTCCCTTAACACTGTCTAGCTTTGCACTTTGATGTTAGATAGATTTGCTCTCTAGCCCGCTCTCTGGTATTTTAGAGCTGAGAACTGATAGCTTAGTTGTGGCACCAAGAAGCAATATGCTTAAACTTCCATACTACAGCTACTTGGATTGAGTGTTTCCACTCTATAGATGCCAGTCTCTTATGCTCAAGACATAAGGTAGCGAGTCCTCAGGGCCGTGTCCATGACCTTCTGTCAATTTCGCGCTAAGCTAGTGCACTTGAAACCTTTTATCATGGAGCATCCTTGGCATGGATTTCTTATGGTAGCTAGACAACACTTTCCACAAAGGCACAGGGGATCCACTCACTCAAAAGCTGAGAACGATTGCCCGGAGCTCATTTAAATTTTATGGTCATTTGAGGACTTTATAGTAGAGAACTTTCCCCTGCCTCGGAGGTATCTCTGCATGATGAGACCCGACGGATCCTAAGAGACCTCTGCTTCTTTGTGATCTCGTGCGCTCCACTAGATATTGAGAACTGTACAAGTTGATCACGGTTTTTTGGCGATAGCTCTATGTGGGATAAAGCCACGATAAGAGAGAGCTTATAGAGCCTCTCAGTTGGAGAACTAATAGAGTCTAAGATAATTTGTCTCGAAAAAGCATGAGTTTGATAGTCATTTTTTGTTCCAAGTATATATGGTATGGTTGATGGATTATACCACATTACCAGGGATGATTTAGGCCCTAGCATGTTTCCAGGCATGATGCATATCCATATCACAACAAGGGCCTGAGATACTGATGGGATGATGAGAGAATTGACCTTGCATTTTGTGATTATGAGGCATTCATCTTTGATTTTTTACAGGAGTTTAGTGTTACCTTAGTCTTTTTTCTTTTGGAGAAACTAGGGCCCTTTCATTATCAAATGCCCTTTGATATTAACTCCTTGCACATGTTTTAAACAAAACTAAAGGCAAAAGAGTAGATTATTTCTAAAGATTTCTCTTAATTCTCGTGCATATTCGATAAATTCCCTATATTGCTTTCCATATAAATGCTTTGGATAGTAGCCTTTTCCCTATATTGCTTTCCATATAAATGCTTTGGATAGTAGCCATTGGAATTTAGAGAGATGTTGGAATATTTAATGTCGGTAATTTTATTACTCATCATATGATCATTGGCTTTGATTACTCTAGGACATTACTAGGAGTTTTACTAGGACATTACATGGACATTGCTTTATAATTCATGATAAAAGAAAAAGAAAATGAGAGAATTTCTGTAGAATAGTTGTTAAATTGAAGAAAATGAGTCCATGGGTAATATTTTACCATTAGCCTTGGTCTTGGCTTACACTTTACACTTTATACTTGGATATTTTCCACTTTACACTTTATACTTTGATGAATGGAAAAGGACACCATATTTCATAGTTATTTCTAGAACTTATGTATCTAGCCTATTCCAAGTACATAACTTCTACACATGTCTAAAATTTTTTTACTCATTGTTCATGACTGATTTAGATATGCCAATCTTCCCGTGCATCTAGGTATTTGGAGTGTATGGAAGAATGAAGAATACCAAGATTCATTGATGTTGATCTAGATAACTTTAAAACCATGAGATTTTACTTTGATTTGGGATTTTATGTGATTCCATTGAACATTTTTTACCTTATGGGATTTCCATGGGGATTTTATCTATAGAGGTCAAGAATATAGCATGATTTTATGTGTGAAATGATGTATAGGCCATTTAGCATGGAGTCTATCCTTCAATTTTGACCTTCTCAAGGACCTTATCGCACTGTGATATGTGCATAAATTTAATTGTGATACTAATAATTGAAAAATGCCAATAGGAGGTCAAAGAAAGGTATAAGTACATTGTTGTTTTTTGGGTTTGCTGACCTTGGGAATTCCCATGGACTTGGTTGGAACACCTGAATTTATGGTTTACTTAAGATTCCCATTTATTACTTGGATTTCACTAACATTTTATATGCATTTCTTCATATCTTTAATTGCCCACCTCTAATTACTATTGAGTAGTAAAATGCAATGCCAAGATTTGATTATGCTAATCTAGATTGAGTGACATGGATAACAACTGTGTGCCAGCATTGAAGCATGTAGTCCCACAATTCATAGTGTGCATGTTCTAATGTGTTATGTTTGTGGATGTATGCAAGTGAGTCGACATACCTCTCCATCAGGTTTGCATTAGAAAATCTAAGGCATGAAGACACGATGTTGGCAATCTCAAGAAGCACTCTACAACTAATTTTCTCCAAGTATTGTTAGATATAATTGAACTCTTTATTGGAGACTAATCATCAGTATCATTGTACTTTTTGCAATGTACTGATATAAGAGGAATGGTATGATATGGATTATTCTCACTTATGAGGTAGTGAGGTTGGTTATTAAAAGGACTATTCTCACAAGTTGTTTGAAAAGGGCAATAGTAGATGTTTGTAATTGATTTACTTTGACATTGAAAAGTGGTCGAGTAGTATACTAGGATAGATGTTTGGTAGGTTAAAACACACACACACACACACACACACACACACACACACACATACTTTCCCTTCACACACACACACACACACACATACATACAATCTCTCTCTCTCTCTCTCTCTCTCTCTCTCTCTCTCTCTCTCTCTCTCTCTCTTAGTTTTGTTATTCTTTGATTTTCCTTAAATTCTCCATATTTTTTCTTTTTTCTTGTGAATTTTCTTTTAAGATTTTATTATTCCATTCTCTTTTTCTTTTTCTCCAAATCTTTTTTGTGTTTCTATTTTTTCTATTTTCAGTTATGTCCTATTCTATGCTCTCTACATAGATATGCATTCTTATGTTCTTTTCTACTTAATCAACTATAATATAGTATAAAATCCTAGTTCCCTAAACCATGTTTCATAATTTTCTTGTGTTAATTCAATTGTGTAGTCTTTCTCTAATTATTCCTTGTCATTATTTTCTAGATATTCTCCTATTTTTTCTATGTTCTTTTATCCTAAATCTCATTATTGTTATTTTCAAATTTTATTTTTGGCCTATATTAAACTTTTGGCTATACACTCGACTATATACTCCCTAAAACACCCCCCCAAAAAATCGACTGACCAACTCTACTCTCCCCAACTACATATCCTGACCCACTGCGACTCGAGCTCCTGCAAAGCAAGTATGGCTTTGTATCATGGAGGAGTTTCTATCAAACCCCTAAACCCCAAATCACATAATGATTCTGAGATGCTTTACTGAGAGTGCTCTCAATGGAAGAAAGAACGGAAGAGGGAGAGAGAGAAACAGAGAGCCACACAAGTTTTGGTGGGTGCAGAACACCCTAATCTTCTTTTTCATTCATTTATATATGTGTTTGAGTATTGTACATAACCGGGGTAAAGGCACAATGACCTTTAACCCCCACAACCTCCCACTTAAAGGACAATGTGCCTTTAAGGGAGAACAACCAGTGAGCATACCATCAATACACGACAATACTCAAACCGCTGACTAGGTAGACTCTTCGTCAGCATACCTGCAGGGTTATCGTCTGTATGAACCTTGACAAGCTCTATGAGTTTGTCCTCAAGTACCTTCCTGATGAAATGGTACCTGATCTCAATGTGTTTGGTCTTTGCATGAAAGATTGGATTCCGTGCTAGCTGAATAGCACTCATGGAATCACTATGCAATGTCGGTACACCTGTATGAATCCCCAAATCTCCCACTAGCCGATCAAGCCATATAGCCTCCTTGCAATCCTCTGTGGCTACAACATACTCAACCTCTATGGTAGACAAAGCAAGGCACTTTTGTGTGCGAGACATCCACGACACTGCACCACCTACAAAGGTGAAAACATAACCAGAAGTGGATCTTCTACTATCCACATGCCTTGCATAGCCTGAATCTGTGTACCCAAGTACATGCATGTCTCCTTTACCAAAGCAGATGCACATCTCCTTGGTACCCTTCATGTACCTCATGATGCACTTAACTGCCTCCCAATGCCTCTTTCCTGGATTAGCCATATACCGGCTAACAACTCCCACTGCAAATGCAATGTCTGGTCTAGTAGCTATCATAGCATACATAAGACTCCCAACTGCTGATGCATAAGGAACCTTGACCATCATGTCCCTTTCCTCATCTAATTTGGGACTATCTGTATGACTTAGTTTCACATATGGAGGCAATGGAGTACTCACTACCTTCCCCCCCTCCATATTGAAACGTTGCAATACTAGATTATCAGGCTATTATCCTTAGCCCTTTAGTGCAGAGGTAGTGATCGATTTCACTCCTTCTAAGACCTTGGGATTGAATGAAAGCATCAAACTTCTGATACCATTCTCTAGGCGCTTGCTTAAGACCATAGAGACTCTTCTTTAGCTTGCAAACTAAATGCTCTTTGCCCTTTTCTTCAAAGCCTTCCGGCTGCATCATGTAAACTTCCTCATGCCAATCCCCATACAAGAAAGCTGTCTTGACATCCATCTGCATAAGCTCCATATCCTTTGATGCCACTAGTCCAAGCATGCATCTAAGTGTGGTCATCTTCACAATCGGAGAGAATATCTCATCAAAGTCCACACCCTTCTCTTGCTTAAACCCTTTAGCGACCAAACGGGCCTTGTACCTAGGCACATCATCACCTGTGACCTTCATTTTGTAGACCCATTTACATGGCCATGCTTTCTTTCCATGTGGCAAAGAAACCAAGTCCCAAGTCTTATTCTTCATAAGTGAACTCATCTTTGATTGCATAGCATACTCCCACTTGCGTTGATCCTCATGCATCATAGTCTCTCTGTAGCAAGAACGCTCCCCACAATCAGTAAGCATCACATAACAAACCTATCAAGCGGTCTAGACACTCTAGATGATCTTCTCAAGAGCATTTCAGCTTGCTGTCCCACCTGCATATTAGCCACATTTGGCTCATCATTTCCACCAATAGATGATCCATCATCTACCCTTGATTGTATACCTGTGGGAGTACTTGTTGGTACCATTTCTTGCACATTTGGTGCATGGACAGCTTGCTGTCTATCAACATATGCAGGTGGATTCACATCCTGGAAAGTGATTCTCCTCATTTCCACATCACTCATGGGTGCCTTATGCATCTTCTTCTCATTGAAGACTACATCATGGCTGCGTATGATCTTCTTTGCTTCTAGATCCCAGAGACAATAGCCCATCTCTCCACTTTCACCATAACCCAGAAAGATGCATTTCCTAGACTTAGGATCTAGCTTCTTTCGAAGCTCTTTTGGCACATGTGCATATGCCTCACACCCAAATATACGCAAATGAGAGTAAGAGAGCTTCTTGCCACTCCATGCCTCTTCAGGAATACCACCATCCAAACTCTTACTAGGTGATCTATTGATCACATGCACTGCAGTCTTCATTGCCTCAGCCCAAAAACCACCAATAAGACTTGGATTGGAAAGCATGCATTGCAACCTTTCTTGAATGGTACAGTTCATCTTTTTTGCAACTGGATTTTGCTCTGAAGTATGAGGGGATGTGAGCTCCCTCTTAATCCCACGTGTATCATAGAAATGCTGAAAGTTATGAGAGAGATACTCTCCACCATTGTTAGTCCGTAGGCATTTAAGCATTCTACCTTATTG
The DNA here is from genome assembly GCF_047967505.1 of Dipteris shenzhenensis. NCBI lineage: Eukaryota > Viridiplantae > Streptophyta > Polypodiopsida > Gleicheniales > Dipteridaceae > Dipteris > Dipteris shenzhenensis. Next base: position 14,421,815 of record NC_141601.1, on the reverse strand, counting down.
ATTCTCAACCAAGGCCAGCCATTTCTGAAATACCGAGAACACATCACTCTTCCAAGCTATAGCATAAGCCCACACTTTCCTAGTTGCATCATCAATGAATGTCACATAGTATTCAGTCCCGCCTAATGACCGTGTAGGCATGGGACCACATACGTCTGAATGCACCAAATCAAGCTTTTCAAACTCTTTCTTTCCCCTTCTTTTATGGGCTGATTTAGTCTGCTTCCCATAGAGATAGTGCTCACAAAATTCAAAATCAAAGAAACTCAAATGCAGTACATAACCCAAATGGCATAAGAGTTTCATTCCATTTTGGCTCATGTGCCCCAACATGCAATGCCACAAAGAAGTGCTTGGTTGCTCGGTTATTGCAACAACATGATCAAATACCCTTGATACATGTAAGGGATACAAAGTCCCACACTTGGCACCCCTGACCAAAAGCATAGAGCCCTTCTGAATTTTCGAACTCTAAAAACCAAAAGTGGTGTGAAAACCAGCATCATCTAGCTGACCCATTGAAATAAGACTCTTGGTCAACTTAGGCACATGTCTCACATGTTTCAAAATAAATGCATACCCATTTGCAAAATAAAACTTTATGTCACCTACTCCCACTATGTCACATGCATAGTCATTTCCAAGATGCACACAACGTGTCTTTCCACTGTCATAAGTGGAGAACCATTCCCTATGGGGAGTAACATGGAATGAAGCACCAGAATCCAAAATCCAATCTTGGGAATATGCATCATCTGAAGTGGTAAGCAACTCTGCAAATAAACTAGACATGAAGAGAACGTCATTGTCACTATCATGTGTGACTGCACTGATCTCCTCGATCTTCACTTTTCCTTTGTCCTCCCTTGGACTCTCTTCCTTTTGATTTGCACCCCAATTTGCATTCTTTTTCTTATCATTTTGCTCTCTTTTCAGATTGTAGCAATCCTTTTTCATATGGCCATTCTTGCCACAGTGGTAACACTCAATGTTCCATGCCTTGGATTTGCTACGAGACTTCCCTCTTTCTTAGGACTTCCCCCTAAACTGTGATCTGAACTGTGATCTGCCCCTTTGCACATTTAAGGCTGCATCCTGCTTGTTGCCGTCCATAGACTTCCATCTAATCTCCTCGGCCAACAAGCTACCCACAACATCATCAAATTTCAGTACTCCACCAGGTGTAGAGTTACCGACAGCTGTATGGAAGGTATCCCATAAGGATGGCAATGAACATAAGAGAAATATTGCCTTAGTCTCCGCATCAAAATTCATCTTCTGAGCCTGAAGCTGGCTGAAAATAATATTGAATTCATTCAAGTGAGAAGCAATGGAGACCCCTTCCTTCATCTGCAGCTCAAACAACCTCTTCATGAGGTAAACTTTATTAGAGGCAGTTTCCTTTTCATAAGTGGCACACAGTTTCTTCCACAAATCTTCCGTAGTTTGCTCATTTACTACTGTGAAATAAACTGACTCTGCAAGATGAAGTCTAATAGTAGATTTTGCTAATGCATCCAACTCATTCCAATCATCCTCAAACATATTTGCAAGCTTAGCTTCAATCCCTGCCAAGGGTTTAATCTGCTTCTTTTGAATAAGCACATCCCTTATTTGTTCTTTCCACAAAGAAAAGTTTGTCCCATCAAACTTTGTAATGCAAAAAAACTCCTTTTTAGACATGGAAGAGGATGCCATGATGCAAATGAAGCAAAAATCCCAAATGCTAGTGCCTACAAGAGAGAATCACACCAAATACCAGGTGCACCCAAATGTGTATGCCACAATAGAGTGAAGTATCACCAAAACTCATGTCTCAAAGCATCTTATTCATGTGCATATACTATGCATCCATATGAGCAAATCTGGCCCAAAAGAAAATGCCAACTGCAATGGCAATCCAAAATGCCAATAAGTGCCAAATGGCTCAAGCATAAACACCGTCCATGGGCATATGGATCAACAATATCTCATCCAAGAGAGCATAACACTATCAGTGCATCACTTACAATGTGTCAAAGCTGTCCCTCAGCATAAAATAGCATCCATATGCAAAGCATCCATAAAAATAGCAACCCACAAGGCAATCTGGGCCTATCAGCGCATCCAATAAGGATCGCAATGCATCCAAGTGGCCTATAAATCATCCACTGCAACCCAATGCACACCAAAAATGAGCGCACATTGCTCAAACTGCAACCAGAGTGATCTGCATAAGGTATGCTCAAGAAATCATGGTCCCACGGTAATGATCGCTACTGAAAATAGAACCTGAGATGCCTCAAAACATGGGTGCCATTGCATAATCGAACTTAGCAAGAAAATCTACAAATATCTCTCTTCTGCCGGAACTCCAAAATCCCAACCGATGAGTGAGAAATGGGAGTCAACACTTATCCACTGCCATGTGGCATAAATCTAAGGTTTCAAAACCTTAGAATGAAAAATGCATAACATAGAGACGAAATTGAATACACAGAGATCTATAACTTTGAAAATCCTCCACTGAATCGCGCAAGAACTGACAGGTAGGGGCTTTTGGGCGTCCGAAACGCAATGGGATAGACGGTTTTGGAAACCGTGGTCTCAATCATTGGGTCCAACACACGGACTAAAAAACGTTTTTGGAAACAGAGCTGTTTGTAAACTCCACCGGAGTGCAAATGATGAGCAACATAGAAGGTTTAGGACCTCTTGATTCCATCGGAACTGACAGATCTGCAAATGGTTGCTCCAAACTTGAGTTCCAACACTCGGGCAGAAAAACCCAAAAATTGACACAGTGAGTCAAAAATCAAATGAAATGATCCCAGATTCAAGAATGAAGGTGTTTCCAAGCTCCTGAAGTGAAATGGACACCAAAAGCAAGCAATAGTTGCCTCTACAAGTCAATACGGAGTCTCTGTCATCGAACGGAACAGGGAAAAGCTCAAAAACCGACTTTTTCTTTGAAAACACTTAACAAGCTCTCAAAACCACTTCGCAAAACCAAAGTGACTTTTCCAAAGTTCCTCCAAGGTCTCTACACACTCGGATGCAAGTAAAGTCACCCACAAAGCTTCCCACAGAGCTTCTCCTTCCTCCCACAAAGCTGCTGAGCTTCAAGCATTCACGACGCTCAGCTAGATCACTCGGGCTCTGATACCAGTTGAGAGTGCTCTCAACGAAAGCAAGAATGGAAGAGGGAGAGAGAGAAACAGAGAGCCACACAAGTTTTGGTGGGTGCAAAACACCCTAATCTTCTTTTTCATTCATTTATATATGTGTTTGAGTATTGTACATAACCGGGGTAAAGGCACAATGACCTTTAACCCCCACATTTACTACGATGGTTGCATCAATCCTTTCCCCGTGCTGTAAACATTTCTAGCACGAAAGGTCTGTTTGAGGATTGTGTGCCGTGTCTTTAAAAGGTTTTATTTTTTAAACACACACGCACCCAAACCTTGTTAACCTTTGGCCGGGTTAACCATGTGTCATATTGCTAATCCTTGGTTGGGTCAACCACATGGCACATGCCACGTGCTACGTTGCTCATTAAACTCTTATCGGGTTGTGCAGGAATGAGGTCCTTGTACGACTCTACTTCAGGAAAGACCATCCCTTCCACGGTCTACTTCTTGTTGGAATTATCATAGCTACACAATCGTGGTGCCTAGTGCATGATTGTCTCCGGATAGTCATGGTAATTCCATGATGTGTCTTATTCCATTGAACATCTTGAAGAACACTACTTGAAGATCATAAAAGAAATATCCACTTGGAAACAACTATGATATAATCCCTGTTTCAAAAACACTTACAAAAACACTTACAAAGAGGCTTCCTCTTTGGACCTTTTTTGGTGCGGGGCTGATGGGTGTCCTACCCCCATCATGTGGTGTCCCCTTGGGTGAGGGTGGGTACACACACACACACACACACACACACACACACACACACACATACTTTCCCTCCACACACACACACACACACACACACACACATACAATCTCTCTCTCTCTCTCTCTCTCTCTCTCTCTCTCTCTCTCTCTCTCTATCGTTCGCTCGCACTCTCTCTCTCTCTCTCTCTTTAATTTTCCTTAAATTCTCTATATTTTTTCTTTTTAATTTTTTCTTGTGAATTTTCTTTTTAATTTTAATTATTCCATTCCCTTTTTCTTTTTCTCCAAACCTTAGTTCTGTTTCTAGTTTTTTGTTTCTATTTTTCTATTTTTAGTTATGTCCTAGTCTACGCTCTCTACATAGATATGCATTCTTATGTTCTTTTCTACTTAATCAACTATAATACAATATAAAGTCCTAGTTCCCTAAACCGTGTTTCATAATTTCCTTGTGTTAATTCATTTCTGTAGTCTTTCTCTAATTATTCCTTGTCATTATTTTCTAGTTATTCTCCTATTTTTTCTATGTTCTTTTATCCTAAATCTCATTATTGTTATCTTTCAATTTTATTTTTGGCCTATACACTCCATTATATACTCCCTAAAACACCCCCCTAAAAAATCGACTAACCGACTCTACTCTCCTTGACTAGATATCCTGACCCACTGGCCCGACTCGAGATCCCTAGCCTATTTAAGGGACTCCTAAGCTATGCCTAGCCCCACCGAGTACTTTGCATAGTACCTCCTGGTGGACTTACTCTCCACTGCTGCGCTCTAGACCCGTACCATCCATAATCGTTGATAGCCACCTGAGCCACCTCCTCTTTTTTCCTACCATTAGAAAACCCATTAATTAAACCCATCTTTCAACAAGCTGAAGCATACAACATAAAGAAATACAAAAAAGAGATGAAAGAGAAACCTCTCTACAGATAGTTTTGATGCACCAAGCATGGTAAGCTTGTCCTCCACTATGATCTTTCCTTTTTGAGAAGAGTGGAGATGAGGAGAGAGGGCATAGCTAGAGAGCACACCACAAATGACTAACTGTACACTAGATTTAGTTAAAAATGTAGAATATATACAAACCCATTTAGGGTTATCGTTAGGGGATCTAACCCTTTCCTTTATAGCACTCTATTGGGTTAGTGCTATGCACATATGATCACATGATGGTGCTATGCACACATGATCACATGATGTTGAGTGTGAACTCTCAACACCTTCCCTCAAGATCAATATCATGAAGTAGGCCTTCCCTCAAGATGATGATTCTGGGGAATCAAAGAATTACATTCCATCACACCCCTTTAATGGGAATGTCCTTCCTCTGCATCAAACCAAGAGCTAGTCGGTGTTTCTCGAAAAGCTCTTTACCGAGTGGTTTGGTAAAGATGTCTACAACATTCTCTTTGCTATCACAATGTTGCATTGTGATGTCACCAAGTAACACTCTTTCTCTGATGAATTGCTCTCTGACATCAATGTGCTTTGTCCTAGAGTGACGTACTAGATTCTTGGCCAATGGTTGAGCCGATTGATTTATCACAGTATATTGTTATTGGCTTTGACTCATCAAAGTAATCTATTTTGGACAATAGTCTTCAGAGCCATATAGCCTCACATGCACCTATAGTGAGTGCTCCATATTGTGCTTCAGTCAAAGACAAAGAAATAGCTGGTTGTTTGTTTGATAACCATGATATAGCACCTTGACCAAGGAAAAATGCATATCCCTGTGTGGATCTCCTGGTCTTATGATATCTGGCATAGTCACTGTCACAGTATCCATGCAACTGTGGATGACTTCCTTTGTATTCTATCCCAAATTTTCTTGTACCTCTGATGTATCTCAAGACTCTTTTGGCTGCATTTTAGTGAAATTGTTTTGGATTTGCCATAAATTGTGCTAGTGAGCTTACTGCATAACAAATATCTGGCCGAGTGATAGTCAGATATATAAGAGATCCAATGATCTGCCTGTAGTATCTGTCATTGACTGTAGGCTTTTTTGAATCTTTAGTAAGTTTCAAACTCTGCTCCATGGGAGTGGCTACAATCTTGCAATCTGCCATATGAAACTTCTTCAGGACACTGTCAACATACTTGAGTTGACTCATGAATGTGCTATCTGAATCTCTCCAGAACTCAATTCCAAGACAACAGTGCATAAGTCCAAGATCTTTGATGTCGAACTTTGCAGATAAGTCTTGTTTTAGTTTTCTGATGAAGCTATCCTTGCTCCCTATCACAATCAGCAGATCATCTACATATAAAAGTGCAATAGTAATGTCTTCCCCTTGAACTTTGTAGTAGAGAGTATGATCTGCATTGGACTTCATGTATCCCAAATTAGCAAAATACTTGTCGATTCTATTGTACCAACTTCTGGGTGCTTGCTTTAAACTATAGACTCTTCTTGAGATGGCAAACCTTATTCTCCTTTCCTGGTTCAACATAACCTGCAGGTTGTTGCATGTAGACTTCCTCGTCTAGATAACCATTGAGAAATGCATTCTTGACATCGAGCTGATACACATTCCATCTGCTGAGTATCGCTAGTGATATCAAGAACCGTATGGAATCCATCTTTGCTACTGGAGCATAAGTCTCATCATAGTCTTGACCATATTGTTGTGCAAATCCTTTTGCAACTAATCTGGCTTTGTATCTTTGAATACTGCCATCAGGATTGTACTTCACTTTGTATACCCATTTGTTTGCTATGGCCTTCTTTCCTGGTGGAAGGTTGCATAATTCCCAAGTATTACTCTTATGCAAAGCATCCATTTCTTCATTCATAGCAGTTTGCCATTCTGGCTTGTCTACTGTGTCTTCGAAGTACACTGGCTATTCTGTAGCCATGATGGTAGTCATAAGAGCATAGTTGGTCATTTCCACCTGAATTGCTTTGCCTTTTTGAGCATATGTCAATCTGGCTGGAGGTCTGCTTTTCCTAGTAGACCGTCTGAGCTGTTGTGGCTCTACTTGGGGTGTTCATTAGGGGAGAAATGGGGTCTCAAAAGGGTCTCCAATTAGTGTTTCCTAATTAATGTTTCCTCTCAAAAGGGCCTCCAATTAGTGTTTCCTAATTTCAAGGGATTAGAGAGGGATTTGAGTTCTACCAATGAGAGTGCTCCTTTGTGTGGGGCAATGGTATGTTGAGGTGGCATGTTGCATTTACTATGCTTAGGTCATAGGTGGTTTCAATTTGAAAAAGGTGGTTTTTGTTTGAAAAAGGGGGAAGGAATACCATGGTTTTGGGGAAGAAAACTACCAAAGGTGGAGGAGCACCGTGTTCTGCCATGTGTCCCAAAATTTAAAATGTGGGGAGGGGATAAGGCATGTCAAAAAAGTCAACAAGGGTGCAAGTACAGTGTCACAGGGGTAGAATAGGCCGCCAACACACGCGGCTTGACATGTGGTTCAACCGCCACCTTGGGCACCCACCAAGCCACCACCTCCACCAAAACATAAAATGCGCCTAAGAAGATTTGAACCCGCGACCACATGGTCCCCACTCTTGGGCCCTAGCCACCAAGCCAACCACCAATCATGTGTAAATATATGCTGACAGGTTTTATATATTTATATCCTCCTGGACGTTTTTTTGACTCCTCCCTCTTGATTGCTTCCAAAACCACCTCTAGCTTACCAAAACCACATGAGCCTCCATTATGACCCCTCCACATAGACTTAGATTAAGTTTCATAATCCTCCCCTAATCCATTTCTTATGAGGCACTTTTGAGACCCCATTTCTCCCCTAATGGTTGGCAATTCTTGCTCTTCTTCATCAACCTATTCTGTAGATGACTGTGAAGTCGATGCTTCTATCTCCTGTGTAGGTGAGGTTTTCCATTCTGATTCTTCATCAAAGATTACATCTTTGGAGATAATGACCTTGTGGTTGATGGGATCATACAATTTGTATGGTTTGCTTTCTTCACTGTAGCCAACCATGATAAATTTGCATGACTTCGCATCCAATTTCCTGTGATGATCATCATGTATGTGGGCATATGCTATGCAACCAAATATGCGGAGATGCCCAATGTGTGGCTTGTGTCCAGTGAATGCTCATAAGGAGTCATACCCTATATCGACTCGGTAGGAAGCCGATTAAGCAAATAGTTTGCAATGCCTATTGCTTCTACCCAATCTTGATTTGGAAGATGCTTTTCACTAAGCATTGCTTTAGCACTGTTTGTGCTAAAGTCCCATTCTTCCTTTCAGCTCTTGCATTTTGCTGAGGAGTATCTGCACATGTGAATTGTCTTCGAATGCTGTGATTTTTGCAAAAGTTCATGAATGCTGAGACATGTGTTCACCTCCTCTATCTGATCTCATGACTTTGATCTTTTTGCCTATCTGGTTTTCTACCATGGCTTTGAATTCTTGAATTCTGGAAAACACTTCAGATTTCTCTTTCAGAAAGTAGACCCAACAATATCTGCTATAGTTGTTGGATGAAAGTCAAGTAGTAAAGTGAACCATTGATGTTGCGGGTTTGGGCATAACCCCATACATTTGTATGAATCAAATCAAGAATACCTCATGCATGAGAGGTACTTCTGACAAAGTTGGTTCGCTTTTGTTTGCCGAAGCAGCATGCTTCGCAAACTTTTCCAAGAAACTGTAGCTTTGGAATCCCAATTGCCATATTTTGATTCCTGAGATCTAGCAAGTACTTGAAGTTGACATGACCATATCTCTTGTGCCATTTTGTAGATAGTGGCATCTATTGTGATTGAGCTGACATGGCATGCTTTTCTAGTACTGTAGCTAGCATTCTGTATAAGCGTCCTTCCTTGACACCTTTTGCTACTAGTTGACATCTTTTGGATTTATCTCTGATAGTGCATTCATCTTCGTCGAAGATGACTCGATAATTGTGTTCCGTCATTTGACCTACTGACAAAAGGTTCTTGGAACATAGAGCACATCTTTCACCAATCCTTTCATACTAGTGAAATTGTTCATAGGGATAACACTTCTCCCTTGAACTGAATTCGGTGTATTGTCTACTGTGTAGATGACATTCTTCTGTCCTTCTAATGGCTTCATTTCTTTAAACCATTCTTGATGATTTGTCATGTGAGATGATGCACCGCTGTCACTGTACCAAGGATCCTGTTCCACTTGGTCGACTTGGTAGCTGAAATCCTCTTTGGGATTGTAATTAGTGTCTCTTCTAATGGCTTCATTTCTTTAAACCATTCTTGATGATTTGTCATGTGAGATGATGCACCGCTGTCAATGTACCAAGGATCTTGTTCCACTTGGTCGACTTGGTAGCTGAAATCCTCTTTGGGATTGTAATTAGTGTCTGGGTACATTGTATCAGTCTGCTGCATTTCCTCGCTTGCAAGAAACATATTCCCATGTTCATTTGCAAAATGACTGTGACCAGAATGTCCACCACGATGATTTCCTTTGCCTCAGAAATTCCCTCGATGCTACTGGATTGACCACCTTGGTCGTATTGCTTCTTGCAGCAATCTCTTTCATAGTGTCCAAACTTGTGATAGTAGTTGCATTGGATGTTTGACACGTTGGTGGATGCATTCCCTCATCCTTGGAATCTTCCTCGGTTGGAATGATTTCCTCTTTGCTGATTCTGATGTTGCTGAGGATGATGCTAATGCTGATGTTGATGCTGATTCTTGCTTTGCTAAAGATGACCACTTCTCTGGAATGATCTGCCTATGCCTGTGCCTCTGCTTCTGTTTGAAGCTGTTAATGCTTGATCATTAGAATGACCTTTGCATGCTTTAATTGCTTGAGTTCTGAGTTCTTCACCAAGTAGGACTGACTGAAGTTCTTCCAATGTCAGAATTTGCCATTGGATGGCAATACTCTAGACTAGATTCTCATATCCCTCTCCTAGTCCATTCAAGTTTACTTAAACCATTCTCCTACTGCTATGAGTTGATTGTTGTAGTCTTTTATCTAGAGTACATAAGCATGACCGGTTTCAATGCTGTTGCGGAAACTCTGGTTGATCTGGTTTCTTAGTGTGAGAATCCTAGAAGTCTTCTTTGACTCGTAGAGAGCTGCGAACATATCCCATGCTTCTTTCGATGTCTTGACTGTGTTGAGTTGTCCTAGCATGACATCTTGCACATTCTGCTTGATCAGATGATAGGCATACTTGTCTTTCTTATCCCATTCTGCCTGAGCTCGGGCAATGGCAGGATCTGCTACAGGTGCAAAAACTGTTTGTGTAGCTGTAGATCCCATTGTAGATCCCACTGCTGGTGCTGTGACAATAGAATCCCCTCTATAGTGATCTAGTCTACTTTGATCTAGATCTATACCAACCATCAATCGATGAAAGAACAGCAAAGAGACAGCAAATAATTCCTTTTCTTTTGTTCTTTTCAAGTGCTGGGTCAGATGCGTTGATGAAGAGGCGGATGTGCATGTACGAAGTGGATTTGTTAGCAAGGCATGGGTGTAGCTTGCGGCTAAATGTGTGTGTAATGTAACGAGTGTGTAGAGCACACAAAAAACGAGCAACTTTCCTTTTTGGAGCGCCCTCAAATTCTTCCTGGATCAAGAGATACAACTTGATCTAGGTGGAGGGGCAAAAGGAGTGCAAATGGTGCTCAATGATGATGTGTCACTATGGGTCACATGCAGTGATGATCTGGTATTGTGCCTAGCAAGAGGTGTGCTAGTGGAGCCCTGTGTTGAGGTGGCAGGAGTGGTCACATGCAGTGATTGTGAAGCACTGTGTGTGCCTGTAGAGGGTCAGTGTGCCACATGGCATGGATGATGTGGCAGATGATGATGTCAATAAAGGTAATGTAGGAGCTGATGTGGCAATGATGACATGGTAATGTTGATGTGGCAACAACTGACGTGGCTGATGAGCTAGTAGTGCGGATGTGGCTTTTGTGGTAGTTGACGTGGCACTTGGTTATCAGGGTGCTGACGTGTCACGATAAGGTGACATGGCAGGATAATGAGTCTTGCTGATGTGGCAGATGTGGGAAGTTGCTGACATGGATAGATGAGGTTCCCACGTGGAGGATAGAGGTTGCCATGTGTCACTCATCGGTCTGCCAGAATCTTTTGTGATTCCGACGAAATTTTAAAGATTTCGTCTTCTTCTCTATTGAGCTCCATTGAGCCCATTCTGCTAGTGCAGCTCTGTGTGAGTGGTGGAAGCCATTCATTTGGAGCCTTGGAGCTCCTTAGTTTGTTGGAGAGTTTGCTAGTTGTCGCAAAGGGCCGTTGTAGGAGCCAAAAGATGAGGCTTGGAGACTTAGGGACCTAGGCTGACAAGCCACTTAACTAAGGCGGCGTTGGAGCATTGGAAGCTGCTATAAAGCAAGAAGCTAGCTGGAACGGCACTGGTACTATGTGATAGGAGACTATGGAGAACCAACCATAGGAGTGATGCGCTTCGTTTGGCAATCCGGTTGTTGGAATACCAAGGTGTTGGAGGCGGTGTTGTAGAGCAGTGCTGTCTGCTGGAGCCGTCTGTTGGCTATTGCAGAGTAGGCTGTTTGATCGATCGCTCAGGTTGGTGATTGTCACAGGAGCCCTGAGTGTTGTGCTTGGGAAGCCATGTGGAATGTTGCACCTTGGGAAGCCTTGTGGAAGGCGATGGAGTTAGCCGTGCTATCGTAGAAGAGGCTTAGGAGCTCGCTTGGCTTTGTGCTGGGCTGCAGCCGCAAGTGAACTGCTAGATCTTGGTCGATGACATCTAAGAGGTTGCTAATTGTGGACATATAGAAAGCATTGCTTGTGTGTAGAAGCCAATTGCTTGTATGCTAGCTTGGCTGTAGCAGACACCTTGTCGAAGGAGCCGCCTAGCAACTGCTACTCATTGTGAGTAGCTTGTGAATCTATAGAGTTCGTAGTTGATGCAGAGTCTTGTTGATGTCACCTATGTGTACTAGGTCATTGAGTCCTCTCTCTCAGATGAAAAAACTCGAGGACCTTACTAGAGAAAACTCTTCAACCTTACAAAACTCAACAAACCTTTGAAACTACCTCTCAACCCTCTTAAAACTCATGAAATGAACCTCATAAGAAACATGATCACTCAAAAGAGTATAACTTGATCTCCAGGAAATGGAATCCTGATATTTCTGATCCGAAATAGGGAGGAGAAGGAGCTCTACAATGAGAGCTAGATATGAAACTCTCAACAAATGGAATGTCACAAGGAATCTCTCTCTCACACAATCAAATGGATGGAAATTCTCTATCACTCTACAGAAGTGAAAGAATACTCAATCAATCTTAATCTCTCTCACTCTCACACGAAGGATGGTGCCTCAGCGGAAGGCAGAACAATGCTCTGATACCATGACAAAATATGAATAGGGGAGAGGAGAAGAGTGGAGATGAGGAGAGAGGGCACACCTAGAGAGCACACCACAAATGACTAACTGTACACTAGATTTAGTTGAAAATGTAGAATATATACAAACCCATTTAGGGTTAGGGTTAGGGGATCTAACCCTTTCCTTTCTAGCACTCTATTGGGTATGCACATATGATCATATGATGACTTCTCTTCTTCCTCAAAGCTTCTATGTTCTTCTTATAGTGTCTGCACTCTTGGGAGCTTTCAGACCACACTTCTCTTCTCCCTATGATGCCCCCCATTAGTTCGTAGATCTTCACTGGCTCTTCTTGATTGAGTAATTGCAGGCATTTTCACTTCTCCTCTCTCTTAGGTATGGCCTTCTCGCAAGAGTTTCACGTTTGGTCACTATGACTGTATTATGCCTACATTATCTTTGTACAACCCGTTACTTTAGTTGCTCTTGACTCTACGTAGTTTAGACAAGGCTCAACTTCTTCTTCGTGGTGACTCCTCTTGACAGAGTTTTGCAGCTCCTTCTCTTTATTCACTCACTTTCTTGCAACGTGATGGATTTCTTGACGGGGAGTCTCTTCTTGGCATCAAATCTCTGCATGGCAACGTGCATTCTGCTGTACAAACTACTGCTTGGCCTCCAATCCACTATTTTGTCATCCACTCTCTTTACGTACTTGGCTGGAGATATTGTTTCTTTCAGCTGTGCCTTCTCCACAGCTCAGCTCAGCAGACTAACTAGATCCATCGGGTCCTTGCGCACCCTTGCTATTTCGAGAACCTCACTTTGTTGGCTCTCTCATTTCTTGGGTTGTCCTTGCAAGCTCTACACAGTTAGATACTTCTCTTTTCTTGAGCTCTTGTTACCACCTTGGGTCTTGGTCATGAATTGCTCACTTGCTCTTCATTCACTTCACCTCCTTTTTCGTGGAGTCCTTCATTGCTTGGTCACCTTTGCTTTGTCTCTTCATGGCACTCTCTGGTCATTGCTCTTCAAGAGCCTTCATCCTCCCTTCTCTTAATTTGTCTAACATGTAACCTAATTGCTTTATATAGTTTGTTTAAGTTGCTCTTTCTTGGTAGTCATTTGCTTATATTGTCTTTATCATTTACTTAATGCATTATTCATTTTAAATCAAACCTTTATTGGGTGACCTCTCTCTCTCTCTCTCTCTCTCTCTCTCTCTCATTCCTTCTAAACATTTACTTAGCTACATAAGTTTGTGTGTATCCTAATTTTTATTTTTTCTTAAACACTTTAACTATTTGGCTCCCCATATTTACTTTATCTAAATTTTCTTGTCGACTCTCCTACATCCTTCTAGGTTGTAATCTATATAACTTATGAATAATTAATATACTTGAGTGAAAAAAACTTATCTACTAGGTATAGTCAGTTTTTCTATCATTTATTATCTTTCTTATTATACCTCAGTGCTAGATTGAGTTTTATTCAAATTGCTTCAAGTGGTAGTTTGATGCCCTTTCTAAAGATTTCTTTATTTTGTTGGTCTAACTAACCTCAAAACCCTTTCTCCCTCATTTTTTCCACCCTAAAGATCCATGATGTAACTTTAAATAGGGGAAACATAGTTATTATGCCCTTTAACTAAACACGTGCACATGAGCGTACGCGCACATGCACACACACACACACACACACACCCTTCCCCTTAGGGACCCTTTTTTTGGGGGGTGTGCGTTAAATTGGTAGCCATAATACTATTTACTTGACTTAATGAATTCATGATGTGGTTTTGGATCCCCATTTTGTTATTTTTCCATTATCGCATTTGGATTTCTTTAGTCTTGAAGTCATATTAGTGTAAATAGAGTTATAAGGATCTTATTTGAATCACCTTGTTGAGAATTTTATAGTAAGATCAAGAGGATGGAAAAAGAGGATCCAATACCCGGTTTGATACACACCTGAAAGATATGTATTTTTTCTATTTGGATGCGTTAGAGGGACCACCAAATATACATCTCCTTTGTTATACACATCTCACCTTGCTCTACAGGGAGAGATGAGATAGGATTCCCACTTTACTCGTGAGCTTGCAACTTTTAGAGGTGACAATATGTTTTAGAGTTCTATGATGACCATTTTATAGTAGACTATCCTCAACTCTATCCATATGGTTTCCCCTAGGGATATAATCATTCCTTGCGAAGCCCGTACGTTTTGAGCCAAAGCAAGGATGTTAAGGATATGGGTTATATACCATTACTATAGCAACTCTTGGATATATCATTGATTTAAAACCCTTCACGGTCTTCATGTGTGTGAGGGAGGACAAGCCTTGTAATAAGGCATTGGATATGTGTGTGAAGGAAAGCCATGCATATATATATTTATGGTTTGTGACTTGGTACAAAATGGAGGTGGGGAATGCCAAATCCATTGATTGATGTATTGCATATATTGGGAACTTTAATGTCTAAATGATGACCTTATATATTTTGTATTATTTGGAGATTGATATCTAGCTGATATTATTGGCACTATTTGGGACTGATATTGTGGGATGAAAGTATCCTTGGAATGGTGTAACAGAAAATCCCCTTACCCTTGTATGGCTAGTATATCATAAAACCAATTGTTTAAGTTGATAATTTTTGTTGAACAATGTGTAGGATTAAGGGCTATAGAGAAACATTAAAGAAAGGATTGTAAAGTTGGCTTTCCCAAGGAAGTCCTCTCATGGGTCCTGAAGAAAAAAGGTAAATGATAGAATTGTGGGCTATATAATCTAGCTAAACTTAAGAAAAGAAGCAAAGTTTTGTATAAAGCTATAAAAGTAATTCATAGAGCAGAATCATCATATAAACCTATGTGAAAATCTATACTCAAGTAAGAGAGTTAATAGTTTCCTACAAGAACATACACACAAGCGAAATATATGTAGTATAGGAATTTTGAGAAGGTACGTTAGACAATGACCGCCTTAAATTAATTCGAATCAAGTAAAAGGGAAATCATGTAAACTAAGTGTAGCAGCGAAAAAAGATATACATAGCTTACCAAATTAAATCTCATAATTAAAGAGCCCCCTAAAATAAATCAAGAAATTAAATTTTAAATAAGGCACTTTGAACTTTATACGTTAGTTCAAAATAAAGATAAGGGGATAACAATTCAGTTACCAAAGGGACAACATTATAAAAGTTACTTATGTAGGATCCACGTGTATATATAGAGGTATTAAATAATTTTAGCATATATACAAAGATCAACAGGAAGACCTCAACAAATGGCGAATCCCTATCATTTGTGAGTGGGATTACTCGTGGTAGTGCTCCTCGACACCAACATGGTCATGCAGTCTAGACTTATGTTTTGTAAGGGAGCCTCCCTGGAGCCTCTCATCTCTCTGTGTCAACATTGTTTGTGTCATCTCTGTGTTGACAACGCTCAAGTAACGACCACTCATCTTGTGCAGTGAGACTATCAGAAGTCTAGTCTCCTAGAATTGTATTCTACAACACCTTGAACTTACAAGCTCCCATTGGGATTTGGATGCTAGTATACTAAGCGGTTCAGGCTTGCTTGTAGTCCATCATGAGTGGTGGCACACTTTACATAGTTTGAATGTTTATGTAATGGAAGTCATTCATTACCATAGGAAGAGTTCTACTACGAAGGATATCGTAGTCTGAGATATCCTCGACGATGGTCTGGACATAGCCTCTTTACATTTCGAGTGAGTAGTAGATCCTTTTGGAATGTAGAGTTTAGAAAATCAAGACTCTTCCCTGCTTTGGACTTGAGTCACATTTTATTTATGAGGTGATCATTATTAGACGTCGCAAGAGCTTGGATCACAAATCTTTTTAATCAATGGAATACCTCACATTTATTCTAATTGCCTCATAATAACTATAGCTATGCAACTGTTCTACTTGTGAGCATGATTGTAGAGAACCTGCTATGCTTGATAAAGATTAGGAATATGAAGGCAAGAGGGGGAATATCTGTTGAGGGGTTCCCTAGATTCTATTGCATAGAGTATATTCTAGGATGGCCAACTAGAACGTTTCATGACTAATGAGACTACTGCTTCAAACATGTAGAAGGCTTTAAAACCTTCTAGCAATATACAAAGCCTCGCATATTGAAATACAAATAATGCAATCATAATTTATTAAAACATAAAACAAAAATAAACAGAAATGAACTACGAAGAGGCGTTCCTAAAAGACGCGCCAAATCGTAATGGAACAATGTATAACATTCATTCACCAATAATACAATCTATTCGTCTTATCTCTCTCTGTGTGTGTACAACTATCTCTCGACTTTCTATATGGTATTAGTAACCTTTTAGAAGCAAAACCTTTGCCAAATCCTTTCACGAAAAGTAGCCAAAAGTGCAACTGATTCGGACACTTTGACACGAGGCACATCAACCTTCTCGCACCTACAAAGGGCATGGACAAGATGAGGCCAAATAGCTGTTGTAACACGATCTAATTGATGATACAACCCTGAAATGAGGATTTAAATTCATCATCTTTTTGTGCATCGGTCCAATGATTATACTCTACTAGATTGGCAAAATGATCTGGCTAAAATCAGATGTCGTCCTCTAGTGTCCCCTGAAAAGCTTTCTGTCCAACTTTGGCATCATGGTTTGGGTTCTAAGTCAGGCGAGACGTCAAATGCACAGTTATTGATGCACTGTGTAGATTCGGCTGTACTAGCTTTGAGAGAGGAGTGACCAAAACTTCTGTTGCATACTACAAGCTAGAGACAAGCAACGAGCGCTCATCATTATTTACCTTGTGTCTCCACTAGATAACATAACGACTCGATGGAATGAGCGAAGGGGCATCATAGAAACAAGAAACATAAAAAATGGCAGAGAAGGGATTGTTTGGCCAAAGTTGCCTTTTCCATTTCAATAGTCCTACTTACAATGGTTACTTATGGGCTAATCAACAGGTAATCTTATGTAAACCTTAGATCATGGGTGGTGGTCATGGCCACTCTGCAATGTGATCCGCCATGTCCCACCCTCATGCGTGTCAAGATATGTATGTATGAAACTTAAATCACCTTGAACTTCATAGCATAACTCAATAACCACCACAAACTTCAATCACTCTCTAGGAATATCATGCAATGGGGGTTGATCATTTGGGTGAGATTTAGATTTCCTAAAAAGTCTTGAACAAGCTCCATACTAAACTTTTATAGCCAAAAGATGCATCATTCCTTGCATCTGTACTTATAGCCTTGCCCCCAATGTCAAGCACTTAAGTCACTCACACAAAAGCTTACAGGAGTGATACAATCCATCATATTGTCTCAACCCCTTCAGCTTGTGGCATATGACATTATGGGACCTTTTCCTACTTCGAAGGCTAGCAATCAATACATTATTAGTTTAATGAATTATTAAAAACATTGGATGATTACGCCTCCGAGATCACAAAGCTTCCTTCTACCCTATTTAATGCTTGCACATGGCTTCCTTGAACAAATCCTATCAGACCAAGGGTCCAATTTCACCTTAGAGGTAATGAGGAATATTTGCTAGTCACCGCAATATCCACCAACAGTTTACTAGCCTGCATCTTTGTATTGACTGAGTGCTAAGCCACACTATAAAACTAATGCTGGCAATGCATATTGATCCCGATCATTCTAATTGGGACATATCCCTCCCTTATGTGGTCTCTGCTTACAATGCAGAAATCCATGAGTCAACCCACATCAACCCTTTTGAATCTTTGTACAATCAACCTCCAATCTTTCCTCCTGAAATCGGCCTCATTGACAAAGCTATAATCAAATTTATGCGAAGCCAAGCATTGGGAGAATTCCTTACAAGATGCATTCATTGGTATTCACAAAATGCCGTTGAGCACCTTCGACGTGCTCAACATTGGCAATGCATTTTATACAACCGACGTCACCGAACTAGTACTTTTTGGCTAAGCGACATCATGGTCAACCATCCAATTCGCAAAAAAAGGTTTGTTGAAAATTTTCTAACCAAATGGATTGGCCCTTGTCATGTTCTTTGACTTATGCGTAACACAAATGCACTCCTGATTGAAAACAATTGCACATATTTCATGGCTAAAATGTACTCACGAACAGAAAAGGGGGGGGGGCTAGAGGGTGAGATGATGTGGGTGACCTTATATAGGGGCCACGACCACCCATGATCTAAGGTTTACATGTGATTAGACAATGATCAGCCCGTTAAAGAATTGTCTTAAGCTCTTCTTTAAAGTAGGAGTAATGAATGGAAAAACACCTTTTGCTGATCAATTCTTTCTGTATCTCCTTTCTATGATGCCCCTTCGCTTTTTTGGTCAAGAAGTTACAATTTACACATTATGTACCATCTGGTCGTTATGATACATATTATGCATGCATGCCTTTTTTAAAAGGTCCACATGCACGCAACCCCCCCACATGCACGTGCACACACGGGGAGGGGGACGAGGAGAGAGAGAGAGAGAGAGAGAGAGAGAGAGAGAGAGAGAGAGAGTGAGAGAGCGAGCCGGGGGGGGGACATGGAGGAGGGAGCTGCATTGCAAAACTACACATGCTGTTTATGAGACAAACCACACATGATGCTTATGAGACATTCAAACCACCACACGCAAGGAGCAGCTACATTGCAAAGCACTGCATGATGGTTTATGAGACATTGAGATCATGTACCAAGTCCTTCGACGGATGCACAAAGGCCTTCAACCTTTGGATCTTTCTACGATTCACCGCTACCACTTCTAGAAAAAGAGGAGGGAGAGGGAGCGACGGGGGGACCACATCACAAAAACTCTCCATGATGTTAAGATTCACATACAAGTACCAAGTCCTTCTATGGATGCACATATACCTTCAACCTTTAATCTTTATGCAACTCTCAATGCTGAGACTCCTAGAGTAATGAATCCACCGAAACAATATTCCAATTCTCCACTTTGGAAACGTATGAAGGCTTTCCAGGATCTTGGGTGCGCATTAGCACACAATCTCCAACTATGCAAGCAAAGCAATAGTGTGTTTTCTTTTGTGAAAATACAAAATGTGGAGACACTTTTGAGATAGGGCCAAGCCAATAAAAAGCTGCGGACATTTCAAGAAATATCAAACTCACCGCAAAGGATCAATCATTAATGGAAGATACGATGGTTGAAATAAGTGCATCTATCCACATAGACATCGCTTGTAGTAGAAACCATAAAAACCATAATAGGATGTTTGTTAGACTTATTCGTTACTATTATAAGAGGAGTACTCTTTTCATAAAGAGAATACTATGTAAGTTATCTACTAGTTACAAATGAAAGCTTCAACGGCAAATGTCCATGTTGAAAGCATGAAAGGAACACGTGTTTGTACATCATAGAATGAAAGCGTTCACATGAGTTGACAAACAATGGCTTTTTTCGTAGAAAGTATGAAATA
Source organism: Dipteris shenzhenensis (assembly GCF_047967505.1). Classification (NCBI taxonomy): domain Eukaryota; kingdom Viridiplantae; phylum Streptophyta; class Polypodiopsida; order Gleicheniales; family Dipteridaceae; genus Dipteris; species Dipteris shenzhenensis. The sequence goes on along the minus strand of NC_141601.1, from coordinate 14,402,156 downwards.
AAGATAGTCTTCAATTCAATTGATTTTGTCATCTCAAAATGTATAGATTTGAGAGGTTTTAGACTAAATCACTTGAAACTCTAAGAACTTTCTTACCTGTAATGCCACAAATCTCAAACATAAGAGCTACTTTCCTCCATTTTAACTAGTGAAAGGCATACTATTAGACAAAGGTAATTTTGTTCTAGCACTTCTCTCATAAAACAAAAGGTACGAGTAATGGAGAAATGCACACGTGAACAATAGGTGGATGCATGGATGAAGACCAAAATGTAGACAATTATATTATTACACGAAAGAGAGAGATTGCTGATAAGGTGTCCGCTCTCTCGATCATGTTCACGTTGTGTGTAATGGTTTGTGTTTTCTCAAGTGATGTTGCGCATGAACTCCGCAGCAGTTGCAATGGCGCCTCCTGTGATGGCTCCCCTGATCACCCGATCATGTCGCACGTTGGGCTCCGTCAATGACACCGCTGCCCCTGTCAACGCTCCGCCCAACAACGCATTCTTCTGCATCATCCACATCACAATTCACACTTCCTGTCACCGGATAAATATCATCTTCCTCCAATTAGCTTCAACCAGCTGTGAGGTTCATACAACTTCGAACGTTTTTGTAACAATTTTGCCACCCTCATCATCTCTTACTTCAAGCGGTTCGCGGTTGAAGTTTTACAGGTTCTAATCAAAACTATAGAAGTGATAATTCCCGCACTGTAATCTGTCTCGTCACTCAAATCACTCATCGTCATGACATTGCGGTTGCCTGAGTTATCAAACTCATATCCAGACTTGGAAGCAACTCCATTTCCGATTCGAAAGGACAGAAAAGGATATACATCTCAATCGGTGAGTCGGAAGTTCTATACTGAAAGAACCTGCCTATCTAAACGTTATATCGTTGGTCGCAACGAATCTCATGCGACCAACAAGGTAACATCCTGCCTTCTGAATGCAATGAGGGATAAGCATTTTAAGTTCGCGCACTACTAAAAGACCTGCCTACTAGATGCGATCAAAGATGAGAATGTTAAACGGTACAGCGTCTTAGCGACCAAGAAGAACGTAACTCACCCAATCGTGCACGCCCCTAACCTCCTGCATGCCGTAGGTCATACCAGAATAAACTCCAGCTACGAGTCCTGCAATCCCATCACGCAAGGCGTTTTGTTCTTGTGATTACGAGAGCAACGGCTGCGGGCTCCTTCACAACTCAATCTCCAAAGCAACAGCGAAAAAGTGATGATCATGAGACGATAAACTCACCCCACTGCACAGCTTCCTTCCCCATACGTTGCACCTGCAGGCAAGCATCCAGGACACAGTTGACAATTTTTTATTTCGTACGTTGCGCATGTTACATTAAGCTTAAGCCCCGTCACTCTAAAAGCTTACCATGTTCTCTAACGACTTCTTATTCGTCTCCTCTGCAAAAAACAATACGAAAGGTACAGATTAAAACCGATGAAAATGCGAAGTGACCAGTGGATGAAACACTGGAATTAGTTGCTTTGAGGTTGATCGACTGGCAAATTAATGACATTATCCAGTCTTGCTGGCTTAGATTAACGGTGAACCTGTTTCTTGAAGTAGGAACTTCGCAGCGTCCTGGGTCGCACCGTGCAATGCACCGACCTGTAAATTAATCAATATCGTCATGCCGGTGAAGCAAAACCCCATGTTCATACGCTATATACATCGATTTCATGGTCCAGCTAATTTGAAGCAAATCGATTTGAAGATCAGCGTCTCCTTAAGTACTGGAATAAGAAAAGGTGAGCGCCGTATGAGTGAGATTGTCGGTTGCATCTTAATCGAATCAATGGGCTTACTCCTCCAACTTTCACAAACCCGTCCACCACCCGGTTCAGGAGCGGATGGCCAAGGTCAACAAGATAATCAATGTTCGGGCCGTTGTCAAAACTCGCGTGAACTCTCGCCTCAGGCATGATGCTACAACTCCGCCGCCCTTGGGAAAAGCGAGCAAAAATCTGTTGCCAAACCAACCCAGAAGGATAATGATACGACAGAAAACTATAACTAACGACTCGACACCAAATGCTGAATATATATTCAGCTAGTGTAACGCTGAAACGAAATAATACAAAATGCAGATTGAGCAAGCAGCCAACGCTCCGGCCGGGCATCCTCTCTCAGATTCAAGAAAGCATCGAAATCAATCAGAACGTATGCAATCCAAGAATAAACCAGGAAGGCGGTCAACGGTGGAAGAAAAATAGCAAGGTAAAAAAGGAAACGAACACGATCAACCTACAATTAGGCAGAGGGAAAGGTAACAAAATTGTTGCAGAGGAAGGCATGAGGTACCTGAAAATCGAATCGGAAGGCAAGATGAACAAGGACGGATTGCCAGGAAGAAGATGGTCGAAGTTGAAGTTGAAGTTGAAGTTGAAGATGGCCAAGTTTTTGAGGGGGTGGGCAAAGTGATGGGTGCAGTGCATTGGATAAGGAGCACACATGGCTGGCCTTCTACACGTGTTCCAAACGTTGCATGCATTACTCCACGTGTTATGGCCATCTTCCCCACCAGAGGGTTCACGAGAGTGCTTTATCTTTGCCCCTTCTCTTGGGCCATCACTTTTTCCTCTTCCATGTCCCAATCCAAGGACTTCCTTAGCTTGACATTGGGTCAAACCCTCCACTAGCTTAGACCGTGCATATCATTTTTCCAACATGGATAACACGCGTCTTACTTGTGAGCACTTCCTCTTCTAGCCACTATGCAACTCCAGCACATGAACATACCCTTCAAAGAGGCACTCTCTATGCAACTCCAACTCATGAACATACCCTTCAAAGAGGCACTCTCTGGTGAAAGGGACTGGCCATTCCGCCACCCTAGTGTATGGCATCCTACAAAGAGGCAGAAGGCACCACTCTTGTGTGGAAACCTCGACCTTGTGCACTGTAAGTTTGCAAAGCATCCCACAATGTTGTACAAATTCAAATTCCCAAGTCTAAGCAATTCATAATGAAGTCACAAAAAGGCCGGTAAATCCAATCTCTTACTTCTAATACACGAGAGGGGGTAATGCTAACATTGTACAATAAACATGGGCATTTTTTGATGCTTTATTGGGAAAGATGACAAGCAACAAAAGGAGGATTGGAAAATACTCTAGAATTTATTTGTCTTCAAGTTGTAGTACACATTCCAAACTTAAACATGAGAGCAAAAAATTATGGAATAAGGATTTGGAACGAGACCGTTAAAGCATGTGAAGCATGCATCTTGAAGACTATAAGATGTAGCAATTTATTCAAAAACATCAAAATTTTGTTCTATACATACATGCAACCAAGTAATCATTCAAAAGCACACTACATGAGCTTCTCCTCAACCCAAGGAAACACCTAAATGAGAACATAAGGCATGGGTTAACGGGCCTCCAATGTTATGCTAAAGTGATGCATACCCATTTGAGGGCACGCACCATAAGTTTTTTTAAATTTGTTGAAAACCAAAAGGGATTTAAAATTTGGAATCCAAACTAGTGGGACTACTGCATGGTGGTCTTAAAACATTGAAAGTTGTTGGTATTGGTATCTAGATTCACCCTAAAATGGAAGAAGTTGAAAAAGTGCAATTTGTGCATGTACTGCAGAGATCTTTTAATAAATCCAACACTATTTACAATTTTGAATTATTTCTTTTTCCATGCACTTGCTTGCTATATGGCTCATAAGCAAGCCAAAGGTCATTGCATTTCATAATACACAGCATCAAACCCGATAGCATGCCCTTTGGCCTATTTGTGTTTTGAAGCATTTTAGGCCACATTTTTCTTAAACCAGGTGGTTGAACAGACATTAGTTATTGACCAGCCCAGTGGTTGAAATTATTGTGTTTCTTAGTACTTAAATTCGTTAAATTTAATTTTCTGCTATTTGGGTCATATACCACTATTTCTATATCGGGATGGCTTGGACTTAATGTGATTGTCCTAAAGCCGCCTGATGTTGGTTCAAGACAAACAGTTCATCATAAATAGCAAGCAATTATTGACACAAATTATGATTGAAATTGTGAAATTCAGAAATGAAAAGTAATATATTGTTATTTCCTAATTGTGAAATTCAAGAATGAAAAGCAATATACTTGTTATTGTGTAATATGTGAAGTTGAGATTGTCATGCTAAACCAACTTGGTGGTTGACTGTCCTAAAGATGTCTTGAACTCGCTCGATGATTGAAATTGTGACTGTCCTAAACCAGCATGGTGGTTGAAAATTGTTTTGCTTCATTATATACTGTAATTAGACTATGTTTTGTCTTCTTTTAGTAGTGCAAAAAGGGGGCTCATAGTTCTGTTGTTTCTGCAGCAAACAGAGTTCTATCTTAAGTTTAAGGATTAGAATCTGAACATTTTAATTGGGCAGAGGAGCTTTGAGCATTGTAAGCCTTGGTACGTCAAAAAACTCAAAGACAGGAATGTTTGTTGTTGCAAAACACACATAGACTTTGACCTGTCCCAGCAAGCTATGAATGACTTGAGATTTGGTCGTGTTGGAGCATTGCTCCATGGGGATCGATGCCCATGCCTACCCAATGAATGTGCAATCTGTAGGCCACCTAGATCCTCATCGTGTGTTGTAAGGGAGGGTAGGTTTTGTAGCCTAAGGTCTCTGTGGGAGCCAGTGAATGCATTCGTGGCACATGCAAGCATTGCAGTTTGAAGCTGAAGAAGAAGACTTTCAATGTCTGTCCAAATGAAATGAGGGAAGACAATCATGTTGCTCTAAAATGGAGGAGATTTGAAAATGTCAATGTTGAAGGATCTGATAAAAAGAGATGGCTATTGTCATATAAGAGCACTCAGACAAGGGAGCTTATAGGTCACGTGGTGTTTTAATCCATCCTAAAATATGTGTTTCACAATTTCACAACCAATTGGCAAGATAAGCAATTCAAGACGTGCCTTGCCAATTTTCCCCATGACACTATTGTCCCTGTCATAGATTTTGTTGTAAATTATTCATTTCAAGAGCAAGATGAGATACAAAGTGCCGACTGCTACAACAAGCAAATAACAATTCTTATGCATATCACATACAATCATTTGCTTAATTCTTCCACGCCTAATGCCAATCTACTTGTTGCTTACTCACAGGAGTCCAGGACGTGCCTTGCCAATTTTCCTCGTGACACTATTGTCCCTGTCATAGATTTTGCTGTAAATTATTCATTTCAAGAACAAGATGAGATACAAAGTGCTCACTGTTACAACAAGCAGACAACAATTCTTGTGCATATCACGTACAATCATTTGCTTGATTCTTCAACGCCTAATGCCAATATGCTTGTTGTTGACTCATAGGAGTCCATGTCAGTGCAACACACATACCATTTCTACATTTCAGATGATAGCGAACATAACACCTTATTTGTGCAGCATGCTTTTCTACTGCATTGGGAATGGTTGAAAAAGGAAAATCCCCATGCAAAAAATATAAAACAACATTGGGTGTGGTCAGATGGTGCTGGTTCTCAATTTAAATCAGCCCGTGGATTCTACTTCATCCTCACTTCATCTCAAGGTTCAAATCCCTGACCAATCTAGACATGATGTGGAATTTCTTTGGGTCTAGCCATGGCAAGGGTGAACATGATGCCCACATGATGGATGCGGTGATGTTATTAAGCAAGCTTTGTTTAAATGCCCTCAAGAAAATTAGGCTTCATGATTACCACCCAATCGTGGTAATCAGGCTTCATGATTTACTTTTGTGGGAATTACCACCCAGCTCCAACCACCACGGTGGCTTGAACTTTATAATACATAAGATCCGTGGCATTCCGCATTTTACTACGGTAGGCTCTCATCCGCCCCTGCTCTACTACGTTGCTCCACACGCTCTGCTACTTTGCTCCACACCCCTCCTCTAGCTCTTTTCCACCCTTGCTCTACTTTGATCCATGCTCCCTCCTCCAACTCTCGTCACTCATCTGCTCCCCTGCTCATCTGCTACTCACCCACTCATCTTCACCATGCCTACTATCACCCCTCTCGATGCTCTGTGATCCCAATGTTATCTAGCTTCTCATATAAGGTGATTGCGTTTCACTCACCTGGAGTAGAAATGCTGGCACTAGTTGTGTAGTCTCGATAGTGACTCATATGTTGTGGGGATCTTGAAGGAATGCCGATGGATCCTCCACTCCTAGCTACTCCTTGTGGGAGCAATGCAAGGCACGAGCCATCTGCACGTATCACTCCCGTATCACTCAAGCGACTTCTGGATTGTTGTTGTAGTGTGTTTCCACGAGAGAAAGAGGGAAGGGGGAGAAGGGAGAAGAGAGGGGAGAAGGGCGGGAGAAGGGGAAGGGAAGAGGAGAGTGAAGGGCGATGGAGTGGCAAACACAAAAGCACTACAAAGGAAACAAGAGAACACCCAAAGACACTCTTAAAGAGAAGAGGGAGCTTGTATTCCAAACTTGTGCATACAACAATGAAGACCAAAGTCAACCATTTGGTCTTTTATACAAGTCACCTTTTGAAGGGAGGGCCAACCCTTTTCCTTTTAGCACTCTCTCTTTCTTTACATTTAAAAGGCTCTTGGGCCCATAGGGTGCCAAGGCATCTTTGCTATCCTTTCCATCTCTCTTCTACTATTCCACTCTGGTGTGTCGGAAACAACATGTGTTAACCATATAAGAACACAAAATAGCACTTGTGTTAGCCTCTCCCCTCCGAGGTCGAAGCTATTTGGGGCTCAAACCCCCTGAGGCCCATAGCCACTTGAGATATTTGTGGCAATTTGTGCCTTAAGCCTGTAACCGCTTGGGATATTTGGAACTCAAACCCCCTGAGACCTGTGACCACTTAAGTTATTTGTTGCGGTTCAAACCCCGTGAATCTTGCACTGTACTCCTTCCATGGCTGCAACCGTTGAAATAAATCATGAATCCTAATCACATCTAATCACTGATTACCTTGCATTCTGCAAGACTATACCAAGTGGATGTTAACATGCCCCCCTCCCTATTGCTGAGCCGCCCTCAGATCAACCGCGCTAGAGAAGTTGGGTGGAGAGGACCGTCTGGAGGACTACGTAGCGGTCCAGTTGGCGAGGAGTGAGCCGAGTCAAGTACGAGTGGAACTTCCAAAAATGGGTGGCGTGCATGTCCTCTTACATGTGGATGTGAGGGCCATGGAGATTGCAAACGTGGAGGTCTTGAAACTGAGTGGGACCGATGTTGGGGTTGAAGACAATCTGATTATTTAGATTCTGGATCCTATTGTCAATCGGCCGACTGTGGGCGAGGAGATTGCAGAGGAGTAAGAGGAGAAGGCGGTTGAAATGGACCGCTACCACTATGGCTAGATCAGGGACAGAGCCGTACATATCGTTGAAGGACTGGAGGTAGAACAAAAATCCCTCCTGTCATGTCTTTCGAGAAGTTGTACTTAGGAAAATTGTACAACATGTTGGGGTCCCGTTTGCTAGAGCTCGTGGAATTCGGCCCAAGTCCATTAGTGTTCCATGGGCATGTACAAGGGGTGGATCCAGCGATTGACGTGGGCACTGCGGTTCTAACACCAAAATTGCTTCTTCTTGACGAAGGGGATGCGCCAGCGACCGGCATCGAGATCGATAAAGGGAATTGGAGCTTTGGGGGCGAGGTGGTAACCTCCTTGTGTGTGCTTTGGATGTGTGTGCCGCCAGTCATTGAAGCACTAGATGATGAATTGCGTAAGGGGGCGCACCTCTAGGATTTCATAGAGGTGGAGGTGGGAGCCTTCGAGCTGCTGCTTCCAGTTGTGCATAAGGGCACTCTCCGACAGTTCTTGGAATGACTGCAGGTTGGGTCTCCACTGTAGGAGGGAGGAGTTTTAGGAACTTCATCATCTTCGATCGGCATTAGTTCCTCCTCCACTGTCTCTGTCGGCACCGTGTCGATGAACATATGTACAAAATTGGTTGACTTAAGGAGCGTATTGAGGGCCTCTTATGAGAGGTCAACCAGAGTAGTAGATGAGATGGACGAGGAGGTCCCGTGCTATGCAATGCTGGTGTTAAAGGCATTAGACGAGTACTCAAGAAGAGTGATGTGAGGAAGGGGGGTGGGAGGGGTTGGGTGGCTTGTTGGGTGGGCTGGGTGGGATCAATGGGAGGCGATTGTGGAATCTCAACAGGTCGGGTAGAAGAATTGATTACTGTTATAGCTTCTTGGCCCTCCTCCTTAGCAAGGTATGCTATGTGAATTGTTTCAAAATTGCTAACCAAGGACTCAAGTGAGTCTTGGAGAGCTTGTAGAACTCGGTTATAGACTCATTATTATGCTAAGGGGATGGTAGGCGGTGGATTGGTAAGTCACGAGATGCCCTTGCATTTGTATTGCAAAGGCACAGCCGTAGGTCTGCAACCAATTGATGCCAGCTTGCAGACTATCTGGAGTGCAGACCCATAGGCTGAGCTCCTCGGGCTTAGCTAATTGCATCACATCATCATCCGTTGGATAATTTGTGGACTCTGTGATGACGCAGCACCATGCTTGGAAGTTTGGCAAAATTGGACGAGCGGCGAGGGTTTGGAGGTCAAAAGGGCGAAGGACAGAGAGGCTGATGGTCGAACCGCATCTGCCAAGGGTGCTGCCACTCCCATTGTGACCTGCACCTTCTTCTTGCCTCTCCGCATGGAGATGACATTATGCTTCCAGTTCTACTTGACCTTTGCTTGCTGTTCCCAAGAGTACACTATACTCCGGTGTTGGGGCTTCCACATATATATATATATTTGGGTAGGTTGGGGCTTCCATATTTAGCACCACGAATGAGACCATGAACAAGATGCCAGCCACCTCCAAGTCCTAGGGAGGATAGTGTTTGGGAGGTGGTAGCCAGCATCACGGCTTGGAACATTTGGGTGGCTCGCTGCAGTCTTGTGATGGGTGAGCACCCGGTTCCACCCTCGGCTACCCTAGTTGCCATCTAGTAGGATATCATTTACACTCTATGATCCACCTGGGAGCGTGGGACTCTAGGCTCCAGGGCGACTATCGAGAGGCATGCTCGTTTTTGCAAGGCTTGGCTTGCAGGAGTTTTCTACATCTTCACTCTGCGAGGGATTCGCTGGCTGTATAGTCCCCCCACTTGGCTATTAGCCCCAGTTCCAGAGATCCCCTAGAAAGTGAGTTGGGTTTCTCTGGAACAGATCGGTTTCTTTCTTTCAGCCTTTTTCGGTTTTTTCCATACTCAGCACCTTCGGGGTTGCTGTCTTGTATGAAATCTTTCAAGCATTAATAGAAGATTCCTTTCTTTGAAAAAAAAAAAAAGCAACCCTTCTTTATCTTCTCATGTCTTATTGAGAACAATAGCATTGACACTAGAGAGAGAAAAGATTCTTCAAGGGTGAACTTCTAAAAAGAGTTACAACATTCTGTTTTGAGACCATCTACATTCTAAGCTCCTTTCAATATATGAGCTGGATATTCCAAGGAATGAGGTTCCTCCATATACCTTTGTAAGACTAGAATAAGTCTAATCATACAAATTTAGATTTTTTGTCATTCTAAAGATCAAAAATCTACACACAAAATAAAAGAGAAAATAAAAGAGAAGAAAAAACAGGTAAACAAAAACTTTTATGAAAAACAAAAGGAAGACATACTTAGCAAGCAAAGCAACACTTATGTCGTCATCAGTGCCCAAGAGACTCCGCGGGTCTTTAGAACCCAGTATAGCTACTTATGCTATAACCAACTCTTCTACTTGGGAGTAAGGGTTGGTTGTCATGGAACATACTTGAGTGTCTCACGATTTGTCCTCACCTTGCATTGGCTGCCATACACAAAGTGGTGCCCCATCTTAATAGCCACGATGATGGCCTGGTCAAGGGTAGCATGCACCTGCTATTTTTAATTCAGCTTCCTGCTCTCATAGGCTATATAACTCCATGTAGGTACCTACTTAAGCCACAGCTACTCTAGTATGAGCTGGTAGAGGAGCATATTGTTTGCTGTCTTTTAGAGTGTCAAGGAGACAATGGGGAAGGCTTTTGGGCTCCTGAATTTCAGCTCTCTCTTGGTCGATGGCCCTGTACACAATATCTTGATCAATCGGAGGCATATCAGGCTATAAATCATGCTGAGTTTCATACTGCACAAGTGGCTGTAAATGGCCATTAGAAGGAGGAGGATGCTTCACAGGCACGCTTTGAAGGCATATGCATCTTAGGAAGATCAACAACCATATCTTCTTTATGCAACTTTACCAAAGCTCCAAAGTTGAGGTGTCCAAATCTCTCATTCCATAAATGAGTATCTACTGTGATGGAAGCATGAATAGCATAAGCCTCCACATCTGCAAGTCCAGCATCATCTAAGCATCTATCATATGCATCAAGTCTATAAAGTCCTCTAATCAATGTGCCAGTGAATACCATGGTAAAGGCATGTGTAGCATCATAGAGGCATCCTACATGTAGGAACTTTTTGTAGGCATGCTCCATGTAGGTGAGACAGGTATCCCAAGTCTTGAGCTTACTGTGATAGTAAAGCTGATTAAAAGAAATATAATTCTATCAACAACCTTTCTCTCACCATCAATTGGTAGATGCTAGGTTGAGCTATGAGTGTCCATATATTACCACAAGGTGGGCCAAAAAGTAGAGAGAAATCGAGAATCTGTGTTAGAGACATTGGAGGTGGGTAGAAGAAAATGTATCTAAACGTGCTTGAAGAATTGTTGGGATGCTTAGATAGATCAAAATGCACCTAGACATTCTTAAAGAAGACTTGGGATGCTTACATCACATCACAATGCTTGGTGGTAGGCATAAAGTTTTCCGTCTTGGAGAATCTATCAATAACAATGCAATCATGTCCCTTCTTAATGGTGGGAAGGCCAGAAAGAAATCCATTGAAACATGTTACCATGACTTGGATGGGACTACAAGAGGAGAGAGTATAACCCTACACCACATTCATATTCTTATTCTATATAGCCATCCATGTTACCACCCACTTCAAGCTTTAAATCCTTCACCTGCTTGCCGAGATAGGCCACTCTAGCCTCATTCCACATCTGATATAAGGAGGCAAGTTGATCCCATGCATGTTTAGCTATCTTGCATGAACGGACATGAGGGATAATGACCCTTTTCACTGACAGAGCAATCAAGGCATGTGCTTTGGCATCATGTCCATTCCACTAAATCTGCTCCTGAGTAGGAGGCAAAGTACCTGTAGTGGAAGAGGCAGCTGCTACAATAGAGAAATGAGTACAAAGTACACCTAATATAACAAAACCTAGGACAAGGTGCTAGTACTACTACCTGTACTAACTTGTACACCTCCCGAGCGAGTAGACAGTCACAATTGCTCTTGAAATGGGTGTTTTTGTTGAGGAATTGGAAAGATGGAGGTCTCACAACTAATTAAAACGTGCACACATAATCATTGAAATGTACGTGATTTTTTGTAGGGAAAGGGGATTATGAACTCCGAAGTAATTGTCTTCGCGGGTGCTTATTTTTTCTGAATTAGCCAAATAGAGAACCTCTTAGCTTGTACTGTTCTAGCACGTGGTATTTTCAAAATTTGTTTGGCGTTCTAGTTTTTTTTGTCCATTTGTGGTTGTGGCTCATGGATCAAATGTATATTGATCCTTTCCACATTGATTTTTATAGGAGTGGAATTGAACGTTGCGAAGAATTTGATAAGACAAAGCTATAGAAAGCAAGGAACTCCTCAAAGAGAAAAAAAGATGGCCCCATCGCTAATTGAGTAATAAAAGTACTACCCTTGATGTTTGCAAGGAGAAATGGATCTTGATGGACCTTGTGCAATCATATGTCATGATTCTATTTGTTTATAATTTTCTATTCGGTCCTCCCAAAATGAAAGGGAGAGACCAAACGATAGGGCTCAGCTTGCATTTCAAGCTAGCAGTTACATGTGTGACAAAAGCATACTTTAATATATTGAATTTCAAGCAAGAATTAAATACGAGTCTATCAACAAATGGTACAACAAAGCTAACTGCATAAGAACTCTCATAGAGAGTAGCAAAGAAATCCTCACACGCTGCCTAGGCACACTAGCTGAACACTTTTTAAGAGGCTGAACTTTAACTAGGTCATCTTCAATATCAATTGGGATGCACACTTCCCATAGATAACTAGTGGGAATGAGGCGTGAAGAGACTCATTTTCTCAATTCTTTCCATATTTGAAGGGGCGTCCTCGATCTTGTCATAACCCATTTTGTCCTCTGGATGATGCTAGTGACAACACAAACAGATTAAAGACCTGAGCCCCTATTAATTGCTGAGATGGATATGTTGAAGGGTATGCAAGAAATAGGTGTGACTTGCAAGGTGATGCATGAGAAAGATGAGCTTCATTGAAATCTTCAGCGATAGCTTGCTGGAGGGAATAGCAGCTCATGCTGACCTTCCCCTATCAGGCCATGCAAGGAAGCGAGAGAAAAAGAACTCTTAGGCCTTGTGGGCTGCGTTGCAGTTTTTCATGAGTGGCAACCCATTTCTGTAGCAGGATCCTTGGCAACCCATTTCTGTAGAAGCAGCTGAAAATGATGGGTTGATGCCGAGATCTGCTTGAGGTTTCCTTTGGGGAGCAGCTCCCCTTTGGGCGAGGTCTCTTCCTGCTCTTCTTGGCAACAACCCACCTTGCTCCTTGCCTCTCCCGCTCAGCCCACTATCTCTCAATCGACGTCGGACAAGTCTGAATACTTGGAGAGCTTGTTGTAACTTCTCTTTCTCTTTGACATGTTTCTCTATCCTAGCTTTCATGGATGGGAGCGGCCGTTGGGAAAGGCACACGGTCGTTTTCTGCTTGTGTCAAGCGGGTTGCACCGAACAATTCCATACAATCGTCCTCTTCGTTGTGGCCAACTCGTGCTTACAGTTGTTGGAAGCCTTTCCTCCAACGCATGCCACTGGTGGCATTTCAAACGGAGAAGCGAGAAAATTGTACAGTCATCTCGGAGTACGACTCTCAAAATTTAAACCATACACTGTACCCCCTTGACCAATCTGGCAGCGATGCGGCTTTTCAGACGTATGTTATGGGTTTGCGGTCGTGTAGCACTGCTAAATCCCTCTCCGATGGCAAGCGCCTCCACGAGCACATTTGTAAAAGGGGGCTTGAACATAGTATGGTGTTGGGGAGTCTTCTTATACAAATGTACGGCGAGTGTGGCGCTTTGGAGGACGCTTGTGCAACATTTGCAAATATGCATCGACGGACTGTCTTTGCGTGGAACATAATGATTAAAGCTGATGCTCTGCATGGGCGGGGCAAGCAAGCTTTTTGCCTTTTTATGCGTATGCAACAGGAAGGGATAATTCCAGACAAGATTACTTTCATTAGCATGCTTTCTGTTTGCGCCAGTGAGGTTTCCCTAGCTGAAGGAAAACGGATACACACGCTCGTCATAGACAGCCCATTCATGGCATGCACTATTTTAAGGAACGCCCTTGTAAACATGTATTGCAAGTGCGCTGGAGTACGGGAGGCACATAGAGAGTTTGATCAAATAAATCAACGAAACACGATTTTATGGACTGTTATGATCACATCATATGCCCAGAATGGTCTGGGCAACCAGGCTTTCCAGCTCTTTCAGCAAATGCAAGAGGAAGGGACATTGCCCGACAAGGTAACATTTGTCAGCGTTCTGCATGCATGTGCTAGCGTGGTTGCTGTAACTGAAGGTAAGCAAATGCATGTTCGTGTGACAAGTAGTGGACTTGAGTCAGATACTGTTGTTGGGACGGCTCTTATCAGCATGTATGGGAAATGCGGTCACCTGAAGGAGGCACGCTGGTTGTTTGACAGAATGCTACAGCAGAGTGTGGTCTCGTGGACCGCAATGATTGAAGCATATGCTCATCACGGGCTTGGCAAGGAGGCTTTGCAACTCTTCGACAGAATGCAGTGGGAAGGGTTTGTGCCTAACAAGGTTACCATTGTCAGTATTTTAGGTGCAATTGGCAGCCAGGAAGCTTTAGTGCAAGGTAAACATGTGCATACCATCATTGTTGGGTCGGAATTTGAGTTAGATGCTCTTGTGGATACTACACTTATCAACATGTATGGCAAGTGCCACAGCTTGAAGGATGCGAGGACTGTATTTGACAAAATCCACGACGGTGATGTAGTCAAATGGAGTGCTATGATTGCAGTCTACGTTCAGAATGGTGAGGCTACCAAATGCTTTCAACTTTTTTACACAATGCTGCAAGAAGGGGTGAGGCCAAACAAGGTGACTTTTGTTAGTGTTCTTGATGCATGTGCCAGCTTAGCAGCTTTAGGTGAGGGAAGGCAGATTCATGTATGTATATTGGAAAGTGTATTTGAGTCAGATATCGTTATTGGAAATGCCCTTGTTCACATGTATGGAAAGTGTGGCAATTTTTGTGATGCACAGAGAATGTTTGATAGCATGCAGGAGCGGGACCTGGTCTCATGGAATACCTTGATTGCTGTGTATGCCCAGCATGGGCAGGGCAAGGCTGCACTACGCATATTCCACCAAATGGAGCAGGAAGGTGTGCGTCCAGATAGGGTCACATTTCTTAACATTCTTTCTGCTTGTAGCCACACTGGTCTAGTGGATGAGGGTTTTCGCTACTTTGTTTCAATGAATGAGGATCATGGAATTGCACCTGTTGTGCGTCATTATAATTGTATGATTGATCTTCTTGGAAGGGCTGGACGGCTTGATGAGGCAGAAGACTTGGTGGACAACATGCAGCTTCAACCTAGTCTTGTCTCACTGACCGCTTTACTTGGTGCATGTAGATATCAGGTAGATGCCAGCCGAGGAGAACGTGTTGCCATGCGTGCATTTGGCATAGATCCGGAGAATGTCTCAGCATATTTGATGCTGTCTAGCATATATGGTGCAGCTGGGAGGGCTGAGGATGTAGTAAACAAGTTGAGCTACTTTAATCCAAAGAAGCAGGCTGAATTGCTGAAGCAAAATTTTTAATATTTACATTGTTTTCAATTTCAAGTGTACAATTGCATGTTTGAGAAAGTACAATATGTTTTAACGTCCCAAAGGTAGGAAAAATAACTCTCTCCCCTTAATCTTTTCACGAAGAAAGAGGTAGAAACAAGTCTGTCCTCAAACCTTTTCATTATTCTATCCTCTTCTATTCTCAGTTAAGCATGAAAGAAATAGATGGACAAAGAGCTAGAACAAGTCCACTTCTTTGGTCTTTTCATGCTTCTCTCCTTTCTCGTTTCACACAAGCAAAGAAGATGGAGAAAGAGGTAGAAACAAGTCCTCTCCTCTCTGTGCACATTTATATGTTCCTCTCCTCATGCAATCATGAAAGAGAAAATTTGAGCAAAAGGCCAAAATGATTCCTCTACTTAATTTTCATGTTTCTCTCCTCTTCTCTTCATTCTATTCTCTTGTCATTTCATCCTTATTGAGTGATCATGTGATATCTGTACTTAAGTATTTTGGGTGTAGAACAGATCCTTGCCAGATCTATCAAATATTGCTCCCTAGTAATGGGTCTATACCCTGCTGCTTGCTCCCATGCTTGAGATCGGGGCATCAGCCTGCTATTATGGTAATTATTTGCAAATGGTATGAATGATGCTCAAATCCCAAAGGGCATAGAATAGGCATGTGAAGGAGATGGATGTAGACCAAGAATATCATTTGTCCATTGTAGGATGAAATTGTAAAAAAGTGACATGTTAATCTTTTACAGCTATGAGATCATGCTCCTCCAGTCATTTGTGGCAGATCTGTTCAAGTATTTTGGCAGTGATGAATGCAACCAGGAACTGCCTTTGGCTATCTCTTTGTAATAAAGGGGTTATCTTAATCTTTGCGAGGGTAGATTTCATAAAAAAAGCACTAAAAAAGGGAAGAATCGTATAAGCTTTGCTCTAAACATTATACACACGGCTTGATTTGACAGTGATAGGAGTCCTTATTGATTCAAGCTCCTTTACTTCCATCCCCACCTTTATACTCTCTTTCTCTTCCCATTTGGCCCTTTCTTCCCCTTTGCACTATTCTATTCTCTCTTCTCCCTTTTACATTGCTATCAGAGTATGTTTTTGGCATCTGCCTCTTTGCCTTTCACCTGTTTCCCTACTCCAGCCGTCTCTCTTCCCTGTCAGGGGCGTCAACAGCGCATGGCATGTTGTTGGCAGCACTAAATGCATGACAACGCATCAGCAACTTTATTATCCTTCCTGCTTCGGTACCGGATCATCAAGTTAAACTCCTACATGAGTTTTGTCCGCCTAGCTTGGTGGCCTCTCAAGTCAGGTTGTTTATAAAAATGTTTCAGAGTATTATGATCAAAATCAACATAAAACTCCAATCGATATAAATAATGTCTCCATGTTTTCAAAGCATAGACAACCACATACAACTCTAATTCATGAGTTGGCCAATTTCGTTGAGAGCGAGAAGCTTCTTGCTTTCAAAGGCTACTGGCCTTCCCTCTTGGAGGAGAACTGCTCCTACCGCAATGCCACGTGCATCGGTTTCAATGAAAAACGATTTCTGGGGATCAACTATTTTTAACACCGGTTCTGAGACCATGACTTGTTTTATGGTGTTAAAACTTTTCTGTTGATTCTGTCCCCATATAAAGGTCCTTTCAGATCAAATATTATTTCGGAATACCCTTTGATATGTCTTTGATAAAATTGGACAAATCCCAAGAATGATCACAAAGCGGTCAAACTCTGAGGGATAGGCCAAGTCAGTATCACAGCCACTTTCTTTGGATCCATTTCCACCCCCTCAAGAGTAATAATGAATCCTAAATATTCAGTCTTACCATACACAGTACAGTTTTCTTTTTACTTACATTGAAACTGGCTTTCCTCAAAGTATTGAACACTATTCTTAAGTGTTCGTGATGCTTAGCAATACTTTTGCTGAAAACAAGAATGTCGTCAATAAAATGTACTACAAACTTCTCAATATATATGAGCATAGTAAATCGTTCATAAGCATGACGAATGTAACGGGAGCATTGGTAAGTCCAAACGACATTATTAAAAACTCATAATGTCCAAACCTGCTTCTAAAAGTGGTTTTATGTACATCCTCGGCTCTGATACGGATTTGATAGTAGCCACACTTAAGATCGATCTTACTGAAAATTATGGCCCCATGCAATGCATCTAGCAAATCATCGATCCGAGCCATCGGATACCTGTGCTTAGTAGTGATATTATTTAATGCTCTGTAATCTATACAAAGGCAAAAAGTATCGTCTTTCTTTTTCTTCAATATCACTAGCGAAGCAATAGGTGAGAAACTGGGTTGAATCTGCCCCAGCTTGAGGTATTCTTCCGGTTGTCTTTGCACCTCCGCTTCTTCAGTAAAACTTATCCTATAGGGAGGTCTATTTACAAGTTTTGCCCCCGGGATTAGTTCAATCTTATGTTGAACATTCCGCTCTGAAGGTAACCCATAAGGCAAATTATCCTTAAAACAATCAGAGAACTCCTCCGCTATTTGATGAGCCAACTTGGCCATCTCCCCATCTTGGGTAACATCAATGCTAACCAAAGGATTATCAATCGACTCTACCGATGCTGTACAAAGAAACAAAAACTCTTCTTGAGTTTTTCAAACTTCCATTACGGAAATCAATTGTCTTTGAGGTACATCTTTTCACCTCGTAAGACATACAGCACATCATTCATCATGAATTGATAAATGTGCTTTTTCCAATCTATGGTTGGATTCTTCCTAGAATGCCAAGCCTTACCTAGGGCTATATCTGCGTGAGCAAGCTTTGTCATTTCAAAATCAAGCTTCTCTGCATAGTCCTGAATTCGAAGTTCCAACTAGGTAACCCTTTCGTCCCATACTTCAGTTGAACTTCTGTCTACCATTTTGACTGTGCATCCATAGTCAGGTGGGCTAGTCTTTAATTTCAGCTTTAATTTCAGCCTCTTTACAAGCTTGGAGTTAATTACATTATGCGCTAATGCTAAGTCAAACAACACAATGACATCATGATTGGCTACTTGCGCCTTCATCTTAATTAACTCCGTATCGTTAAAGGCTATATACCCCATTGTTGTGGGCTTTGATAGGATATTATCAAGTGCACTGTTTACTAACTTAGTGACAGACACACATAACAAAAGATGTACTGATCTTTGAGAAGATCCCGCTAGCTAAATCTACATTTGTTCTGCTTTGGGACTTTTCTCCATTTCCACGTCGCATTCTGAGATCACCACCTCAACCATGTGACGATCCTTATTTCATGGAAAATCTTTCCAGTGATGAGACTTAAGGCATCCAAAACACAAGCCTTCTCTCCTCGCTTTTTCATTTTGCTCTGGGTTTAAAGAAGACTTCAACCAAGCCCGGGCTGCCATTGGTGTTACTTTTCTTTTCACTCCAATGGTGGTACTTGGTTTAGAAGGAGTCTCAACTGGCTTCATCTGCTTGGCTTGGCCACTAGGCTATGAGGCACTCCCTTTGCTAACCCATTTCTTCTTAAACCTAGTTTTCTTTGGGTACTCATATCGAGTCCCAACCTGCACAAACCCACTTGGTATGTTTCCTTTGGCATCCTCATAGTTCAAGGCTATGGCAATTGGTTCATCTAACGTGTTCACGTACTTATCTCGAACAACCATCTTGATCTAATCGTTCAGTCCAAAGATAAAATCTTTTACCTACATCGACTGAGGTAGAGGTTCATAAACTTTCATTACACTTTCTCTAAACTTATCAATGTATTCAGCCACCACTGATAAATTTCTCTGACGAAGGTTTCTATATTGATCCGAAGCTCGAGATGCTTCGTCAGGTGGTAAGAAGTGTTTTCTAAATTCTTTTAAAAACCCTTCCCAAGTAGTGGGTGCCACTCCATCTTTCTACTATTTTATCCACCATCTATCCGCTGCCTCAATAAACATGTGGGTGGCCTCACGAATTTTCTTCATATCATTCGTGATTTCACAAATGGTAAAGGCCTCGTCCCATTTGTGTAACTAGGTCTCCACACTATTTTTTTCCACCTAGCTAATCTTTGGTAAAGCCTGCTTCAATCATTACATACGTTTTTCGCCCAAGCTTAGCTTTTCCAAAGTCCTCATCTCCCTAGATGAATCTAGATGCCACGTCTTAATTGGAAGCCCCTACCATGCACCCTTTTTTTATCCCTCTCTTGGGATAACATTAAATCCATTTGCCCCTTGGCAATTTACACATTTAGGTGCACCTAGGTCCTCAACCTTCGATTCGTCTAGTCTGTGCCATGTCGCCCTCACCGAAGACCTTGACATTAATTCCTTTGACCATTTACATGAAGCCCACATAAATATAATACAAACATTAATCCTTTGAAGGAAAATGTCCACTGACCCTTCCGAGGTCATGTTACCTCAACTTGAGCATAACATTCGGTCTTTATTCCTAGCCTCAAGACTAGGATTCTAATATGAAGTTATCAGTAGCACATGGATGAAATAGAATAAGTGCTTGCTGGTCTTTTATCCTGCCCCATGAAAGCAACAACTCTCTTCTCTAGATTTGACACTCTTCCGAAACATCAAGAATTCCACGCACCACTGGCCTGGGCAATACTTGGGGCTTACTGTGCTCCTTTGAGCCTGAAGGCCTCTCAGGGCACTCGTCAGCCACATGCCCCTCTTTGCCACACTTGAAGCATCTCTCCTCTTTTCGCATAGTGTCAATCTCTTCAGAAGTAACTGTGATTGTTGTCTATTCAAGGCATATTTTCCCCAAACTCTGTTGTTAGTCAATCAGTCTTTTCTTTTTTTTAAGGCAGGCTGTTAATTGACTAGAATCTGGTTAAACTAACCAAGTTGGTTAGGCGAAATGGTTATTGTCTAGAGTCAGGTTAGGCTTACGTGGAAGTATCACGGCCTGCGACGAGCACATAAGCTTGTTGGGAGACATCTTGGTGGGCATTAATCGTCCTTTCAAAAATCCAACCCCTTTCTTTCTTGTTACTTGGCCTTCATGGCCCAAAAGCATCACCACTTCTCAGACTTCCCTTGCATATTCGTGTCAAGCAAGATGCTCAATTAGTGTTCCAAAGTCAATGAGAAAGAGGGCAATTCACAATTGATAATGTAGCTTGTTGGCGGAGGAGGTTAGACGGAAGTCTATGGACAGCAATAATCAAGATGCAGCCTTAAATGTGCAAAGGGGCAGATCACAGTTCAGGGGGAAGTCCCAAGAAAGAGGGAAGTCTCGTAGCAAATCCAGGGCACGGAACATTGAGTGTTACCACTGTGGCAAGAAGGGCCATATGAAAAAGAATTGCTACAAGTTGAAAAGACAGCAAAAGGATAAGAAAAAGAATGCAAATTGGGGTGCAAATCAAAAGGAAGAGAGTCCAAGGAAGGACAAAGGAAAAGTGAAGATCGAGGAGATCAATGCAGTCACACACGATAGTGACAATGACGTTCTCTTCATGTCTAGTTTATCTGCAGAGTTGCTTACCACTTCAGATGATGCATATTCCCAGGATTGGATTTTGGATTTTGGTGCTTCATTCCATGTTACTCCCCATAGGGAATGGTTCCCCACTTATGACAGTGGAAAGACAGGTTGTGTGCATCTTGGAAATAACTATGCATGTGACATAGTGGGAGTAGGTGACAAAGTTTCTTTTGCAAATGGGTCTGCATTTATTTTGAAACATGTGAGACATGTGCCTGAGTTGACCAAGAGTCTTATTTCAGTGGGTCAGCTAGATGATGCTGGTTTTCACACCACTTTTGGCTGTCAGCGTCGCAAATTTCAGAAGGGCTCTATGCTTTTGGCTAGGGGTGCCAAGTGTCGGACTTTGTATCACTTACATGTATCAAGGGTATTTGATCATGTTGTTGCAATAACCGAGCAACCAAGCACTTCTTTGTGGCATTGCAGGTTAGGGCACATAAGCCAGAATGGAATGAAACTCTTATGCCGTTTGGGTTATGTACCGCATTTGAGTTTCTCTCATTTTGAATTTTGTGAGCACTGTCTCTATGGGAAGCAGACTAAATCAGCCCATAAAAGAAGGGGAAAGAAAGAGTTTGAAAAGCTTGATTTGATGCATTCAGACGTATGTGGTCCCATGCCTACACAGTCATTAGACGGGGCTGAATACTATGTGACATTCATTGATGATGCAACTAGGAAAGTGTGGGCTTATGCTATAGCTCGGAAGAGTGATGTGTTCCAGGTATTTCAGAAATGGCTGGCCTTGGTTGAGAATCAGTCAGGTAGAACACTAAAATGCCTACAGACTGACAATGGTGGAGAGTATCTCTCTCATGACTTTCAACATTTCTGTGATACATGTGGGATTAAGAGGGAGCTCACATCCCCTTTTACTCCAGAGCAAAATCCAGTTGCAGAAAAGATGAATCGTACCATTCAAGAAAGATTGCAATGCATGCTTTCCAATGCAAGTCTTTCTGGTGGTTTTTGGGCTGAGGCAATGAAGACTGCAATGCGTGTGATCAATAGATCACCTAGTAAGAGTTTGGATGGTGGTATTCCTAAAGAGGCATGGAGTGGCAAGAAGCCCTCTTACTCTCATTTGCGTATATTTGGGTGTGAGGCATATGCACATGTGCCAAAAGAGCTTCGAAAGAAGCTAGATCCTAAGTCTAGGAAATGCATCTTTCTGGGTTATGGTGAAAGTGGAGAGATGGGCTATCGTCTTTGGGATCCAGAAGCAAAGATCATACACAACCATGATGTAGTCTTTAATGAGAAGAAGATGCA
Organism: Dipteris shenzhenensis; assembly: GCF_047967505.1. Classification (NCBI taxonomy): domain Eukaryota; kingdom Viridiplantae; phylum Streptophyta; class Polypodiopsida; order Gleicheniales; family Dipteridaceae; genus Dipteris; species Dipteris shenzhenensis. The sequence continues at coordinate 14,380,406 of NC_141601.1, read as the reverse complement.
AAAGGCACCCATGAGGGATGTGGAAATGAGGAGAATCACTTTTCAGGATGTGAATCCACCTACATATGCTGATAGACAGCAAGCTGTCCATGCACCAAATGTGCAAGAAATGGTACCACCAAGTACTCCCACAGGTATACAATCAAGGGTAGATGATGGATCATCTATTGGTGAAAATGATGAGCTAAATGTGGCTGATATGCAGGTGGGATAGCAAGCTGAAATGTCCTTGAGAAGATCATCTAGAGTTCCAGGGGTAGACTATGTGATGCTTACTGATTGCGGGGAGCCTTCTTGCTACAAAGAGGCTATGATGCGCGAGGAGCAATGCAAGTGGGAGTATGCTATGCAATCAGAGATGAGTTCACTTATGAAGAATAAGACTTGGGACTTGGTTTGTTTGCCACATGGAAAGAAAGCATTGCCATGTAAATGGGTCTACAAAATGAAGGTCACAGGTGATGATGTGCCTAGGTACAAGGCCCATTTGGTCGCTAAAGGGTTCAAGCAAGAGAAGGGTGTGGACTTTGATGAGATATTCTCTCTGGTTGTGAAGATGACCACACTTAGATGCATGCTTGGACTAGTGGCATCAGAGGATATGGAGCTTATGCAGATGGATGTCAAGACAGCATTCTTACATGGGGATTTGCATGAGGAAATTTACATGGTGCAGTCGGAAGGCTTTGAAGAAAAGGGCAAAGAGCATTTGGTTTGCAAGCTAAAGAAGAGTCTCTATGGTCTTAAGCAAGCGCCTAGAGAATGGTATCAGAAGTTTGATGCTTTCATTCGGTCCTAGGGTTCTAGAAGGAGTGAAATTGATCACTGCCTCTACCTAAAAGGGCTAAGGATAATAACCTGATAATCTTGGCACTATATGTGGATGATATGCTATTGGCTAGCAAGAATACTTATGAGCTAGATGCATTAAAGGCCAAGTTGCATGAGGCCTTTGATATGAAGGATTTGGGACTTGTAGGTCATATTCTTGGTATGCGCATCACGTGTGATCAGAGTAGGAAACTCCTTTGGCTTTCACAAAAAGAGTATGTTACAAAAGTATTGCAACGTTTCAATATGGAGGGGGGGAAGGCATTGAGTACTCCATTGCCTCCATATGTGAAACTGAGTCATACAGATAGTCCCAAATCAGATGAGGAAAGGGCCATGATGGCCAAGGTTCCTTATGCATCAGTGGTTGGGAGTCTTATGTATGCTATGATAGCTACTAGACCAAACATTGTATTTGCAGTGGGAGTTGTTAGCCGGTATATGGCTAATCTAGGAAAGAGGCGTTGAGGTACCTGAAGGATACCAAGGAGATGTGCTTCTACTTTGGTCAAGGAGACATGCGTGTACTTGGGTACACAGATTCAGACTATGCAGGGCATGTGGATAGTAGGAGATCCACTTCTGGTTATGTGTTCACCTTTACAGGTGGTGCAGTGTCGTGGATATCTCGCGCACAGAAGTGCGTTGCTTTGTCTACCACAGAGGCTGAGTATGTTGCAGCCACAGAGAGTTGCAAGGAGGCTATATGGCTTGATTGGCTAGTGGGAGATTTGGGGATTCATACAGGTGTACCAACATTGCATAGTGATTCCATGAGTGCTATTCAGCTAGCACGGAATCCGTTCTTTCATGCAAAGACCAAACACATTGAGGTCAGGTACCATTTCATCAGGGAGGTACTTGAGGACAAGCGCATAGAGCTTGTCAAGGTTCATACAGATGATAACCCTGCAAATATGCTGACAAAGAGTCTACCTAGTCAGCGGTTTGAGCATTGTCGTGTATTGATGGGCATTGGATAGTATGCTCACTGGTTATTCTCCCTTAAAGGCACATTGTCCTTTAAGTGGGAGGTTGTGGGATTAAAGGTCACTGTGGCTTTACCCCAGTTATGTATAATACTCAAACACATATATAAATGAATGAAAAAGAAGATTAGGGTGGTTTTGCACCCACCAAAACTTGTGTGGCTCTCTGTCTCTCTCTCTCCCTCTTCCATTCTTACTTCCGTTGAGAGCGCTCTCATAATTTAGATTACAAGAGAGATGATCTCTCTACTCTTGGCAAGTGCCAAGTGTCAAAATCCTAGTTACTATCTTAACTCAGGCCTTGGGTTGGGTCCTTCTAGGCCTTAAGATTCCCATGATTACTTTGCTTTGGTCTGCTTCTTCCATGGCTCTATAAGAATAGGGCATTTTTTACCCCTCTTTGTACTTGCGACATTGTAATGAAGCACACCACCATGGCGCCTGTTAATTGTTAGCTTTTGCATGCAAAAATAAACTCTAGACTAATCATAGTCTCTGTGGGCATTCCCCCCAGGCAAGCCAAAGCGCATGCCAAACATTAATTCTCTGCTTGATTGAGATCAATCCTCTTTGACTATAATTAAGGGCTTTGATCGAGAGTTAATGCACCTTAATTATAACCAAGTCTCTCCAACTGAGGTTGGAACATTTCTTGGTTGACTAATGTCAACCCTCTTGGCCTAAGTCAAATCTCCCTGATCGGAGTTAAGTATCTTTGACTAAAGTCAATCCTTTTACCAACTCTTTGGCCATAATTAAAATAAGCCAAAAACTCATTAACTATGGTGAAATTAAAGGTCAATTCAACATTTGACTTGTAATATTTATAGCTTGGTGACATTGTCACCTTTATAGTGAAAAAACATATTCAATTTAAAACAACTAACAGTGAGCACCCTTTCATCAAATAGAGTAGAAATAAGATGAAAAACAAAGCGCCCTCTATTCTTGTGTAGCATTTCCCCCCCCAAAAAATAAAAAATTTCAAAAAGTCTCCCAAATATCCCAAAGATCTCCCAAAAGTCCTCTCAGTTGTCCTTGTGCACCCATGACATTTTCTTGTCTAAAAAGTGATCTACTCTCCTTCTTGGGCATAGGATCATGATGGACCCTCTTTCTTCTCTCAAACTATCCTTATACACCCGATCCCTTTGTGTGAGTGAAAAGTACTCTCCTTGTGGGATAGGATCATTGACAAACCTCTTTGTCCTCTTCTCTTACTCCCACTCTTTCTAAGATGTTAAGCAATCATGATCTCCTCCACCAAAACTCACTTCATTCTTGTGTATGTCACAATCTGAAGGTCAAGAGTTTAGGCTAATGTCTTGGGTTACAATGTACTATTGGGTCCACTGAAGGTTTCAAGAAAGGATATAGCAAAGAAAGAGAAGCATTGGAAAGGTCGCATTGTTGAGGTTTCAAAGTCCAAAAAAGTTCTAAAGGTGAGGGTTTAACATGCATATATGGCTCGTCATATGAACTTTGTTCTTGCAAATTGAGCTTGCCTTCCTTCACATCCTATTATGTATATTTATGCATTGTAGTGATATACTATTCTTTACTTTTACGTTGGCATTTTTGCATTATGACTCTTTCTTTGTCATTCTTACAAGCTACAAAATGTGTGTGTGTGTGTGTGTGTGTGTGTTCAGTCGGACCAACATAAGCACAAAAAGGAATGGCAACGGGTGCATCCTCACAGGAAAGCTTCTCTCACAGTATCTCCTCCCCTTCATGTTGTTTGTTCCTCTGCTGTTACCACTTCTTCTGGGGTGGATGTTTCTGACCCTCCGATTTAGTTTCAACTTAGCAGTCTCATTTTGAAGGAGTGGAGTCTCATTCGCTTTCTCCAGTCTTTGATTTACAGCCTTTTGAGTTACATGTGGATATATCCTCTTCAGATGTATTTAATGCTAGTAATGAGAATATAGATTTGCCAGAGCAAGATAAACAGGTGAAACTCTCTTCTTTGGATCCGATTCATGATAGCCTTGTGGAACCCATTGTGCATTTGTATGATTCAGCTCTTTCGCCTGTAATGATCGTGCCAGAGTCTATTTCTGTTCAGGATGCAGATGTTCTTTTTTCTCTGGATTCTTTTCATTCTTGGTTACAACAAGTTTTTGACCTTGTGATTCAAAAATTCCAGCTACCAGCTTATATTAAGGAGAATGACGAGGGTAAAAAATAGCTAGTTTTTATTGATGGTGTAGTTACTCCACTGCATCACTTTTTACCAAGCAACAGTCTGAAACTGGTGGATCTTTTGTTTGACTCTCCTCTAGTGGATATGTAACTTTTTATTGGGCTGCCTCATGAGTTTTTCTCTGAGGCTTTACTTGTAAATTTTTCCTTTGTACTTATTGGTGGGTTTTTACCTCTTTTTGGGGTTTCCCACACAGAAATAAAAGATTTCACTAAAAAAGTGTGTGTGTCATTCCACAAAAAAAAAGTGTGTGTGTGTGTGTGAAGGGGGGGGAGAGAGAAGAAGAAGAAGAAGAATGTATTACCGTCCTCTGGGGGCCGAAATACCGACCCATGGGACCCATAAAAGTCACAATACAAGTGTCTCCTTCCTTTTATGGAAGGGGGGGAGAACAATTATTTTGAAATACATTGAGTAATACAACATTCACGATATTTAAGAACCTTGGCAATATAGTTACCCAGAGTGGCTATATGGCTATGTGAGAGCAAGCTTGCTAGGGTGTCGTGTTCCTCTGTAATATTGTTAAAGTCCCTCCTTATGCAGGCATACCGTGTGCATGTAAGGAGGACATGTGCTTCTGTCTCTACTTGTTCTTGGTCACACAACTTGCAAAATCTTTGTTCCCTTGAGACATCTCCCCAAGCACCTTTCTCTATCTCCAGAGTGTGTGATCGGGTGCAGATGAGTGCAATGCTTCTCCTTGCATTTGCAGGTATGGGCATAGTTATGTATTTTTGTGCATTTTCTTCCTCCTTGGAGTAGGTGTCCCAATAAATGGGATTGACATGCATACAATAGTACTCATACTTAGCCCTTTTTTCAACTGATTGCCATTTTTGATGCAATATTCCCAACAAAGCTTTATGAAATGCCTTCTCATCCATTTCCCCGGATGACATCTCCAGGTAGGATGATACTCTCCATCTTTGGAACCATATCTGAATGTCTTGCCACCAACCAAATGATAGCGTCTTACTTTTGTTTGTCTTTTGAGGCCTTTTACTTGCTTCCCATGCTTTCATTGGTAATCTTTGCGACCCCATGGACTTGACCTTCTTTATGTATTTGAAAACCCTTCGTAGTGCTCTCAGTTCAATGGGCCTTGTATCAGTCTCAATAAGCATGATTGAGTATGGTGTAGCAATTTTAACTCCCAGATGCCGTCTTAGAAATGATTTTTGTATTTTTTCAACATCATTCCATTTTGATGTTGAGATGGTACCTCCCCATACTTCTACTGCATATAGGACTGTTTGCACCACATAAGCATCAAATAAAATCCGTCTGATGCTCCATCTCTTAGTGTCACTATTTCTGCAATCATTTTCAAAATGATAATATTTTCCCCACCTGGCATCAATCCTTCTGTGGACACAATCATTCCATCTATGATTTGCTGGCACATCTATTCCCAGGTATTTGAATGTGTTTACTCTCTCGATTTCCTGCTCATTGTACATAATGCTTGGGCTGTTTGCAGGCTACTTTGTTTTTACTATCATCATTTTAGTTTTGGTGACATTTACCATGAGGCCACTCTCTGCACAAAACTTGTGTAGAATCATCCGCTACATATTTTCTGCTGCGTATGAGAAAAAGACATCATCTGCATATAACAACAGTAGTACGGTGCATGCACATATTTGGGGGCTCTCTAGTTGCTGCTCTTGCATCATTTCTTTGACCAACTCCTCCAATCTGTCAATACATAGTCCAAATAATGTTGGTGACAGAGGGCAACCCTATTTAACCCCCATATTACTATGGAATGTAGTTGACAATCCGTTTCTACCTTTGAGTTGGCAAGTTACTCTCTCATATAATCTGAAGACTGCTATTTTCAAGTGATTTGGCACTCTTTAAGTAGCCCATTCTTTCCCACAAATTGTTTCTAGGCATTGTGTCAAATGCCTTCTTAAAATCTATGAAGCAGCAATAGAGAGGCTTTCCTTGTAGCCGGCTCTCTTCCATTAGAACCCGTAATGTGACCAAGTGATCCACAGTGCTATGGTTTCTTCGAAAACCAGCTTGTCCAATGGCCCTCTTTCCATTCAGTTCTGCCCATAGACTAAGTTCTGTCTCAACAATTGTGCTAAAGAGCTTGGCCATGGTGGATCCCACCATAATGGTTCTATAGTTGGAAAGCTGGTTACGATCCCCACCTTTATATATTGGTTTCACCCAATTTTCTTGCCACTCTGAGGGGAAACCATTAGCAATTGCATCATTAAGCAAAGAAACTAGGCAAATTCGTGTGTAGTCACCTGCCCATTTTAGTAGCTCACCCTTTATATGCAATGTGTCATCTGCTTTTCCATTGGCCATTTTCTTCAGGCCCTCATTCACTACAATGTGGGCCATTGTAGTGAGCTATGTCTGTGGACATAGGTAAGGCATTGGGTGGGTGTAGAGTTGCTTGGCATATTGGAGCACTTCTTCATCTGTGAAATCTCCCATGATTTCTTTTGATCTCCCTTTAGTTTGCCTCCACGTTCCTCTCAGGTTCTTAGCAAACTCAATGGCATCTTTCCACTCTTTGTCTAGCTGATATTTCCTCTTTTTTCTCCGAGTGAGTGCATGGAAGTGTTTTTCAGCCTCTTTACGTTGCATGTCATTTGGCATCTGTTTAATTTTCAGCCTGGCTTTTATGCATTTATCATCAAACCATTTGTTTTGTGGTAAGCCCTTCGTGCATACTCTCTTGATCTTTCTTTGACCCATGACTGTATGTGCAGCTGAGAGTAAAGTCTCTTTCATCTCGCTCCAGTTCAGCCTACAAACCTCCTTAATAAGAGCATCGGTAGTGTCCGCATACTTCTCCCTCTTGTCTATGTCCATACGAAAAGACTAATTCTTTGCTGCATGGACTGGAGTTTCTGCCAAATGGGGTATGTGCATTTTGAGATAAAGGGGAGTATGATCTGATTTTGGATACTTTGGGCCAATTATATAATCATGTACCAAATTTACTGCATCAAGTGAAATTAAAGCATAGTCTACCACACTTGATCCTCCACTAGCTGGAGAGCATGTGGGAACTCTTGTATGTGGAAAGAGGTCTGATCCATTCAGCACAATCATATGAAGCCCATTCACTAGGCTTGTCAATGCCTCTCCATGTGCATTTACTTCCTTGTCCTCCAAGTGTCTGTGCCACTTGGGGTCTATCTCAATTTCTTTGTCTTTGTCATATTCATGCCCTGTAAGTGACTGAAACTGGGTGTCCCCAATGCGTGCATTCATGTCTCCTAGAATCAATACTCTCCCCTTGGCATTGAATTCCACCAAATCTGAGCACAAGTCTCCGTATGAATCTGATGCATCTCTATCATAGCGTTGATAGTACGTCGACCCTAAGTGCGGTATGTAGCACCCAACTATGTAAAGTGGTAGGGGCTCTGCTTTCACCATGATCCAGATGAACCGTTTATGAGGGTCATCTTTACATATGCTTATATTATCTCGTAAGTGTTCTTTGTATAGGCATGCAACTCCTCCTTGCCCTCTTGTACCAGTGTGTGTTTGGCATATTGACTGTGTTACGTATCCATTGATTGGAGGAAGTCTGTGCATATCCCTCTCCCATGTCTCTGCAAGAAAGACTACATCTGCATCCTCAAGCACATCATTAAGGCCTGCCCCCTTCTACCAGGGGAAACCTCTGCAATTCCAAAACATTACTTTGATTTCCTTCTGGGTCCCATGAGCCGCGTATCCCTAGAGGGTGGTGTCCTCTTTTGCCTCTTGTCTCTTCTTGCGTGCTTCGTAGGATTGGCGTCTTTCGGCTTGTTGCTTGGGCATTCTATCTTCAGTGATGAAGTAAGAGGTTCCTCGTAGATATATCTAGCTGTGATCTAATATAATTGCTCTTTTCCTTGCATCCATCATCGTGCATACAATTGCCTGGTGGTAGTCTTTCTCTTCCTTTTTCTTGCCGACCCTGTGTGCTCCAAAAACAGTCACATTCTACATAGCAAAATGCTCCTGAAAGAAATCTGTAATTTCCTTGGCTAGTGACAGGGGTGTTTCTGCATCCTTTTCTGTCATACCTCGTATGACTATATTTTGTGCTCTTTTCTCCCTTTCAATGCATTCTTTTGCATCTATCCCTTGCGCAATATGCACCTCTTTCTTACTAATTTCTTGATTGCTTCCATGCCCCTCTGTATTTGCACCCTTGGCTATCTCAGCCCAAGTAACAGAATGCATCCCTTGCTGTTGTATGGTCTAATTTTCTTCCAAGTCATGTACTCTCTGTTGCAGTTTACCAATCATCTCAGCTTGCGTGCTCACAACTTGATCTAATTGAGCATTTTTATGCTCTAGATCTTGGCATTTTAGTGCTAGACTCCTTAACTCTTGTTGCTGTTGCATCATTGCTGCCTGAATGGATGCCTGAATGGATGCTAGAAAATTCCAAAAGTTTCCTTGTGATGGCATAAAAGGCGTTGCATTTCCATCTAAAGTGGTAAGTGCCAATTCTTCCAAAGGAGGTGGCAACATTGATGATTTTTGAGGAGTTTCTTTTACTTCTTTTGATGCTTTCTGCACCTCAGTTTGTTGACGTACCATTGTTGCTTCAGTTCCTGCTCTTGGCATTGCCTTGATTGGTGTAGAGTGTGAGGAGAGCCCACTTCTAAGCTCTCTCCTATTGAGCTTTGCTTCAGCCAGGTCTGATCGTGTCAACCAATGATTTATGCTCTCATATAAACCGGGTGATGTAGTCTGTTGAACAGCAGCAGACGAAAGCCCTTCGTCAAGTCTCACCAAAGCTCCGATGGTGCCTTTGGTAGATATGTCTTGAACAGGAGAGCAAAGAGATTGCGCGACGCGCGATAGAAAAAAAGAGAGAGAGAGAGAGAGAGAGAGAGAGAGAGAGAGAGAGATTTGAGGAGAAACTTACACAGCCGGAATAGTTGTAATGAAGGCTGAAAGTTGGTCAAGTTAGTGCATGTAAGATTATTAGTACTTGGGCGTGTTTGTAAGAGAGAGGTCAAAAGGCGATAAAGAGGTACTATACAAGTACCACCCCCCTCATGTTTTATGTATCTTTTGATTTGACTCCTTCCTAATGTATACTCAACTGTCTTCCTCCCTCACCTTCTCTCTCTCTCTCTCTCTCTCTCTCTCTCTCTGTCGGTCAAGTTAGTGGGGGTAGGATTATTAGTCCTTGGGGATGTTTAAAAGCTAGAGAGATCAAAAGGGGATAAGGAGGTACTATATAAGTACCACCGCCCTCATGTTTAATGTATCTTTCAATGTGAAGCAGCTGCCTAGACCCCTTTGAGAGAGCAACATTGGATAGAGCAAATAGATGCCCCAAGAGGTTATTTCCAAATTTTAATCATCACTATGAATAAGCCTCTGTCACACAAACGATTGCATATTTCTCCTCCCACAAGGGATTGCCCATTGGCCCGTGGGTGGAGTAGATGAGAGCAATGGGAGATGCCTAGGATGTGTGGATAGAGAGATCGAGACGATCCCACACTGCTTGTAGAACTGCCCCACAATGCACAAGATCTGACAGGGAACCCTGATCCTTAGTAGAACATAAAGGATGCAACAGGACATCGCCTGGGGCATGGCGGTGAGGGGGTTCGTGTCTTTTCGATTGACACGATTTTGCCTGCCTACAGCATCCATGGACAGAGGGTCTTCCGGATTGAGGTACAAGACACAGTAACTTCTTCTGAACAGCCCAAAGGACAATAATTTGGAGACACTGCCCAACATTATTACTTGGAACATTTGGATCGCCTACTGCATTTTGGTGGTGGGCCAGTAGGTTCCCCCAGCAGCCACCCTTGTTGCCATTTGGCAAGACATCATCTATACCTGCACGCCATATGGGAGCTAGGGATGATGAGATCTTAGACGACCGCTAAAAGGGAGGGGCATTTTTGCAAGGCTTGGCCTGCAAGTGTCTTCTACGTATTCACAGAGCAGCTGGTGTAATAGTTCAAACACAGCAAACTCATTTCTAAGTTAAAATAGCCACAATGGTGCATAGCAAGCTGCACCTGAAATTGATGATTATTTAACTTAAAACTACGTTTTAAAAAATCTCACATATTGCAGATAGTAAGAGAAAAGATACACTTGGGCCAATTTTTAAAGCAAGCTGTAGAGCACCTCATCTTGAAATTTTTGCAAATGATGCACATCTTTCATTATGTACTTTTTGTCTTCAATTTTAAACATTGATTTACTTTCGTTGTGCCAGTCAATACACACAAGAAAAATATTTGTTAGACGAATAGTTGCACCTTCGTGGGGAGAGAGAAGGCCGAAATTCATGGCAGTTCTTTCAGAGTGTCCATGAAAAGCACATTCGTTTTCTTTGGCAGTTACTGTCTCCGATGCTAATTCTAATTGTGGCACAAACACTTCATTATCCATTAACCTTCGTAGTCTTTTAAAATTGCCGTCTATGTTATCAGTTTCAGGGTGAGCTTTGTCCCCCACAATGAACTCATGTATCTTATAGTTGACCTCAATCCAGGCTGCTCCAGGCTCCTTCCATGCACTGACAGATGCTCTTAACTCTTGGATCTTGTGTACATCCTCCCACATTTGAGCCTCTGTGTAAATGTTCGATAAGAGGACATACCCAGAAGAAATGTCTGAAGACAACCTGACAATTTGATCGAAGCATAGTCGTCCCAACTCAACATCACGATATGTTCTACAAGCCGTTAACAAAGACATCCAGGCAGTGATGTCGGGTAGGATAGGACTAGTTTCAAGTATTTGTTTGGCCTCCTTCAAGCATCCAGCACGTCCAAGAAGATCAACCATGCAATTAAAGTGCTCAAAGCTGGGAGAGATGCTGTGCACTTCCTTCATAGATTTGAAGTACCGATAACCCTCTTCAACTTGACCAGCACGACTGCAGGCTGAGAGTAGACTTGAAAAAATCATACTATTTGGCTTCAGGCCTTGTACTTGCATGTCTTCAATACATTGCCTAGCCTGCCTGTAATTGCCATGCTGGGCATGAGCTGCGATTATCGCACCCCATGATACCACATCTCGAGTAGGTAGACTTCCAAACACTCGGCATGCCCCTTCAAGGCTCCCACATTTTGCATACACATCAATAAGGGTGTTTGCAATAACTATTTGTGATTCAAATCCCCCATTGATAATTTGATAATGTACCAGCTTGACCTGTCCTAACGCCCCCACAGTACCACATGCTTTTAAGATACCCAGAAAGGTGACTTCATTTGGATGTGCACCCTCCTGCTGCATATTCTCAAAGAGATCAAAAACAGCCACTGCATACCCATATTGGGCATATCCTGCAATCATCGTATTCCATGACACCACATCTCGATTTGGCTGCCCGTCAAATACCCTGCATGCCTCCTCCAGATATCCACACTTCGCATACATGTCAACCAAGGTATTTCCAATAACCACATCCGATTGGAGCCCACTCCTGATTATTTCTTCGTGTATCACCCTGCCCTGCCCTATTAAGGCAATGCTGTTACATGCTTTCAGAAGGCAAGAAAAAACAACTTTGTCAGGTCTTATGCCCTTGAATTGCATTTTCTCAAAAAGATCAAGGACATGTTGCCCATGGCTATGCTGGGCAGTTCCAGCAATTATTGTACTCCATGACACAACATCAGGACACGGCAACTTGTCAAACACTTTCTGTGCATCTGACAGGTTTCCACACTTGGCGTACATGTCTATAAGAGTGTTCCCAACTATCAGATCTAACTCAAGTCCCCTTTTGATGACCTGGTCATGTATCAGCTTGCCCCGGTGTAAAGATCCTATGCTACCACAAGCTTTTAAAATGCATGAAAGAATTATTTTGTCTGGCCTTATACCCTCCTGTTGCATTTTCTCAAAGAGATCGAGAACTGCAAAACCATGCCCATGCTGAGCATATCCAGCAATCATTGAACCCCATGACACAATATCATGATTTGACAATCCATTAAACACTTCGTGAGCCTCCTTCAAGCTCCCACATTTAGCATACATGTCAATAAGGGCATTCCCAACAACCACATCGAAGGCAAATTTACTGTTGATAATCCGCTCATGTATTAGCTTGCCCTGACCTAATGCTCCTGCACTACCACAAGCTCTCAGAACGCAAGAATATGTGACTACATCCGGCCTTGCACCTTCTTGCTGCATCTTCTGAAAGAGCTCAAAAGCAGAAAGAGCATACCCATGGTGAGCACATCCTGCAATTAATGCATTCCATGACACCACTGTTCGATTCTGCAACTCATTGAACACTTTGTGAGCCTCCTCTAAACTCCCACATTTCACATACATGTCAACAAGACTGTTCCCCACAACAACATCTGATTCAAGCTCAGTTCCTACAATCTGGTCATGTATTAGCTTGCCCTGCCCTAATGCTCCAATGCTCCCACAAGCTTTTAAGATGCACAAAAATGTAACTTTATTCGGCTTGGTGCCCTCCAATTGCATCCTCCCCCACAACTTGAGAGCCAAAAGACCATGGTTGTGCTGGGCATATCCTGCAATCATCGAACCCCATGAAACAACATTCCGGTTGGGCAACTCATCAAATACTTTCCTAGCCTCCTTTAGGTTTCCACATTTTACATACATGTCAATGATGGTATTTCCAACAATTACAACAGAATCCATTCCACTCCTGATGATCTGGTCGTGTATGACCCTCCCCTGTACCAAGGCCCTTGTGCTGCCACAAGACTTGAGCACACACGGGAATATAAATGAGTTTGCAATTACTCCATCAACTTGCATATCATGGTACAATTCAAGGGCCCTGTCATTTTGTCCATGCGTGGCGTGTGCTAGTATAAGAGCTTGCCATGTATATACACTCGGTCTTACTATCTTGAAGGAAACTAGATTTGCCTCTAGCAGGCTCCCACAAATTGCAAAGAGACGGATAAGGTGGTCTCCTAGCACAGCAACTGAGTCCAATCCGTTGCTCAATATGAGGGAATGAGCTCGCCTTCCAGCCGTCAAGTCTTTGCATTTGATACATTTTTGCAGAAGACGGTGGAGAACGTCCTGTGATATCGGCGCTCCTTGCAGGTGCATGACGTCCATTGCCTGGATTGACTCCTCCAGCTGTCCCGTTGGCCACATCTTCCCAGAATCTCCGATAAATGCGAAAGTTTTATCATCTTTCCAAAGGTGTCGTGATCTCATCTAACGTGTTCGCAACGTTAGGGTGAAGCTTTTTGGACACCACTGCAAGGGATGACATCATAAAAGCGGCTCTTGGGGAGGTTGCTCTGCTGCTACAGCTGTCATTTGTTCATGTGCGTAAGAATATTGACACCTCTCAGCTCCATACACCAAGAATGCCATTGGAGAAGGTTGGTTTACCCACTTAGGGCCTATGCCACATGCAGCCCGCGAAGCGCCCTCGTGGCACTCCAGATGGGGCCTCCCGGAGGAAGACGAGGGCAGATCAATGCACCCTCAGGTGCTTTTGAAGGTGCTAAAAGGTGCACGATGCATAGATTAATCTCTACAGGCAACCACCAGTCATCGAGGAAGGATGACTCGTCTCGGGAGGTGCAGAGCCTTAGCACAGATGCAACAAACGGTGACCAAATTCGTAGCGCAATGAAGGCTAATTTTGAAGCATAAACTCCACATTGCCGTTTCGAGGCGCCGTGACTCTGCAACCAAAGTGCAGCTAGATTGCACACCAATTGCACATTTTGGCCTCGTGTGCACATGCGCTTAGAGCCTCAAGGGGCGGTTTGTGGACTTCAGATTTCAACTTGGGTTCATTTGGAGGGAAAACATGCCCCATGTCAGATCCATGTCTGAGTCTCCTCACTCACCAGCAAAACAATCTGGTTGTTGCTAGGGACAGGGTGGCATGCCCCTCCCGCATGTACATGCTCTTAGAGCGTGTTCACACTAGAGGGGCGTGGTTTGCAACTTGTGAACCTCAAGTTTTTAAAAATCACGTTCCCACATTGGTTTTTTAGGAGGGCCACGGGCTACAACACGGAGCAATGTAGGATTGCGAGCGAGGAGTGGAGGAATAAGTGGTGGAGTGGTAAAATGAAACCTCAAGCGTGCTAGACACCTAGTTGAGTAGGGGTCCGTCATAAAACCAATTTCAAATTCATGTGCTAGTATGGCTTCCCCAATTTGGCATGCATCAACACTAGGGTTCCAATCCAACAAGAGTTGAACAAGCTCTTAGGATTCTCTCTCGTTTGCCTTCAAGGCTTTGATCTCATGGTATAGGCAATTGTAGAGTTTTATCCTATTTTCATACACCATCTCCTAAGAGTTAAAAGATCTAGGGGCGGCCGCGTTCATGGCTTTGATCTCATGGTGTAGGCATTGCAGGGTCTTATCATATTTCCATACACCATATGCTAAGAGTCAATAGAACTAGGCACATGTTCGATGATGCAAGAGGATATGATTAGCAACTATTGAGACTGGTCATCGGTTTCACCGATTTTCTCTCCTCCTATCGTAAATCCCTCTTAGAAAATTTGCATAACGGCCTTTTAGTTAGCTCCTATAGAAAAGAAATCACTCGGAAGTGTCTTCGACATGAAAAGACAATGTCCTTACCAACGGCAATGAAAGGAATTTGGTTTTACCATTCTATTTGCAATGACACATTTTATCATTCCTACTTTCCAATCCCTAAAAAAGGGGATCCCATCTAGTTCGAGAGTCTCCACACCATATTCCAAGATGGGAGAAAAAGTGGCTATTGCCATGTTAAACCCATCCTAACCACATAGGAGTAATAATGACGAATAGATTCCTATCCTACACCCGTGCCATCCATGTGTTGATGCCCTTAGCTTATGGGTTCAAGCTACCTTCAGGGGCGTCCATACTTGCTTAAGTAAGAGCCTAGGGCTTGTCCTCGAGGGTCTCTACACTAGGCAACTTGCATGCATTGGGGAAAATGATATTTGGAGGCCTCCATACTTTTTTGCACTCCCATGAGTAAAACCATGTCACTCTGGAGCCACTCCCATGGTTGCAACCAATGGTCCCTAGCATACCTATACAAAATGACAAATTTTTGCTTTACATGCTACAACATTGCGGAATGTGGGGTGGGGTTTTGGAGATGGTGGGCTTACACAAATTTCCTTCACCATGAGAAGGCGCATAATAATATTCCTTTCACCTAGCCAAATTAGTGGATGAGGCTAGCATGGAAAGCCATCTTAAAACCTCTTGAAGAGAGTTATGTCTGCCCTTTCTTGGATGGCTCAAATGTAGGTGGTTAAGATATAAACAAGCCATGTTAGCATCATGCTGCAAAGATATGCATGTCCTCATACTTTGAAAATTCACCAAAACCCCCTAGATTGAAGGTTGAATTTAGAAAAACAAGGGGTCATATTGTTGTCCCCTCTATGTTTTGTGAACATGAAGCCTGAGGATGCACAACCTACATGAGTTCATGATTCCATTTAGAAATAATATTCACTTAAGTTTATGATAGTAGTTCTTCCCAGTCATGCAACAACTATAGATGGAAATATGATGGTACTACATTTTTGCAATTGTTGATAGTTTCACATATCATTGTTGACAAATCTTAAACTCTATTTAGCTCATACTCTCCCATATCCTTTGCAATTTTCAAAGAACAAGCAAAACAAAACTCGCTTTACACTTCACATATCTACATCATATGACATACATGCATTAGAAAATGGTCTACTCTTGAAGAGAGTTATGTCTGCCCTTTCTTGGATGGCTCAGATGTAGGTGGTTATGATATGAACGAGCCATGTTAGTATCGTGTTGCAAAGATACGCATGTCCTCATACTTTGAATATTTACCAAAACCCCCTAGATTGAAGGTTGAATCTAGAAAAACAAAGGTATCATATTGATGTCTTCTCTATGTTTTGTGTACATGAAGCTTGAGGATGCACAACCTACGTGAGTTCATGATTTCATTTAGAAATATTTATTTACTTAAGTTTATGATAATAGTTCTTCCCAATCATGCAACAATTATAGATGGAAATATGATGATACTACATTTTTCCAATTGTTGATAGTTTCACATATCACTGTTGACAAATCTTAAACTCTATTTAGCTCATATTCTCCCCTATCCTTTGCAATTTTCAAAGAGCAAGCAAAATAAAACTCGCTTTAGACTTCACATATCTACACCATATGGCATACATGCATTAGAAAATGGTCTAATTAAAACAAAATATTAATCTCAATCAATTATTAACATGAGGCACTATCCTACATCCATTAGGACATGACAATCCCCCTTGGAAAGATAGAGGATGGTCTATTAACTACCAATCTAATGAAGGCCAACAATGGCAGTAAATGCGAATTGAAATATAACAAAGTGAAAATGTGACATCACCCTTTCAAGCTCATGTCTATCCTATTCAACCCTTTCCACAAATGGTAATGCCATCATGATCAAGTGTAAGCATAAGAAAGAAGATCTTTAATTGTTGAAATGGTTAGAATTGGCTATAATAAGATCATGAAAGTGGCTAATGAGCAAAGGAGATTACATAGATTTCACTCATGTATATGCCATTGCATATTCATAAATCCCTAGGTTGCTTACGTTGAGTTGCAATTTTTCTTTTTTGTCTTAATATCTTTCAATGAGAGTATTTTAAAAAACAAGATTTATTAGATTACTTACATGATTTTTACTCACACATTTTCACTCTATTTTACAACACAAAATGTAAACAAAAAAATGCCAATAAAAACAATAGTGAGAGAAAGTGACAATAAAATTGATTCTTTAAAACTTGTGTGAACCAAACACACACTTGGTTGGGATTACTTAAATGTTCTTTTCCTCACACGTGCACTCTATTACAATACTCAATGTAAACACAAATGCCTATACAAAAAATAGTGAGAGAAAGTGACAATAAGTCACCAACAGAGTAAGAGATGGCTAGCCTTTGATTGTTAAGTAAACCAAGCTTCCAATAAGCTATCTATACTATTGAGGATATGTGTCAAAGAGACTTGTTATGTACTAATAATAAATGTTGCACTACATCGTAATAGGGAGTATCTTGTAGTCATCCAAATGGAATTGCTAAAGAAATTTATATTTTTCTTGTAGAACTTTCTAGGTCTATTGTGGCTGTATATGAGCATTATGCCATTGTCATTTGGTTCTAAGCACGCTATCGTATAAGTAAAAAGTACTCTTTTTGGGGAAAAAAGGTGGAGTTCTAAGTGTACATGTGGTACTAAATAGTATAGTGGTATTGGATACAATTCAAAATCCTTCCTTGCACATTGAGGATTATAATCTCCGATCACTCCCTAGCACAACGAGGATTCTTGATCTTGTTGTCTCCCTCCAATAGTGTTCTCTCTCTCTCTCTCTCTCTCTTTGAGTCTATCTCTCATATCCTCTCTCTCTCTCTCTCTCTCTCTCTCTCTCTCTCTCTCTCTCATATCCTCTCTCTCTCTCTCATATCCTCTCTCTCTCTCTCTCTCTCTCTCTCTCTCTCTCTCTCTCTCTGTCTCTCTCTCTTGCATTGTCTTGCAGGCTTCCACTCTCTCTCTCTCTCTCTCTCTCTCTCTCTCTCACACACACATACACGCACACACACACACACACACACACACACACAGGTCCCTCCCTCTCTCTCTTACACAAGTTAAGGAAATAAGTTTTTGTTTTTTGATATGATCAGAAAGCAGCACCAGAAGGTTTGGCAAATGCAATATTCTCTCTCTCCATATGTAATATTGATTCATTAAGCATTCTGTGTCCCATCTATTAACTCAAGATTAGCCTCTAAGTAACTCATTTGTGTGTAGGATAGATCACTGAAGATTAGCCATTGACAGGTTGTGTGCAGGATGGATGATTTGATTGCAAATACAATGGAATATGAAGCCCTTCCACTTCATCCCCTTAGCCTAGATATCTAGAACATTTGTGCTAAGTCAAGACGAATCGTGCTCATCTCGACCAAAATACTCTGAATGGGGAGCATGTGACACTTGACATTGAAAATTATGAAACATATCAAACAACATGACTAGAATCCTTGATTGAGTGCAAAGGCAAACATTTTGAGTAGGTTTATACAACATCCCGACATGAAATAGATTAACAACGATATAAAATTTCCAAAGGAGTCAATATCAATGGTGATTGTTGATAACTTGAAGACATCATTGCATATTATGAAAGGGGGTCAAAGTGTTGAGATAAGCTAGTTGCAAAGAGAGAGGCACTCCACATGATTGCCAACGAATTAACAGCAAAACACTTTAGTGATACCAAAGTCACTAAAGCCCTTGATATTCAACCACACAATTTTAAGACGTAGCATGTCGACCCTCAAGGAGCAGCCTTCAAATGGGTTGATGGACCTAGAAGGCGCATGCAAGATTGGCTAAGTTTTGAGGTTTTTCAATGTGTCTCCAACTTCTAGACAGACAACACTAGGGTTCACCAAGCAAGGAGGATGTCTACAAGTGGAGACTTAGCCCAAGACGACGATACCACCCATTACTTGGAGCTTACAGAGGTGCATTTACCTTCCTTTGTAGAGCTACATTATCCTATAGTTGATGAGTACTAGTGCTAATTAGTGATATTAGTAATGTTTAGCACTAGCACTATTTAGTACTATCTAGGACTTTCTAGTACTAAACTTCAATTGCTAGGTACCACTCTCAGCTACTAAGGGTTAGTGCACATGCATAGGTTGGGCACGGGCTAGTGGTGACTCACAGCAAGCTGCAGAAGTTCAGATTCTTTTCTTGTAACTCAATCAGAGGTCAAGGCTATTATCTCGTGAACCGCAGCATTGTATGAATGTGATGGGCTACACACAATTAATCTCCCCCCCCCCCCACTTTTCAAAATGGCAAATTATGCACCTCCTCTCCCACCCTTGAATATTTGAATTTTTCATGACCACCCTCCCTCCACTCCATTATGTATTCTTGCTTCCACTCCCTGCTTCCATCCTTCAACACCTCCAACAAGTTCTTCCACTCCCTTCTTCCATCCTTCAACACATCCAACAGCTCCTTCCACATCCTCCAACACCTCCAACACCTCTTTCCACTCCACTCCCTAACTCTCTTCCTTCTTCTCCACTCCCTCCTTCCACTCCACTCCCTAACTCTCTTCCTTCTTCTCCACCCCACTCCCTCACTCTCTTCCTCTCTCCACTCCCTCTTTCACCCCCTTTCACATCCAAGGCACCATGCCTATGACCCAAATTGGGAAGGCCTTTTCCTTTGGCTTGCTTACCCATGTGATCACACTATATGCTTATTTGCATCACTTGTGTGCTCCTCGTAGAGATTCCATCTCCCCATGTCAATTTAGCAGCTCTCACTCCTTGCCCGATTTCTTTCCCATATATGCAACTTGCAAGCTACTCTTTGCGAGGTTTGCACATTGCAAGATGTTTTTAGAACCATCCACTACAAACCAAAGAAGCCAATTCTTGTTGAAGAATCTATCTTAATGGCTTTAAAGGAGTTGAATAGCATTTTGTTTAATAATACAGCTTTTTTTTTTCTAAAATAGTGTCAATCTTGGAAAGTGTAAAGCTCTATGTGAAGCCCTAATGGGCTATTAGGTTTTAGAGGCCACATTTCGAGGGAGGGGGCTCCGACTTCTATAAGGATCTCATGGTACTGTACTTTTCCATTTGGGCTTGGGAGTCAAGAGGAATGCATGAGGATGCTCATAATCTTATTGGAGTAATGGATTTGAATGCAAGATTAATAGCCCTCGTCTCATGATAATCTTGACTGAAAGCCTAATGGACTATCTTAGCTTTGAGTATGCATGAGGATGCTCATAAGCCTTTTGGAGTGATTGATTGGAATGCAAAATTGATAGTCCTCATCATGAGAATCTTGTATTTAAGACTAATGGGATATCTTTGCTTTGAGAATGCATTTTTTGGAAAGATTCATATGCTCATGCTAGCTTAGATATCCAATGTTTAACCAAATGCACTCTCCCCTATGGTTGGGTGTATAAAGATTAAGAAAGACAATCTTGCACCCATCAGTCAAAAGCATAACTCATTGACTCAAGAGGAGATAATAACATGATGCCCCAATACTATAATGCTCCACCCAAATTCCAATGCATTTGTGTGTACCCTCATAGCTATTCATGAGCTTTTTGTAGCAACACCTATAAGGATGGTATGAGGATGGGGGGACTTGGATCACATCTCAAGGTAGAATGTAGAAGTTTTTATTATCAAAGATGAATCTTCAATTTCTTACAGGTGTAAGATATAAACCCAACAACTCTACACTTAACTTCTCTAAGTTTTGCAATACATTTTACCATCTTGTGACACTCCATAGATAGAGTTCTTATGCCTACATCTTAGGGGGTTCACTCATCATATGTAACCCTATCACGTGAGTTTAACAGAAGGATTTTTTTTTTCTAAAATTTACAGAAATAAATATACATAAGGGACTATTTTAAATAGTTTTGGAAAAAATTTACAGATTTTTATAGAAAAGGGTTACATTTTATTAACAAAATTTTTTACAGATAAGGGACTTTAAATATCGGCCTTGAACGCACGTGATATAGAGGGTTTATACATAGTGACCCCCCCGAGGCCTACATTCATCATCTTCAATTTTCTTATAGGTATAACAAATCTACACTTAACCAATGCATGAACAAAAGAGTGCCAACTACACAAGCCATGAATCAAAGCTGCATTGAGAATGGCATCCTCATGATATTCAAAAACCTAGAGAATAGAGACCCAAAAGGTCCCCCCCAAAAGTGGAGGGACTCCTGTCCAAAAGGTCTCCTACAAAAGAGGTCCCACCATGGAGGTACCTACTACGACCAACATGTATAAATATCTCTCAATGGAATGAAGCTCCCACTCTTTGGGGTTCAATGTTCAAGCTCACTATTATGTTCATGTGATTGATCTACATTGTGTCCATGCTCTCTTACACTATCGTGTTCTAGCATGCCCTTACCTCTATCCTTGCACTCCCTCCTCCCCCCTTCTCCCTCTTCCTCCCTCCTCCTCCTCCTCCTCCCTCATCCTTCTCCTCCATCTCCTCCTCCCCCCTCCTTCTCCTCCCTCCTCCCCCTCCTCCCTCCTCCTCCTCCCATCTCCTTCTCCTTCCTCCTCCTTCCTCCCTCCTCCTCCCTTCTCCCTCTTCCTCCCTCCTCCTCCTCCTCCTCCCTCATCCTTCTCCTCCATCTCCTCCTCCCCCCTCCTTCTCCTCCCTCCTCCTCCTCCTCCCTCCTCCTCCTCCCATCTCCTTCTCCTTCCTCCTCCTTCCTCCCTCCTCCTCCTCCTCCTCCCCCCTTCCCCTCCTCCTCCCTCCTCCTCCCTCCTCCCTCCCTCCTTCTCAACCCTTACCCCTCGAATCCGCGAAGGAGACTAGCTCTCCACTCCTCAAACTTGGACTCCTAAAACCTGCAACCCCCTTTGAACGCTAGAACTCCTAGTTAGCTCTCTCAACCCTGTCCCCCTTTCGAACCTTGAAATCCCCTTTTAAACCCTTGAACTCCCGTGGAGCCAAGAGTCTTCATCAATTGTTATAATCAAAGCCCTCTTTTCTCATTCACGCATGCATGAGATCTACTTTCCATGCTTTAGCCTACAACTCTCACCGAAACACAACCCAAGGACCTATGCTACACTTGTGAACAGCTATGCTACAACAAGCAATGACACGATTGTAGGTGACCACACCCTTGAAACCTACCGGGGAGGTTAGTACCTGAAGCGAAAGTGGAGCACGTGCTTACATGTGTGAAAAAGAACCCCCTTCGAAAAACCATTCAAGATACATCCCTCAAGGCAAAGGAGTGAAAAAATGCTTCCAAATGATGCAAAAGGATAATGTCCTCCTCCTTCTCCCTTCTCCTCCTCCTCCCTCCTCCTCCTCCTCCTCTTCCTCCTTCCTCTCTCCTTCTCCTCCCTCCTCCTCCTCCCTTCTCCTCCTCCTGCCTCCTCCCTTCCTCCTCCTCAACCCTTTCCCCTCAAATCCGTGGAGACTAGCTCTCCACTCCTCAAACTTAGACTCCTCCTAAACCCTGAAACCCCCTCTGAACCCTGGAACTCCTAGTTAGCTCTCTCAACCCTATCCCCCTTTCAAACCTTGAAATCCCCTTATAAACCCTTAAACTCCCATGGAGGCGAGAGTCTCCATCAATTGTTATAATCAAAGCTCTCTTTTCTCGTTCATGCATGCATGAGATCTACTTTCCACGCTTTAGCCTACACCTCTCACCGAAACACGACCCGAGGACCTATGCTACACTTGTGAACACCTATGCTACAATGAGCAATGACACGATTGTAGGTGATGACACCCTTGGAACCTACCAGGGAGGTTAGCACCTAAAGCAAAAGCGGAGCACGTGCTTGCATGTGTGAAAAAGAACCCCCTTCGAAAAACCATTCAAGAAACATCCCTCAAGGCAAAGGAGTGAAAAAATGCTTCCAAATGATGCAAAAGGATAATGTTGTCTTACAAAATCACATTAATACACTAAACACCCAAAATTAACCCTTAATCCCCCCACATCCTATAAAAGCAACACCAACCCCCCTCATTTCTTTCCCCACACTTTTGCTAGCCACTTCCTTCTCCAAATTTCGTTAATCCTCCATATTTTTTGTCTTTCTCTATTTTCCGTCCTCTAACTTCCGTCCACCATTTCCACCACCACTTTTTCCGTCAACCCCCACTCCAACGCCACTTTTTCTGTCACCGCCCCTTCCATCTCCATCTCCACCTCCCATCATCTTCCTCCCCACCACCTCTAGTTTTTTTGTCCATCCCCCATCTCCCCCACTCAAGGTAACCATCCTTTTCCCCTCCACCATCTTTGTACCTCTCTCTACACCCCGTTTCCCCTTTTCCCCCTCCAACTCCACCCCCCATCTTCTCCACCCCCCCATCTCCTTCACCCTCCATCTCCATCACCTTCCACTCCACCATCTCTCTACCTCTCCATACCCCCCATCTCCTCCCACCCCCCCCATCTCCATCTCCCTGCACTCCACTATCTCTTTGCCTCTCTCTACACCCCATCTCCTCCACCCACCACTCCACCATCTCTCTACCTCTCTCTATCCCCCATCACCCTCCACTCCACCATCTCTCTACCTCTCTCTACCACGCATCTCCTCCCCCCCCCCAATCTCCACCACCACCCCTTGTTGAGATATCAAGCTCCACTCATTATATGCCAAGGTGACCATTGTGCATTTATGTCATCGACTTGTTAGCTGCAGATGTGGTTGGTACACTGCCCATGGATAATAGCTGGATGATAGCTATCTTTATGTACTCTAGTTAGTGGCTCAATTAGTATGCCATCTTAGTTAGCTGAGTTTGGTTTGAGACCCACATATAGGGTTCACCTATTCCTTTTGTACTAAGAGAGAGTTCTTTTGGCTTTCACAACTAAGAAGAGGAAAACTGTTTTCAACCTCCACCTTTGTGTGTATTTCCCCCATTGTGTATGTGAGAAAGCTGCAAGTGAGACTCCTTACTTCTCTCCCACTCTCTTTACATGGTATCAGAGCTCGGTTCGTGGTAAGGAGCTCAAGAAAGCAAACCAAGTTTGCGGTGTCTTGGTAAAAGGATCAGTGTTGCTTTCCTTTTTCGATTTTGCGAGCAAATCTCTATAGGTAGCATAGCCGGAAAGTGCAAGAGTGCACTATCTCAGATTGGGACACCTTTCATGGTGCGCCGAGAGGGCAGTATATGCTACGGGGCCATTTTGGTGGTGGAAGTTTTTCGCAGGCACTCAGAAAAGTGCCTTGTTTTTGCTATGTGACCACTATTCTGTAGGTCGATCAAAAGTCACCGTAAAAATTGCATCATATGCCTGTGCACAAAGATATTGGGAGTGATAGAATCATCCTTATTGCCTGTCGATGCAAAATCGTCACTAGGAAGTGACTGTGTGGTCAAATACCACTTTCGTCAATTTTGCAGATTCGCCCTTATCACAGAATTGGTCATGTGCTGCACCACAAACAAATCCTCATTTCTATCATCACCCTATCTACTAGAGGATGCATAATTGCCTTGCTGTAATTTTCCATTCATGATGTCATTCTACTTTTTATAGCAGTCTTTAGCCATATAACCCATTTTACCATAGTAGTAGCATTCAACATTGTTGTTTGCATTTTGGCCTCTCTGCCATCCACCATGACCTCTTTGGCTCCCCCTGCCTCTAAAGTTACCACGTCCTCCTCCATAGGATTGGTTTTCATGAATTTGCTGCATCTTCTGATTTCTGCCATGGCCTCCAGATGGGCCTGCTCTACCTCTGCCTCGACCTCTTCCAGCATTTGAGTAGAAGACAGTTTCTTTTGAAGTTCCTCTTGAAGAAGATGCACCACCATTTCTCTGCTCTTCATAAATTAAAAGAGCAATCAACTCCTCAAAATCAAGAAATTTTTCATGGACGGCAATGGATGTCCGGAATTGTGCATAATCGTTTCCTAGACCATTCAAGGTCACAGAAACTAAATCATCATCTTCCATTGGCGACCCAATGGAAGCAAGTGGATCTGCAATCTTCTTCACCTTCATGTGGTAGTCATTGATGCTCATATTTTCGCTCTGCACATTATGCAACTCCTGCTTGAGTTGCATTTTCCTGGCTTGCGTATTTGTGCTATACATTTTTGTCAAAGTATCCCACGCCTCCTTCGGCGTGCTTGCATCCTGAATATGCACAATCATAGAATCTAGAATACCGATAGACAGCCAATACATAACTTTTCTGGCTCTCTCATGCCATCATTTAAATGCCTGCAACTCCTGTTGATTGGGAACATTAGGAATAACTGGTTCTTGTTCAGCTCCAGTAATGAACTCCCAATAGCCTTTTCCCTTAAGGAAAAACTTCCATGCTTGGAAGTTGTTCTTGTCAAGCTTTTCAGTGACTACATGATTTCCCTTTTACTTGATTCGAATTAATTTGAGGTGGTCATTGTCTAACGTACCTTCTCAAATTTCCTGTGCAGAAGAAAGCAATGATGTGTGGTATGTTGACTCAGGTGCGTCAAACCACATGACAAGTCATGCAGAATGAATGCACGATGCAAGGAAAATGGAAAGACCAGGATTTGTGGAGACCGGTGATGATACTGCACATCCTATTATGCAGATTGGTAAAATTCCTTTGTCTAGGCAGGATGGGAAGAAGAAATACCTGTCTAATGTATTTCATGTCCCGAATATCACCAAGAACCTAGTTTCTATTGGTCAAATGGTTGAGCAGGGCTTGAGGATATGAAAAATAAAGGTCGCTTGATAGCAAAAGGGAAGAAGAAGGGCAGGATGCTTACGTTGGATGCGGACATGCCTGAATTGAGTGCAGTAATGTTTGCACATGGGACCGGTGTAGTTGTAGATATTGATATCTGGCATAAACGCATTGGTCATGTTAATGTACATCGACTTAAATTAATGCATAGCCAAAATATTATTGCAGTATTACCTAAGTTCAAGGTTGCAGAAATGCATAAGGTATGTGAAGCCTGTCGATTTGGAAAACAGGCAAGGAAACCATTTCCTAGACATGTTCAAGAGAGTAAGAGGCCATTGGAATTAATCCACTCTGATGCGTGGACTACTAAAACTGGATCTATTGGAGGCTGTCATTATTTTGTCACTTTTATTGATGACTACAGCAGAAAAGTTGGGGTATATTTTATGAAAAAGAAAAGTGAAGTGTTTGGGCATTTCAAAGCTTTTAAAGCTATGGTTGAAAAAGAAACAAGCCTATAAAAAAAATGCCTAAGGTCAGATGGAGGGGGAGAGTACCTCTCAAATGAGTTTGCAAAGTTCCTACGGGAGCATGGCATAAAGCAACAATATTCATGCAGTCATACCCCACAACAAAATGGACTTGCAGAAAGGAAAAACAGGCATATTGAAGAGGTATCTCATGCCATGCTCAACGAAAAAGACCTGCCAGATTATTATTAAGCTAAAGCAGTTGCTACAGTAGTCTACATAATGAACAGGACTCCCACTATAACAATACATGGCATGACACCAAAGGAGAGGTATACTAGTAGGAAACCAGATATTTCTCATTTGAAAGTTTTTGGTTGCATTGCCTATGTTCATGTGCCAGATGAGTTGAGATCCAAGTTGGATCCAAAAGCTGAGAAGTGCATCTTTATTGGTTATTCTCTGCAACAAAAAGGGTATAGATGCTATAACCCTTCTACTCGTAAGTTTACAGTGAGGAAAGATGTTGTTTTTGATGAGATGAGCAGCTGGTATAAACCAATAAATGTGATTGATGATGTAGATGCACAAAATGGTAATGCTGCACAGAATTCACAGTAGCAATCACAAATTATTAGTGGACCTATAGTGTCCTTTAGTAGTGGTTCACATACTTGGCCATGGACAAGCAGATTGAGATTAGGAGAATCTCCTCAAAGCAATGCAGATAGTGGTATGCAAGTATCACGAAAAGGAAAAGAGAAAGTGGATCAGCCCATGATTGATGTGAATGCAGGTCACTCTTATGTGGATGGTGAATCCAGTGGCTCAGAACAGAGCCTTGATGATGAGTTGGGTATTCCTTTTGTTGTTACACCTAGAGTAAGGAAGACAAGGGATGTTTTGAGAGCATCTGGTAGTGAACCTATTTTGCATAGGTCTATCAGAGTTAAGTATCCTATGGATAGGCTGAAATATGGTGGATTTACATCCATTCACTATGCCTATATGGTCAAAGTGATACAAGAACCAAAACCCACTTCTTTTGAGCAAGCCATGGGAAAAGAAAAATGGGAGAAAGCCATGGATGACGAAATGGATGCCTTGGAAGCAAATGCTACATGGGAATTGGTGCCTTTGCCTAACGACAAGAATGCAATTAGCTGCAAGTGGGTTTATAAGGTGAAGCACAATGCAGATGGTTCTGTGAGCAGATACAAGACAAGATTAGTTGTCAAGGGGTATGCACAGACATATGGCATTGATTATAAAGAAACATTCAGTCCAGTTGCAAGGATGGCAACCGTAAGAGCAGTCATTGCTATGGCTGCATCAAAGGGATGGTCTTTACATCAGATGGATGTAAAGAATGCCTTCTTGCATGGTGATTTGCAAGAAGAGGTCTTTATGGAGCAGCCACCAGGTTATGTTCATGCTGTTCATCCTGAGTTTGTTTGTAGGTTGAAGAAAGCCTTGTATGGCTTGAAGCAAGCACCCAGAGCATGGTCTGACAAGATAGGATAGTATCTTGTCACTATTGGCTTTCAGATTTCTAAGGCAGATTTCTCACTTTATGTGAGAAAAATAGAGAAAGGTATTATGTTGCCTATCATTTATGTTGATGATTTGATCATCACAAGTGATAGTGATGAAGATATCCTTCATGTGAAAATGCTATTGAAGCAGAAGTTTGAGATGAAGGATTTGGGAGAGCTGTGTTATTTCTTGGGCATTGAGGTGATTAGATCCACAAGTGGGATATGGCTCTTGCAGAGGCAGTATGGATTGGACATGCTGTTGAAATATGGGATGACAAGCTGTAAGCCTATTTCGGTTCCTTTGGAGCAGAATGTGAAGCTGAGCACAGATGCAGGTGAGCTTCTGAAAGACCCTACTATTTACAAATGCATAGTAGGAAGTTTGATTTATATGACTATTACCAAGCTAGATTTGAGCTATGCTGTTGGGTTGGTAAGTCAGTTTATGCAGGCTCCAAGGATGCATACTGAGGTATGTGAAGTCCACATTGCAGTATGGACTATTTTATAAGGGTAGATGCATACTGAGGTACGTGAAGTCCACAGTATGGACTATTTTATGAGACTGGGAATCAGATACATTTGCATGGATACACTGATGCTGATTGGGTGGGTAGTATTTTTGATAAACGATCTACCAATAGATATGTATTCTCTTTTGGGAGTGCTGCAATCACTTGGAGCAGCAAGAAACAGCCTACAATTGCCTTGTCGAGCATAGAGGCTAAGTACAGGGGTGCAGCAATGGTTGCATAAGCTACTTTATGATATGCATCAGTCTATAGATGGGCCAGTTGTCATTTATTGTGACAACATGAGCAGTATACACTTGGCAAATAACCCAGTCTATCATGCTAGAACAAAGCACATTGAGGTGCATTATCATTATTCATGAAGGCATTGGGTGCAGAGAAGCTACGCAATTGGGTGCAGAGAAGCTACGCAAGTTTAGAGACCTGCTTGGTGTGCAGGAATTGGGATTGAGCTCAAGGGGGAGTGTTGAGATATCGAGTTCCACTCATGATATGCCAGGGTGATCGTTGTGCATTTATGTCACCGACTTGTTAGCTGCAGATACGGTTGGTACACCACCCATGAATAATAGCTAGATGACAGCTATCTTTATGTACTCTAATTAGTGGCTCAATTAGTATGCCACCTTAGTTAGCTAAGTTTGGTTTGAGACCCACATATAGGGTTCACCTATTCCTTTTGTACTAAGAGAGAGTTCTTTTGGATTTCACAACTAAGAAGAGGAAAATTGTTTTTAGCCTCCACCTTTGTGTGTATTTCCCCCATTGTGTTCTCTCCCACTCTCTTCACACCCCTTCCCCCCCCCTTCCAATCTTTCCCTACCTCCCCCTCCTCCAACTCCACCCCCCCATCTCCACCCCCCATTCCCTCTTCCCCCCCATCTCGACCTCCACCCCCCATTCCTCCCCCCCCCTTTCCAATCTTCCCCCCCCTCCACCTCCACCCCCAATTCCCTCTTCCCCTCCATTTCCACCTCCACCCCCCATTCCCCCTCCCCCCTTTCCAATCTTCCCCCCCTCCACCTCCACCCCCCCATCTCCACCCCCAATTCCCTCTTCCCTCCCATCTCCATCTCCACCTCCACCCCCCATCCCCCCCCTCCCTCCTCTCTCTCTCTTTCTCTCCCTCGCTCCCTCTCTCTCTCTCTCTCTCTCTCTCTCTCTCTCTCTCTCTCTCTCTCTCTCCCCCCCTAACATTATATATAAGGCAAGATTCAAAGGCCTTAGCTTTGGTAGCATACGGGTGTCCAGTCTGTAGAGCCCACGCGCCACATGGTGATGCCCGCCAACAGCAACGGCGCCTGTGTGGTGCCCTAGCCACCCAAGGCCCTAAGGCCCTCCATCAACACTCCTCCCCCCCGGTCCTTTCACACCCCCTCTGCCTCCTACATCTCCAAAAACGACCCCCCCTCCACCGTCGCCCCCCCCTCTCTCCAAAAAAAAACAAAAACAAAAAAAAAGAATAAACTAACCCTAAACAAACTAATCGTTAGTTAGGTTAGTGGAACTTAGGTTAGGTTGGCTGACCAGTTGGTTGATTATAGGTTAGGTTAGCTATCCAAAGGGTTAGATTAATTTAATTGTGGATCAGTTAGTATTTAACTTTAGTTAGTTAGACTAACTATAGGCACACGAATTGATATAGTTAGATAAATTAGGTTAGGCTAAGGACCAGTTACAATAACTGAGTCCCAACTAACTAGCAGTTAACTCACAACCCTAGTTAGGTCAAAGGTCTAGGACCATTCACACTTGGACCTAAAGACAATAGGGCCCCTAAATTCCCCTAACTTTGAGGGTCCATAACTTGCTTATTTGGGGCCCGAATTGGACCCAGATTGAACCACAAATTCACAGACATAACCATTGAGCTATGAGAACTTTTTCCAACCAATCCCACTCCATTTAGGCATTCATAATACACGTCTATTTGTGCCCTCATGTGGGCCCCTTTTTCATACTATTTTGCTCATAAGATTCTGTCGTGACCTCCGATTGACAATCCATCAGCATCTGCATATTTTCCCACTCACGTGGGGCATTCCTAGGCACATTTTTAACACGAAGGTCCCTAGGACACTAACGCATCTCTAACCCCCCTAATAATTTTTACTCCTTTTTTGGGAGCCCATATCTTGGCCGTTGGAAGACCAAATCGCACCCAGTCTGATGCCAAGCTTCACTCACGCAACAACAATCTCAAACGATAATTTTCAAGTCTTTTTACCATCATTTTCAATCTCGATAGTCACCATTATGTAGGCACTATTTTTTGACTCATCGATTGCATATTTTTTGCCATTATCGAGCTACGAAGGTCAAAATCAAATGTGCATTTCAAAGTCAGAGGCACTCATTTAAAGGACACACTTAAGCATTGTGTATGCACCTCAGATATGGATGAAGACTAGGCCCTGCATACTTTCGTGAGCTCTCTTTGGCCCTCAATGCTCTTCAATAATTCAACCTCTCACCATCGACAAGCAGCATGGACATAATTATTGAAGAAGAAATAAGTAGCGGCGATCAAAATCCATCAGAGCACCTTAAAGAATAACCCAACCACAACAACAACAACAATGACCAGTCAAATGAAACCAAAGCCGCTTGGTTCTAGATGGCCCTAACCAATGAGGCTTTGGAATGGTACCTCGACCTTATCGTAGAGGAAAGAGCCACATGGGCACTGCTATCTGTGCAGTTCAGAAGAAGATTCCAAACAAAAACGCTGCAAGATGACCCAGCATTACAACTAGGCAATATAGATATGTGCAAGAAAGAAAAGGTTAGAACATACTTAGGAAGAATGAAAAGATTAATAGCAAAGTGTGATCCTCGTCCAGACGACAAGTACCTCATAGCATGGTTCATCTCTGGCCTGAAAAAATCCATTCGCAAGGACATGAAAAAAGTTAGCAACTATGCGCATTTTAGCGATGCTCATGAAGCTGCAATTGACATAGATGACCGCATGACAGATTCTGATAGCGACAGTGATAGCTATAAATCAAGTCAATGCGACAAGAAATCTTTGAAGAAGGGAACTTCCAACAAAGATTGCACCACCAAACACAGAGTGAAAGCAATGGCCCTAAGAGTAAAAGATGAAATGATGCAGGCCATTGAGCAAAAGCTACGTGTCTCTCAGCCACCACAGTTCCCACAAAGAGAAAATGTTTGGTGCCCACAGTGTATGGCCAACCATACAACCAATGAATGCCCAATCTTAAGGAATAAACTAAACCCACCAGAAGTGGCTCAGCCCCCATAGTTATGGTGTCCCATTTGCAATGTTGCAGGGCATGATGTAAATACTTATTTCTACAATATGAGGGTAGCACAACCCCGGCTCCAATAATACCAACAGCCACCAATCCCAGTGTATAGACAACCGGCACTGACACCTAATGCACAAGTGCCATGTCTCAACCCACTCTTGGGTGAGAGCACAAGTGCCTCAACTAATGAGGAATCCGAATCCTCCACAATATCCATGGGCTCCCAATCTTGCTCTAGTAGTTCTGGTGCAACAACTCCAACCTGAAGAGCTAGAACCTCACTATGAGTATGAAACAGAATACCCTATGTACTACATGTATGGTGCCGAAGGACTCATCCTGGTGTATGCTAATCAAGTAAGGCCCACCACATATCGAACACCCATCAAGTGTTTTAGTTGTGGAGAAAACCACCACATAGCAGAATGCCCACACAAGGGTAACCCCATTATATTCCAACCTATATGTAGGGAATGCAGAGTTGGGCATGCTTGCATCGATTGCCCACTAAGAACAAAGCCTCAACCAACCACAAAAGTAAAACCTAATGGACCCCTAGGAATGATAAGTGTGAAAAATCACATTGTGGCAACAAAGTGTGGCATCACAGCCAGTCTTGATCATAATAAGACAACAGAAAGAAGCGGCACGACAAAAACTCCTTTCCTCTCAAAAAGGAAAGAGCCCTCTAGCAAAACAAGCCATGCCAATCCCACAATACAATGAGACCATGCCTAGCACATCCATGGAAAGTGCCACCCAAGGAGCCAAGGAAGCATACCCCAATGCTGAAGCTGGAAAGACGCGTTACCAAGCCTTGAAGCAATGGGTACAACAAGAATAAGAAAATTTGAGGTAGACAGGATGGTAGCAGTAGAGGTCAGAGCACCATCAGCACCCAGCATTGACACAGTGATTGATTCCAACAACTTCCAATCGGTAATAGAGCAATGCAAAACATCCCTAATTGGATGGCACCGCACTAGCAAGCTTGATAAGCTGTCGAGTCACAATGCCAATTGGGACCTTATTAAGAAATTGCCCTATAATGTGGGAAAGTTTCAAGGGATGGATCTTCTCAATACTTCCCCCCACTTGAAGAAGCAGAAAAGGTAATTTCAGTAAAATTCGATGCTAAGGATGACATAAAAAAAGTAACCATCCCACTAGACCATAAAGCCTTTCATCAATACCCAGCAATAGTAGATGGCAGAGCCGGAGTAAACATTCTGGCAAGAGAGCTATATGAAGAATGGGGCATACCTCCAATGCAGAAGGCCACATTTAACATCTGCCTAGCTGACCACACGAAAATGAAGCCATTGGGTATCCTTGACAATGTGTCAATGAAAATTGCTGGAGTAAGATTCACGCTCTAGTTTACTATCTTGGATCTTCCCAAGGGTGCCACAACATACCAGATATTGTTGGGAAGACCATGGCTTCGAGAAGCATCGGTACTCCATGATTGGAGCACTGATAGGATCACTTTCTAAAATAGAGAATTGTCACGAAAAATCTAGGAACAGGGGAAATCAAACCCACTATTCCTAGAAATGTTGAAGACACTTCTTCCACTACAGCCACCAGTCATGCATCCCCTGTACCTACCAATGCACTAAGGCCCATAGAGGGGGATACACAAAGTGACATCAATAATTAAATACAGACGTTGGCTACAATAGATAATTGTAAAACAACACATCTAATGTTGCCATATGTTCAATCTCATAAATGAAACCAGCATCCAATAATTTTTCTAATTCTTCATAGAGACATGGGTGCCATACTTGGGATTTGTCCTGTAAGGTCAACATACCTTTGGTTTGGATCCTTCCTTTATTGGTATGGTATGTACTACAACTTCTAGGGAAATCCCTTTCATTTCTTTGTAGGACCAAGCCATGCAATCCCTATATTCCATTAGCAATGATTTCAATTCTTTTTCTTCTTCTAGATGAGTGTTTACCGATGTATACAGGCTTTTCTTCTTCTCCATCCAAGGCAAAATTCAGTTTCCTTGTCTTGGTTGGTCCATCTTCTCCGTCCAAGGCATGATTCAGCTTCCTTGTCTTGGTTGGTCCTTCATAAACTTGGGTATCCTCAATATTCTCTGTTTCTTTGAGCTTTGATTCCCTGACTGGCCTAGGCATTGCTATTGTTGCTTCTCAATAAAAGTTTCAAAGATGAAAATTTGAAAAAAATACCTGGAAGAAAGTTGAGATTGAAAAGTACGGCTGTCCTTGCTTTTACTCTTGCTCCTCCTGTTGCTTCTCCTCTTGCTCTTCCTTGTTGAAATGGGAGAAAGAATAAGAGGAGGAGGGTATATATGAGAAAAGCTAAGGTTTAAGTGCTCTCTCTCATTGGTCCCCTACATCTCATTCTCTGTTCTCCCATTGGCCTCATCACATTATCTCCTCTCCCATTGGCCCCTCCATCCAACTACCTCCTCTTCCATTGGTCTCTCCTATGCTCCCCTCCCGCACCCACTCCCACTCCCATTCCCACTCCCACTCCCACCTCCCACTCCCCCTCTCCCACTCCCACTCCCTCTCCCACTCCCACTCCCACCTCCCTTTCTCCCACTCCCACTCCCACCTCCCACTCCCATTCCCACTCTCCCACCTCCCCCTCTCCCTCTCCCTCTCCCTCTCCCACTCCCACTCCCACTCCCACTGCCACATCCCTCCCTTCCCACTCTCCTCTCTCTATCCCACATCACTTTGTTCCCTCTCCCTCTCCTCCTCCCATTCCCACATTCCCACTCCCACTCCCACTTATCAATCCGCATGAAAACAATTACTTAAATCAATGAAAACTATTACTTAAATCCCTATGCTTTTGTCCTATGTGCTTGTCATCGCATATGTATATGATACTTTGCACAAGCACTCATAGACTTATGATTTAGGGTTAAGGTTTAGGATTTAGGGGTTAGGATTTATGATTTACGATTAAGAGTTTAGGGCTTAGGGTTTAGGGTTTGGGATTTAGGGTTTGGGGGTTTGGGTTTAGGGTTTAGGGTTTGGGGGTTAGGGTTTAGGATTTAGGTTTAGAAGGCTAGGACTAGAGTTTGGGGTTTAGGAATTAGGGGTTAGGATTTAAGGGGTTAGGGTTTAAGGGGTTAGGGTTTAAGGGGTTAGGGTTTAAGGTTTAGAGTTTAGGGGTTAGGGTTTAGGGTTTAGGGTTGAAAGGGACAGGATTAGGGGTTAGGGTTTAGGGATTAGGGATTAGGGCTTAGGGCTTAGCGTTTACGATTTAGGGTTAGGGTTTAACAGTTAGGATTTAGGATTTAGGAGTTAAGGGTTTAGGGTTTAGGGGTTAGGGTTTAGGGTTCAAAGGTTAGGGTTTAGGGTTAGGGGTTAGGATTTAAGGTTTAAGAGTTAATGGTTTAGGGTTTAAGAGTTAAGGGTTTAGGGTTTAGGGGTTAGGGTTTAGAGGGCCAAGATTAGGGTTTACGGTTTTAGGATTAGGGGTTAGAGTTCAGGATTTAGGATTTAAGGTCTAGGGTTTAGAGTTTAGGATTTAGGGATTAGTGTTTAGGGTTTAGAGGTTAAGGATTAGGATTTAGGGTTTAGGGATTAGAGGTTAGGGTTTAGGGTTTAGGGGTTATGGTTTAGCGGTCAAGGTTTAGGGCGGTCAAGGTTTAGGGTGTACAGGTTAGGGTCTAGGGTTTAGAGAGCTTAGATTAGGGTTTAAGGTTTGAGGGTTTGGGTTAAGGATTTAGAGAGCCAGGATTAGTGTTTTGGGTTAGGGGGCTAGGATTAAGGCTTAGGGTTTAGGGGTTAAGGTTTAGTGTTTAGGGATAAGGTTTAGGGGTTTGGGATTAGGGTTTAGAGGTTAGGGTTTAGGGATTAGAGTTTATGATTTAGGGTTTAGAATTTAGGTTTCATGGCTTAGGCATAGGGTTTAGGGTTTAAAAGGCCAAGATTAGGGTTTTAGGTTTTAGGTTTTGGGTTTAGTTTAAGGGTTAGGGATTAGGGTTTAGGAATTAAGGGTTAGGGTTTATGGTTTAGAGGGCTAGGGTTAGGACCTAGGGTTGGGGGTTTAGGATTTATGATTTATGATTTACGATCAAGGGTTTAGGGTTTAGAGGTGTAGGGGATAGGGTTTACGATTAAAGGTTTAGGATTTAGGGATTAGGGTTAAGGGTTTATGATTTAGAGGGCCAGGGTTAGGATTTAGGGTTTATGGGTTAGGTTAAAGGTTAAAGGTTTTGGGTTTTGGGAATAGGGCTTAGGGTTTAGGGATTAGGGTTTATGGATTAGGATTTAGGGTTTAGGGGTTAGGTTTTAGGGTTTAGAGAGCCAAGATTAGGGTTTAGGGTCAATTTTTTAGGTTTAGAGGGTTTGGGTTTAGGAAATTACCAATTAATGAGTCTTAAATCCTTTATTAAAAACTCAGATTTCTAAATAAGACCACCCATATTTCTAAACAAGATCGAGATTTTTAAACAATTAATGAAGTAGATTTTTTAAAAGAGACAAATGTTCTTTATAGTGATTGTTACAGCTTACTTGCAAATGAAGCTCATAAAGGAGATGGGTACAAATTTTATCTCTGTCAAGCCTAATAGCATTAAATAGAGTGATTGGGATGACATGGATGAGCAAGCATGCTCTATCATCTAGTCATCACTCTCGAAGTCAGTCTACTTGCAGGTACAGGATGGTGTACAGGGTGTAGACTGCCATGCATATGAGTTCTATACTCATATATGCCAGATGTATGACCATGATAGTGTTATGTTATAGCATGATGGGTTGAAATGCCCTAATGTGCTGAAATACAGCCTTGATATGCACTCCAGAGGTAGATCTATTAGTAGAAACAAGTCATCTTCAAGGGGGAATTCCAAGAGCAAGTCTAGCTCTCGGACTTGTGTTAGATGTTTCTATTGTGGAAAGTATGGCCACATGAAAAAGTATTGCTCGAAATGGCTAAGAAAATGCAAGAAGAAGAGCAAGGTTAAGAATGACAGGAAGAAGGAGAAGAAGCATGTTGAGCTTCAAGGCGTGGTTGTTAGGGTTTCCATTGATAGTAGTAGTGATGAAGGCATTCTTTTATCTATGTCTGACACCTCCTTCTTGGCCACTGATGTACCCATTCTTGGTGATTAGATGTTAGATCCATGTGCTTCATGTCATATGACTCCTCATAGGTCATGGTTCAGTGCATATCAGGAATGCGTTGTGGAGAGTGGTTTGATGGGCATTGATCATTCTATGGATGTCTATGGTTATGTGGATATCCACCTTGTTATGCCTAGTGGCTCTATTCTTGTTCTACAAAGGGTTAGACATATACCAGGACTTGCTATGAGCAAGATCAGTACTGGACAGTTGGTTGAGGTAGGTTATCATGTCTCTTTGGGTGATCATGCATGGAAGATTGCTAGAGGCAATCTGGTTATGGCTAGGGGATCATAGGTTGGATTCTCTTATGCATTGCATGTATCAGGTGTCCAAGATAAGATGCTTATGATTAGTAAGGAGCCATCAGTTAGTTTATGGTATGCCAGACTTGGACATATGTCTACTGCAGGTATGGAAGCCCTTACAACATTGAGATACATTCCTGTTATGGATGTCTCTCAAATTTTATGTCATGATTGTGATGATGATTAGCAGTCAGGATCCTCTTTTGTGAGGAAGACAGCTAGTGAGAGGTATGTTGAGCCATTGCAGTTGGTTCACAGTGCAGTTTGTGGGCCTATGCCTACCGTTTCATTAGGTGGCGCCTCTTACTTTGTGACATTCATTGATGTTGCTACAAAGTACATATGGGTATATCCGATTCGGCAGAAGCATGATGTATATGATACATTTTAGCGCTTCTTGAGTAATGCTAAAAATCAGTCAGGAAAGAAGCTATTGAGCTTGATGACTGATGGTGATGCAGAGTTTACCTCTCCTAGATTTCAGCATCTATGTGATACACTTGGTATCAGGAGGGTGTTGACCACTCCTCATCTTTCTGCTCACGATGCCTTGGCAGAAGGCATAAATCGGATTCTATTGGACAGGATTAGTAGCATGCTACGATATGCAGGTCTTACCGAATGCTATTGGCCTAAGGCATGTAAGACAACTGCATACTTGCTTAACAGGTCACCTAGGAGATCTCTGAATGGTAGAGTACCATTTGACTTCTTGACAAGCAGGGCACCATGTTATGAGCATTTACGTGTGTTTGGCTACGAGGCTTATGCTCATGGTTCTCGATCAAGGAGGTGTATCTTCCTTGGATACAGTGAGTCCAGTAGGGACTACAGGTTATGGGATTCTTCAACTAGAGAGTTGATACGTAGCCATAATGTCTATTTCAGAGAGGATGCTATGTTTAGATAGCCCAGGACTGTGGATAGCAGGAGAGTGGTATTCCAGGAGGGTGTAAGTGCACTGATACCTCCGAATTCTTTGCAGGGGCAGCCCATATCCCTTGGAGTGGGAGGTTTTTCCCATGATGAGTAGGTTATAAAGTTGGGATAGCCACGATTACTTCCTGACTTTTCCCA
Source organism: Dipteris shenzhenensis (assembly GCF_047967505.1). Taxonomy (NCBI): domain Eukaryota; kingdom Viridiplantae; phylum Streptophyta; class Polypodiopsida; order Gleicheniales; family Dipteridaceae; genus Dipteris; species Dipteris shenzhenensis. Next base: position 14,342,764 of record NC_141601.1, on the reverse strand, counting down.
TGGTTATAAAGTCAGAGACGGTCAGATGTTTCTAGTATTCCACAGGTTTATACTCCTATGGAGATTGTTGATGCATCTTCTATGGGGACAGTTACAGTTTACTCCCAAGATGCAGAGTGCCTCTTGCAGATGAGGATGAGGCTATGCATGGTGAGGAGGACACCTTGGCTAATGATGCCCGGTATGATCCATTGGCTGGTTATGCCAGGATAGATGTGGTTTCTATAGTTATTGACTCGGGTCATATTGCGCATGGGTAGGAATCATTGATATGTTTGCTTCGTAAGTGCCTCCATGGCCAGAAGCAATCCCCTCGAGCTTGGCTTCATAGGTTTGATACCGTTATGGGAGCTCAGGATGTGATGCACAGTGAGACATGTTATGGTCTCAGTATTCAAGAGGTTACTATCCTTCTGAGGTTACTTGCCAAATGGTTCCTTATGGACAGGGATGCTTTGCAGTGGCAGCTGCATGGTCTTGATGATGTTTGTCAAATACTTAGTTGTTTCAGTATGGAGAGGGGGAAGTTACTGAGTACTCCATTGCCTGTATTGGCTCCATACTTGAAACACAACAGGTTTGACGATCACAGATCAGTTGAGCAGCAAGTTATGGTTGATATGGCAGCCATAGTACCTCATGCATCCATGACTGTGTTGAGACTTGGTTCTCACATGTTTGCCATTAGGGCTACACTTCCGGTTCTTGCTTCCATTGTAGTGGGAGTTGGTAGCATGATTATGGTAGATTTTGGCAGTAGGTAAGCGGTTGTGGACATTAAATCCTTATGCTTCCAGGAGCAGCATGCAGGTGATGCAGGTTGGGTAGACCATCAGAGGTCTATTGTAGGGCATGTGCTTATGGTCACAAGTGGTACAAAGACATTTTCTTTGCACAGTGACAGTTCGGGTGCTATGGACTTAGCACAGGAGCACGTGGTGGTGAGAGTTCACTCTCCCAGTGAGACCTGGCATGAGATCTTGGAGGCATCTACAACTTGTCATTTTCTATCCTGCAAACCTGATGTCTGCTAGCAGCTTATCCTCTATGCACTTTGCACATTGTAAAGTGCCGACGGGCATAGGATGACAGTCTAGTCATCTTGTTTTTCAACCTATGGCTGATTGTATTATATGTGTACTATACTCCCTTAAAGGCACACCGCCTTTAAGTGGGAGGTTGTTGGGGTAAAGGGCAGTGTGCCCACCCACTTGTACAGTGCCCATGTATACTCATATATATATGATAGAGGAATAAGTTGGAGTAGCTTTTGCTCCACCACTTTTGGTGTCTCCTCTTATCCCTTCCTGAGTGCTCCCTCTTCCCCCACATGAGATGCTTCAACCATGTTATTGAAGTCATTTGCTCCTCCTAATTGATCTCTTCCTGCTATAGCATGTCTCAATTGCTTGGTGAGTCCTTTGCAAAACTAGTCACCAAATTGTTCATCTATAGGCCTTTGTGGAGCAGCTAGCCTCTAATTTAGATTCCTGAATTTATGTGCATAGTCCTCCACCAATATGTCTTTATTCAGATTCTTGAATTTATGTGCATAATCCTCCACCAATATGTCTTTTTGTTTGATATTCCGAAGCTTCTTTAGAACTACTTTTGGTGATTTTTTATTTTCTAAATCTACTTAGGAATGAGACTTTCAAGGCATCATAATCTGCAAAATTTGCAAAACCATATTGCATAAAGTGTAGCTACAAATTGCTCTTTCTTTACTGCATCAAGTATAGCTCCAAATCCGCTAGCTTTCCAATGGGTCTCAAGCCGTCCGATATGACTATCTAGATCTTGTCATTTCTTCCCCTTGAACTTTGCTACTTTGACTAAGGGGTTCTACATCCTGATAGCTTGGAGAACATGTGCCTTCTTTTTTGGCTGAGGTGGCAAGGGATTGAAGTTGATTTGTCTTCTGGCTACAATGAATAAGCTTGCAGCTACACGTGTTCCCACGGTGGTTCTGAGGAATGTCTCACTAGGTGTTGAAAAAGCGACACCTCAAGTTCAGCTACAGCTTCTTGAATATCCGAGCTATGAGCCAAATTTGTTGCAGAACTCTCCCCACTTGGTATATAGTCAGGATCATGGAAGATGTTATCAAGATCTTGATCTAGCTGACTGTCCTCAACTCTAGCTCTAATCCTTGTGAAGTAGATGCCTTTGATCCGGTTTGGTGAAGGTGGGCGTTTAGTTGCTTCCGACATTCACTCAAAGTGCCTCCATGAACTATATAGAAGGAGTCGGAATGACTTTTCCTTCCGTCAGTTGTATTGATACCCCTGCTATTTGGAGATGACAATGGGAGTGTTGTTGTGTGGCCTTGATAGTGATTTGTTGGTGCTTATGGTCACCAACCTTCCTGAATTAGCATCCTTTCTTGCTTAAGATCTTGTGCTCCATTGTCAGTGACTACTATCTAGTCAGGCGTTGTTCCACCCGGTTGTAGCTTGTTGCTTGAAATAATTGCTCAGCACATCTCGTAACACATTTGTAGCTGTTTCAGCTTGTCCATCATGGTTTGGAAATGTTGCAGCAAGTTTCGTTAGCTTCGTGCTTGTTTCTTTTAGTGGCTTGGAGTCTTTGCTCATCTACTAATAGTGCCGACTATTGTCTGATTGCTTGTCAGATCTCTGTCGGATTTGCTCTTTCCTCTTCTTTTACTTGTCAGATCTCTGTCGGATTTGCTCTTTCCCCTTCTTTTGCTTGTTGATTATCGACTCGTCCACTTCTTGAGTCGTGTTGCTCTTTGGCTTGTTTGCGACTCTCTATGCGGCGGATGAAGTCGTATCTTTGTTTCTCTTTTTTGGTCTTGAGTTGGTGTTGTCATAGTACCACATTTCTTCTTCTTTCCATGCTTTCCTTGTCTTGTAGTTCTGCAATTTGTCATTCTCGTCTGTTTTTTGCTCATTTTTTGTGGTGAAGCTATCTTTAGTCACCTCGCTCTATGTTGAATTGGAATGTCGCCCGATTGTCGTCCGCTTCCTTTCCACACCAGTCTTCTCAAGTTCTGAGTTTGAATGTTGAGAGGACTTTGAGTAGGATTGCCAAATCTGTTCCCGATTAACTCACAATGCACAATACTTGACTAACTTTAATCAGAAGCAATACAATAGTACATAGTCGAAAGCATAGCAGATAACGAACTCAAAAGAAGACTACAAATAGATTTCCAGATATTCACAAGTACAAGAGAGCTAAACACAAAAGTTTCTCTTCTTGATATTTGCTTGAACAACAATTGAGCTCAGCTTAAGCCAAAAACAGACTAAAACCTCAGTTAGACTGGAGCTCGGGCTACATACATCATTGTAGAGACAAAATCCAAGAGAGTGCTTGGAAACAATTATAATTGCTTTTCAGTTACAAACTATATTCTATTCTTGGAAGTGGTGGCTTAGTGGGGTGGTGGAGTTGACCCTCAACAAAGATGTTCTATAGAGATGCATAATTTGGAAATGTGAGGCGTCTTGATAGCCTTGAATGCCCACCTCCACACCATGAATCATGGTTTCCAGACCTTTTTATCACTGCCCATTGGTAGAGACCACATGTTCGTGGGAACTAAGACTCTCTAGCAACTTCAACTTCTTAACTAATGAATAGTTTAAGAAACTATGTGTTATGTGTTGCGCTATCATCGACCATATCTCTTACTTTTTTCCCCTTAATCTTTCCATGCATCCTCATCAAATGATGAGGACCAAAGATGGGATGCCACATTACTGATGATAGCTAGCACATATGGGTGATGTCCTCATGATAAACCTCTACCTTCATGTACTTTTCAATACCATTAAGCGATAACACCTACACTGCATGTACTTGCTTTTGTGGAGGCTTATTTGGGGTTTAAGCTCTTGTTTGTTTGTTTCTAGGGAAGATCCAAGCAACATGATTTTTGCCCAAACATTTGAAGCAAAGATTTTCTTGCTTAACTTTTTCATAATCCTCCTTCTTCAAGAGGGGATATCTTTGTGTTTTAGGTTTCTTGGGCGGGGCCTAAGAAAGCTTCCTTCGTGAAGTGACCCTTCCTTTTTAGATTGGGAAATTTGTTGAACTTAGGAACAAAACCAGTTTGTTTTGAAGTTCCAACTTTGGATTTCCCCGTAGTGTTGTCATATATTTGTGCATATTTAATTGCTTCTTCAAAGGCCTTGGGAGAATTTCTTCTCACCTCAATCTTATAGGTGTCTTTCAGACCTCTCATGAAACCCCTTATCTTTTGGAATCCATTGAATCCCTTCAACTTAAGGACTACCTTCCTATAGTTCACTTTATACTGGACTAAAGTGTTCTTACCCATGCTACAATTGTTCCAAGCTTCCCAAGCTCTTTCGAGATCGTTTTTAGGTAAAAACTCTTTTAAGAAAGACTATTCAAATTCATCCCAATACCTAGGGATCCTATCATTTTCCTTGAGGCTCATCCACCATTTATAAGCCTTATTTCTAAGAGAAAGACTTGCTTCCATGACTTGATTTTCAGGAGGGGTGTTCCTAAGTTGGACGTCTTGCCATTTTTGCAAAAACGTATTTATCGCATCCTTGTTGCATGATTTTTCTTCCCCATTGAAAATTGGTGGTTTCAAGTCCTTAAAAATGTGAAAGGTTTCTTTAGGTCAAGACGTAGACCTCTCAACATGACTTGCAGGAGGCAATGATTTTGCCATAGGAGTTACCGATTAAGAATCAAATAACTTAGATATGGCTTGAGTTAGGGTCTTCAATGTATTATTAATCATCCCTAATTGCATTTTTATATTTTGTGTACGAGTTCTTCTTCGACAATAGCTTTTCCTTTTCTAGCCCCTATCTTATTTTCCCTAATCCTGTCATTCCTTTTTGAACTCATAATTTTTAAAATGAGAATTTTTGAGATATCAAAAAGCAAAAAGCTTTATAAGAGAGCGAAAGATACAGTGCCCACTTCCCTTATATTTGTTTGAGGCTGTGGATATATTTTTAAAGCCGGGTCGCTCCTTTGCTTTATGATCTCGCCTTTTAGTCCCACTTTATATTCGCCTCGATCTCCAGAATCTTGTTCTATGATCCTTTTACTTAAGGTTGGGAGTATAAAAGGTGAGAGCTTCAACTCTTGGAGCGAGGATGGCTTTAGGGACCTTTGGAAAAAAAGGAGCTTTAGAGAGGAATATAAAAGGCTATATTGACATGAATTTTTTTAATACAGAGTTCTTTGATCTTAGGGCAACATGGCAGTTCTCTTCTTTTTGTAATGATGTCAAGGAATCTTCTTCCTTCCACACAACCTTCATCTAAGATAACTATCATTCAAATTGTAGCCTCTGTGTAGCACCACACTGTGTAGATGATGCAACATTTTAGACACAGCTATGCCTTGGGTGACAATTGTTGAACAAGGTTACATGCCAAAGCATAAAAGAAAAAATGGCAGGAAGACAAGAAAAGAAACCAAACATGCTCCTCATAGATGCAAACAACCGTTCTCAGTACATATGGAAATCCTCAAGTACTACCACCCAATGTTGTATGTTGCTTTTGATAGGTGCTGTAAGGGTCCTTGGTTCGTGAAAGGCGTTGAGTGCAATTTTTCAAGTCTAACTATACAAGAGGAATTACTGCACAAGCAAAAGGTGAGGGGGCATAACCTTAGACAGAGAGAAACCCATCCAAAAAAGAAACCTATTCGAAGCTCTCTCAAGAACCCTCCCACCTTGTCCAATGCCTCCCTAATGCCCGCCATGTGGAGTCTTCATAGTGTGCCATGTGTTTTAAAGTGACCCTTTCATTAAAGCCCTCTCAAGGGCTATCTTACAATCAACCTCCTTGCCCATAGATTCCAACGCTTCACCCTCTAGCTCTCTTGTCTATCACGCCTTCCCTCAAACTCTATGGAGGGATGTGAAGCTCTCTCGAGAACCCTCCCACCTTGCCCAATGTTTGCCCAATGCCTGCCATGTGGACTCTTCATAGTGTGCCGTGTATCCTAAAGTGACCCTTTCATCAAACCCCTCTTAAGGGCACTCCAATTGCATCTTCTAATAAATGCCTAGGCTTAGGAATAGTCCTAGACCATAGCCCTTTACTCCACCTATGTAGCCATTGTCTAGTCCTCTTCATTTCCCACCTCATATCACAGCCTAGATATTATAGTTGACGTAATAGATTTGCTAGTTGCTGATGTGGTACAACTGGTTTTTGATCTAGATTGCATGATGTGCCAATCTGGTTTGTGATGATGAAACCTTACGTGATAGGATTAGTTTAGTTAGTAGTCTACAAGGACCAAGAGGGTCTGGTAGGTCCAGAGGATCTAGATAGGAAGCCTTGTTACAAGTAGGCTTGGAGTATCTAGAGATGCATAGGAATCTAGGTAAGAATCTTGATTGGCAATCTAGGGACAAATGAGGTGTTAAATCTGGTAATATGAATCCACATGAATGATGTAGTAATAGGAAATATTGGGGTTATCAAAGATGATCATGGGGAGGTACTAGCAAGACTAAGGATTTTGAGTTTTATTCCAATAACAAAGTAAAGGGGGATTTTGATGAATGAATGATGAAGGGAAATAAGGGGAGTGTTTATTTTCTATCCTAAATCAACAAATGAATTCATAAGACCTATGGGAATAGGATGGTGATACCCAACTTTATATCTCATCCATTAACCTACTGAATCCCTTAATCTAATGTATGGACCAAGGAGTGTCAAGGTAGCTTTGACAAGCTAGTAAAGCATGTGTATGCTTGGTATGTGTGCATGTTTCACTACAATGATGTTTGGTTTGATTCATCTCTATCGTGGATATACTTTTCCTCTCACAAGTCCCTAGGTGAGAACCCCAATTGAAGTGAGGCATGGGATGTGGTTATGTGAAACTTTCTCTATGTATTCATAGTGAAATTCATTTGGTAACAATTTGTATCTGAGAAATATAAGTATGCAAGTTATAAAACAACTAAACATCTAATCAAGGACAACCCAATGGAACATGTAGGGGTAATGTTGTTAACTCTCATCTTCTACAAGTAGGTGGCATCCTATGAATGAATAATATACAAGTAACTTCTCTCTCATAGATAGACACCTAACAAGATAAGGCATATAATCAAACCCATGTCCTAAATGCTCCTTATATGCATAGTTTGTTATTTCTTTGTCTCCCATAGAGCTTTTTACTAATCATGCAATGTTTCCTTGTGTATAAATCCTTCCATCTACATAGATATGACCACCATAGCTTGCTCCCTCTCCCTCTCCCTCTCTAAGCAATGCACAAATTATACATATGCCATGACACCTAACAAGATAAGGCATATAATCAAACCCATGTCCTAAATGCTCCTTATATGCATAGTTTGTTATTTCTTCGTCTCCCATAGAGCTTTTTACTAATCATGCAATGTTTCCTTGTGTATGAATCCTTCCATCTACATAGATATAACCACCATAGCTTGCTCCCTCTCCCTCTCCCTCTCTAAGCAATGCACAAATTATACATATGCCATAGGTCAATAAATTGAGAATATAAGTAGATAGAAGATGTCAATCACCCCCCATGAATACTAAAGGCCAAAAGACAATATTGATGTGACAACATGGTTACTCATATCATAACCTTCCTGCAAAATCTATAATCCTCAACTACTAGTACTTTGGTAGTAGATGGAGCTATCATGTACCGACAAGCCCAATAAGAGAACTCCTCATGCTCATAAGGGTGATCATACTATAGCCAAGTAGCATATGGTGTATGATCATAACTCTCAACAAATTCTTTTAGCTAAGAATGAAGTAAACAGTCATTAGAGATCTCAGCCACAACTTATCAATACTCATATATGAGTTGCCTCTACTAATGCCTCATTGTAGCATGCCAATAATACCACATTTTAGGCATGCAATTGCATGCCTACAATGAGTCATGGGTCCACTAGATCTGCTATGCACCTTATCATTATCACGTGATTTGTTTTTCCTCCTCAATTGTGATTAGAGATTGAATCATCTCTATAACCTAGAGTATCATCCATTTATATATGTTTCATAATTAAAAATCATATCAATAAAGAATGAAAAAAAGTAATATGTGGGAGATAAATATACCGTGGGTATTAGTGTAACATTTGTTTTGGGAAACCTAGCCATCTTCCTCTAAACATCCCATGCTCACCAAAACTTATGCTAGAGTAGGTCTTTGCAATCCACACACCAACAAAGTGCTCTCTTTCTCAAATCTATGCCAACTATTTCATGGACAATCCTCTAATGATGATGATCATTGTAACCAAGGGACATAGTCACTAGAGCATACATGTACTAGTGTTGTTGTTAGCATACCTTATGAATCACTCCCTAAATCTATCTCTTGTATAAGGGAAAAACACATGATTCTACTTATGTCACAACATAGGCTCAAAGTCAAATTCAACTCTAATAATATGGTACATGAGCCATGTCATGAGCTTTCTTAAAATTTCCTATTCACTTAATTATTATTGTATATTAAAGTTTTGTAACTTGAAATAATTATGAAAAACATATTGTTATACAGGTGAATGTCTTTTATGCAAAGTATTCTTCTTAGCCTTGTAGTATCGTAACAATTTATAAGTTTTCTATCATGAACAAATGCAAGAAAAAAGCATGTACAAAGATTCCCATGAGTATGAAAGGCCTTGTGGAGTATATTTCAAAAAATAGATCTAAAAAGGTAATTTAATATAGATTTACTTTTATTATTTTTCAACATAGCACATATGCATGTTGAAAGTCATATTATTTCCATAGATCATAGACATGTTTTTTCAAACTTCATCGTCATATTTGTCACATTAGCAAAAGTACAAACATGGACAATCCAAATGAATACAATACAAAAAGGCATGCAAAAGAGAGCAATGACACACTTGGGTGAAGGAGGAGGGCACACCTTCATTGTTCAATTCAGAAATATAAGTATTGTTTTATGTTTCTTATTTGATTGGATCATTTATATTAATTTGAAACTAATATATTTTGACATAAGTACAAACAAAAGACTATGGCTGAGACTCCTCCAAGAATGAGAGGAGCAATCTTACCCTCCTAAGATGTTCAGCTCTTTAGAGAGTCTATGAGAGAGAGGTGTGAATCCTTTAATGGAGGTATGTCTTATCTAGACCGATCATCATTTTGATTTGGTTTTATATATTGCTTTACATGAATTAGTTTATTCTATATTGGGCTTTTCAAGAAGTAGTATTTGATTTGTCATGCTTGAATATAACTAGATTTGTTAATGTCTATTCTCACTTTAGTAAAGATGATTCTTTAGTAAATATATGTATATTGGGGCTTAATATCTATGATGTGGATACATGAGGAGTAGAGAGGGATTAAAGGATGACCACAAAGACTCTAGTCATAGGAGTCACCATAGTGCTAGTAAATCAATTGGTGATCATTGGGACTACTATTGGAATATAGGACGAGCGGTTTGAGAATTGGGGAAACGGCACTCGTCGAGAGAAGATATGGATACAAATTTGTATTTGTGGAACAAGGATGGAGACGATTAATATTATTAGCTAGGTATAATGAAGAAGACATGAACAATCCAAATGATAGGAGATGAGAAAGGTTGGAGAATATCAAGGGAAATAAGGGAAATTAGGCTTGGGAAAGATATCATAGAGTTGCTCCTATTTGCTTGCATTAAAAATTGCTATAACTATCAGGAAAAACCAACCAACCACTTACATATCCAATAAAAAAGAATGTTGAAGGCACCTTTGAATGGTGATGGATCCAATATGACTCCCCAATAATGCATTTCTAGAATTAAACTATGCATATTTGCATAAAAATAGAGTCATTGCATGTGCCATTCTATAGTAGTGTTTGACTTTGAGCCATGGCTTGATTCATTCATCCCTTTGCTTAACTCATTGCCTCATTGCTGACACCTTCATTTTGGGATTCCACAAAATGCAAAAAAGAAGAAGAGCAGAACAACTCAAAGAATTTCCCAAAAAATCACACCTCAATTTGGGAATTTGAGATGTTAAGGGGTATGTAGAAAGAGGTGAGCAATTGTAACAATAAATTATAACCTCAAAATAGGCCACAAAACAGAGGACGGGGGAAGAGGGGCAATAAATTAAGTATAAACTCCCCTCACACTTGAGGGATGTAGTTGATGCTTAGAAAGGTCCATGTTGTCGTTGTTAGTGTACATGGGGTGTAAAGGATTGTCTTTTGAGACAAGAGTAATAATATTTTATTTTTTTGCACTAGAATTTGTACCAAATATGACCAAAGGTTCTCTTCGCAATTTCATTGTTAATGTGTTGTATCTCAAGTTATGTGGCCTTTAGATCATATATTCTTATAATATTGCATATTGTCCCATTTGGTGAGATTTCAAAAGTTAAATTTTAAGGTTCTTTATATCCTTAGACATCTTTCCTACAGAGTGATCCTCACAGGATCACCCATGTTTGATCATTAAAGAGAGAGAAGCTTCCTTTTAAGACAAGGATCCAAGAAATGTAAACATGTAAAATTGTGGACATGTGATTGGTACAAGGAGACCAAAGATATAGAAAGCCTTCTCATGGCACTAAAAAACCATTTGATGCATATACATGAAGACATGGATGCATGGATATGAACTACCACATGTAAAAGCATAAACAATGTCTTCAAAGTATTATCAAAGAAAGCGAAACATAAATATTGTCTATTAAACACAAAGATGATGTGTGGATGACTACGAAACTAAAGCACATGTGGATTTATTGAAAGGTGCGATATCACTATTTGCATGTGAAATCATTATTCATTGTGAGAAAATATCCGTTTCTTTTTCAAGGAAAATTTTTACATTTAGCCACAAGAGACATTTTCTAGCATTTTGAATCTAAAAAGATCAAAGTAAAGAAATGTAAGATGTTGAAAATCATCAAATAATCCATTCAAATGCTTAGGATTAATAATTGTTGACAATCAAATAAACTTTAATTCCTGGGTTCCATAAGTATCACTAAAGTGAAGCTATTTATGTGTCACTAAAGCATACTATGTAAGTATCACTAAAGTAACACATGTGCCATAAAGAAAGTTCATTGTTCACATTCTTTATAGTCATGTGTATTGATCCTAAGCTTTTAGTTATTCTTTTGTAAAATTCATAATTATGTAACTCTACAAATGTCATACCCAAAAGAAACCCAATGAATGCATGAGGCTTGAGCCTATCCATCAAATCCTCATGAAGGTCCTCATCAATTATGACCATGATACATGTACCTAGACTAGAAGGAAGGAGGAGATGATACTTTTGAATATTGCTGCTCTTAGAATGAGGTTCTCATGGATTTTCTTGTGAGCCTCATTTAGGTGTTGGCTTGTGCATCATGCACTTCATTCTTGCTATTAATCTCACCATTGGGTGCTTCTAGTGATGCAAAATCAATTTCTTGGGAATGGAAAGAGAGAGGAGCACATTTTGCATGGGTATTGGCTTTGTTTTCTCTTTAAGGCATTATTGTTAAATATGTGTGTTAAGCATGTAACGTCAAACATTTATGCATGTCATCATGTTGCCGTTTAGTGAATGTCCTCAAAAAGTTGTGTTATGCTTAAGGAAGGAATGATAAGGCCTAGGGGTTGTCACTCTTTAAATACTCATAAAACATATGCAAGGAAGCACACATTTAAAATACCCCTATATTTGAAAAAATGTAGTTTTTTGCATATTAATTTGTTTATGCCTCTTCCATATGTATACATATTGTAATTTTGACTTTAAACGTGCCCTCTATACATGTACATACCCTCCTATCTATAAATGGATCATTCCCCAAATTAAAAATCCCCTTCCATTCATGAACGCACTATGTTACATGCAATATAGAGTACACATCTTGAGTGATAATGTTGATATAGATATACAGTTCATGTCTAAAGTAAACTAATGGCCTTTGCTCCTTGTCTATTGAGTGCAATTATACAATGTATGAACTGAATAAAGTTGCATAATCTCTTTGACCGTGGCATTGCATAAAAGCCTTCCATGACATATAGAATCGTTATGGTTTCAATGATGTTGGTGACTCAATGGTGAATATGCATTATCACTAACATTATAATTACCTATTGTTTTAAACTTAACATGACATATAGAATCACTATGGTTTCAATGATGTTGGTGACTTAATGGTGAATATGCATTATCACTAACATTATAATTATCTATTGTTTTAAACTCAATAGGTAGCTCTAAAAGTATTGATACAAGTGGACATAGAATGAGTATAGTTTCAACAAAGTTTGTGACTCAACGGTGAATATGTATTATCACTAATGTTATAATTATCTACTATTTTAAACTCAATAGGTAGCTCTAAAATCAATGATGCACGTGCATGTACAAAGTTTATAGTTTAACAAATATCTTAAAATGAAGGATTTTTTTTGTTTAAGGAAGGAATGAGATATGGTTGGTATGGATACATCTTCATGTCTAGTGTAACATAATGGTTCAAGCTATAGGCTCTTTATCTCTCATTTAAAAGCCCATGCATCATAAAATGCCTCATTCACTCCAATCAAGACATTGTATCAATTTATTAATCATTACATGACACACAGAAAGACTATTTTCAACAACATTGATGACTCAGCTGTGAAGTGGATGTATATCTAAGTTTTTAGGCAATAAGCTTCATTGAGAGCATTTTACATTGAAGTTACATTGGGACAAGAGTGGGTCAATATCTTCCTATTCTTGAAAAGGTACCTATGTCCTTGTTTGTCTCAATCTCACAAAACATGTAAGTAGACTTGATCACAAACATCACGAAAGTAATAATTGCCTTTCTTTCCCATCAAATAATTAATTTATTATATCATTATGTATACATCCCAATCTAGAAAAATTTGCACACTTATTCCACATTCAAAAATAGATGTGATAATACAAATATAAAGGACTCTTCCAATGGGTGTAATATAATATAAATCCTCAAGAAACCTCTAGCATGGTAATCTACATTAAAGATTACGCCCCCAAATACTGAAAAAAAATTCAGCTATGATTTGAATGATGTTTTTTTAGTGGAATGTTTTGAGTGAAGGTATTGAATTAGTATCACCACTAACAAGGTTTACAATTGCACTAAGAATTGTTTAGAGCATTCCAATCCACCATAAATAGCACCTATAGACGAAGATACAACCATTTAGAGCATTCCAATCCACCATAAATAGCACCTATAGACGAAGATATAACCATTAGCAAGGTTTACATTTGCATTGAGGTAACTCGCTCATCCTTAAGGGCCTATGTCATGGAAGGGCAAACAGGGGGAGAAAGGATTGCTATTTTGCATGTTTTTGGTTGGAAGAGCATATTTTGGATGTTTTTCCTAGACATAACGATCCAAGGGAAAATGAGAGAGGGTGATAAAGAAATGTCACATGAATAGTAGAGAAGTGTCAAATCAAGAGTTCTCAAGGGTAGCGGCACCATGACGTCTAGAGCATGGGTGCTTTTTCTAATGGTCCCCTCTATTTCCTAGTATTTCTTGTGTATTTTGCCTCTATTTGGTTCTTAAGGGTAGGGGAAATAGCACCATGAGGTCTAGAGCTATTTCCCAGGTTCCCCTCTATTTCTTGAGCATTTCACCTCTATTTGGTTCTCAAGGCTAGGCGAAATAGCACCATAGTTCCCATGGTCCCCTGTATTTCCCCTCTCTCTATTTCTCGTGTATCTCCCCTCTATTTCCCCTCGTGCATTTGCACAATGTAAGAGGGCATTCCCACGGTTGCGAGGTCAACGTTCTTAACTTTTCGACTCTTACATTGGAATTCCCAATCCTTGTGCCATGGTTCTAGGAGGTGTCGTTAACATCAGATAATTTCTAGAGAATAAGCGCAGAATTCGGATTTCCTACATTTTTCATGACATCAGAATATCGCGCTTCACCTGAGAATTTGCTGCTACAATCCATTGAAGATAAACTATGCTACATTCGGAAGTCCCTTTCGAGAAGCATTGAGGCTGAGAACTCTCATGAAATGGCTCTAAGGGAAGTAGCTCTCTGGTTTTTGTAGGGAATGATGCAACAACCAAGGAAAATGATTATATATAAACCGTGCTGAAATGATGCCACGTGGCTGGAAAATAAACCATAGACACAAAGATCATTTAAACGTTTAAGTAGACACCTCCACCAGAAATACTTCTGTGGAGTGTAAGAACGAGCAAGATTGAGGCAAACACGACTGTGGAAACGCTTTCTGAAAGACTCAGGGAGATTGACAGAAGAAGTAGAGCTTATTACAAGCCTCAGAAGTGGCAGTGAATCATCTCCAGGGATCGAGAGATCACAGACCAACATTATTTCACATCCTATGTGGAATCAGCACGCCATTCTACATGATTTGATTTAGTCGCACGAGATCGGCGGCTTGGATGCTTGTTGATCACATTGCACCCGGCGGAATTGCGTGCATGCAGGTTGAAATGCTCGAGAGTTCAGAAGATCATTTTTGTAAGCGACGTTTTTCTGGCTGTGATTCAAGCATTTACTTCTTTTGTGATTCTTCTGCTGTAAGGCGATCGCTTGCCCCTTTTGCCAGCTCCTTCAACACACACAACAATGCTAAGATTCGCCAGCGCTCACGAGCAGTAGCTCCTTGCCTCAATGAACATTTTGGCTTCTTGTAAACCCAAATCTTCGAGCCGTTAGAGCAGCTTGAACGATCCTAGTCTCTTAGACTTACCTTTACAGATGGTCCAGAAAAGATAAAAACCAGGTAGAAATGAGCTCGGTAAGCTCCGTAGACAGATACCGGTCTTTCTTTTGGGTCGGGGAGAAGAGATGTGTTATATGTTTGATGTAGCTCGCGTTACCTTAAAGAGGTGGCTCAGCGGCTTATTACGTAGGCTGGATAATGTGCATCCTCTTTATCCATGCTTTCGTATCGCAGTCCTTTCGTCGAAAGGAAACAAGGGATGCTATATGGAAGGCTTCTGGCTGGTGGGACGAGCATACCGTCATCTTGTGACGGATATTTAACTTGAGAAGATGTCACATCGTCCAGAAAGATCGGACATAATCCCTTCATAAATACACCACCCCATTATGTTGAAACTCGAGTAAGTTGTCGCTACTCACTGAAATATATTGCAATGATACCTTGAGATGCAATTGTGCATGTTGAAGAGCTGAGATGACCTTTTGATGTTCTGTCTTCTTGAACTCTGAAGTAAAGCTTCTTCAATCTTGGCGTCACACGGTTGGGCATCTCCTCTCGTCGCAGGGCTTCTTAACTGGAGGCGTGATCTGTAGATAGTCGCCACCGCTTGATCAAACTGCTGGGCTTTCGTCTTATGTTGTTGCTTCTGGCTCTGATACCAGATTGACAAGAGCTTCTGGCTCTCTGTTGCCCTTAGTGACTCTTGAATAGCTCGTGCGTACAAGTGTTTCTCTTAACATAGTGACAACATCAAAGCTAATTAAGTACCATTTCATAGAATCAAATTGGAAGCAGAGACTCTCATTATGAACAAAACAATATTAAGGCACAAAGCTAAAATGGTTTTTTGATTCGATGGTGGGGAGAAAAGGGGGCTAGATGTGAGAAAGAGAGAGAGAGAGAGAGAGTTTATTAAAGTCTTTGGAAGACTGATGGGTCTATGAGACTGTGAGAAACCTCATACAACCCAGCTGAAAGGGTGGAGCTACTAATCGAGCATCCACACCCCCATAAAAGCAGAAACCATATCCTACATAGTCATATCAAAATAGTAGTCATGTACAACATCACTATCATCAACAGAGCGATTGTCATCATAATACAAAGTGAAGTGTGCTCCAAGCCCCCCCCTCATCAAGAGTGAGGGAGCGATAGCATGAAATCAGATCTAGAGTCCGTGGCTCCCTGTGGATGCAATCCTACGCTGTCTCCTGGTCATACGTCTAACAAGGGCGATAGTCACCCCAGTCGGTCGGGCTCCCACTCTGAACATGGAAGGAATGTCCCCAAGTGTAATCTATCCATCAACCGTTAGCCTGAGCTGTTGTGTCACCCGCTCTGAGTCCTGATCATGCCTAGGGCCTGTAGGAGGGGAGTCTATGTGGTCCGGCTTGAAGAACTCCGTGATCATGCTTTGAGAAGAGTCTACAGGGATACCATCCTCCTATCTCTGAGATCGGAGTAGGCGCTCACGATGCCTAATTGCCTCATGAATGAACGTGGCCAGGCACCTCCGATCTAGAAAGAGAAAAATCAGGATAACAACCCGGCGCTATCTCTGAATAGACAATAAAATCGTCTTCTGAACTCATAGTAAACCGGGCATTTGAAGATGAAATGTTCTTCCGAGCCTCGTGTAGGCCACACAAAGTGCATAGCGTGCTCCTTGGGTAGACCCTCTACATGACCACTCTCAATGTAGAGTCTATGTGAAGAGACCCAGAACTGCCCAATGGAGAGGATGCCACATAAAATAATGAGATAAGTGCTGACTTATATAGCTCCCTCCTACAGACCTCTTTTAGCCCTATCTCGCTAAAATACCCCTAGTACCAATAACGCTTACCTCCGTGAACTATGCATATTTCTACCCTCTATTACAGCCATTGATTCCCAAAGAAATTTGCTACAATGCTGAAATAGAGATCTCAGTCCGTGAAGTCTGCCCTTCAATCTGCTAAGAGGTGGGGGTGCTCCTACACAATGCTTTTGGCTGCTGGGATTTCTGCTTTGGTGGGAGGCCTTTCCATTTGACATGCTACTCTATGTAATTGTTGTTACGTAGGACCAGATCTCTGACTATGATTCACATATGGACGTAGAGATGTGATCCTCCTCATCTGGACGTAGTAGCTTAGAGAAGACTCGTAGATTCTCACCCCCCTGTGATTTAAGTAATGCCGTGTGAAAACATCATGAGGAAAATCAGCAGATCTCGAAAATCTGAAAGTCACTGCATGTCATATCCTCCAGAAGGGAAGGTCTGTCCACATGTGACTCAACTATAGTCTATAATGCAAATAGGGCACTGTGTCTCTAGTCAATGAGCTTTAATTGTACTTTCAGCCAAATCTTAAAAGTACTTGCTGTGTGTCAACATCCCCCTTTTGGGAGTTCTGCCTTGCTAAACTATAATGCATATAGGTCGGTGTTGGAGTAATATTGGAACATGTACATCTAGCTGAAGTACATCTAGTAACTCTTCCTGTCTCCAGATCAATACTTCCTGTGAGCATTCCTCAAGTTCAGATCATGAGTCTTGCAAGGTCATATCTGTAGTCTCCTTGTGCTCTCCCATCTCCAGCAAGAAGTCTTTGACAGAGTCTGCTTTGTAAATCTACAGCACATGTTAATTTTCAGAAGTCTAAGCTGCTACCTTTGCATTCCAAAGACTGGCATAGTCTATTATGGCCTGGGGATATCATTCCACCGACTCAGTTTGTTTTTCATCTTGGTTACCCTTTGGGGTGGGAACTCACTCGCCGACAACAAACTGATTGGGTTTTGGCTAAGCTTCGGAAAAAGCTTGAGTATTGGAAATTGGCAACCTGGCCTTTGCACGTTCATCTTCGAATAGTGCAATCCATCCTTGTGGCATATATTCAATTTTACTTGCCATTGATCATGTTCACTAAGGCAGATCTTACATCTTTCATGTTTGTCTTTATGGAACTCTTCTGGCGATCCAAACATGGCAGAAAGAGTCTCAAGCTGCTTTCGATGCATCACATTTGTTCTCCCAAGATGCATGGTGGATTGAACATCACGGATATTCATGTGCATATTCTTGCCCACAGGGGGAAAATGTTGTTGCAATTTTGGCAAGGTGATCAGCCTTGGGCTCTTATGATTAGGACTCTGGTCACTCATATCAGTATTTCTGCGTTTGGTCATTGGCAACTCGATCATTGGGATTTCTTTTTTGGCTGCACTGATGGCACTTTGCGTGGATGTCCTTTTGTCTCCCGCTTGCTTCTTGACTGGAAGCATGTTCTTTCTCATCTGGAATGGAATGGACGGCAATCTTTGCTTGGGAATTCTTTGAGAGCTGAAAGCATTCACTGGTCGAAAGTCTTTCAGCCTCCCTTGGCTTTACAGGAATCTCGACGTTCCTACTTTGTCTCGTTTAAAGGCATCACCTCGGTTGCTGATGTTATAGATGATGCTGGTACTGTGCTTCCCTTTTCTCTAGCAGCCACTACATATGGATTAGGCTCTCATTATCGTCCTTTGTGGCGACAAATTACTTCTATGCTTTCGTCCTTTGTTCCGATTCCTCCTTTGGAACTCCAGGACCGACTGGAAGATTGGACTTTGATTTCTCCAGGGTCCTCTTCTCGTCCTTTGAGGCTATCTCAGATTACTGTACGTGCATTGTATAAAATCCTTTTGCCTCAACCTTGGGTTTCAGAGGGAGGTGATTCTGTTTGGCGAATGCATCGCCCAGCCAAGTGGTGGAGGAAAAGATTACAGCAACTTTGGGCCTATAAAGTACCGCTTCAACAACAGGTTTTCTTTTGGCGAGTTCTTTTGGGAGTGTTTCCATTTGGACAGCTATTAGCTCATCGACACATTGCTCGTGCACTTTGCCATAGATGTTCTGCTCCTTCGGAGATTGTGCCTCACTTGTTTTGCATTATCCGTGCTCTCGTGAGTTTTTTGATCTGCTTCGACAGCACTTGCGAGCGAGATTCCCATCTGTTCCGTTTGGGAAGTTCTTCTGGCTATTTGGGTTTCATCCATCCAGATCGGAGTTTCATCTTTTCTTCGTTTGGGTTCGCTACTGGGCACTATGGACTTTATGGACATATAGGAATTGTAAAGTCTTTGGTGATCCTACTTTCTCTCTGTTTGGCTTTTGTAGGCGTTCTCTGCAGCAATCTTTCTTTGATTGCTTGCAAACCCGCTGCATAGATCATGAGGTCTTTTTAGCATATACTGAAATTTTCAGTTGATGTAATTGTAGCACCTTTCTTTGAGGTTGCTACTCATATAATATAATCAATCAATGATTTCACCAAAAAAAAGTATGTGTCACTTTTTACTTGGCTACCTCATGACTTTTGCTGTGAGGTTTTACTTGTCAAAACTTTTTCCTTGTACTTATTGGTGGGAAATATAAAGATTTCACTACAAAAAAAGTAAATCTACAGCATTGTGCAACTGGAACATTTTGGTTAGGCTTCTTTGACAACCATCTTTGTAAGCTCTGTGTCCTCCAAGGAGTCCACATCACCCACTCTCTCAATCATCATGCACAAGGCATCACATGCCTCTAGTCTGAAGCTACCCTCTCTGTTTGTCTGGCGGTCTCTTCCTGTCGAGAACTCTAGGACAACCAAACATTCCAGAATATCTTACTGAACTCATAACAGAATAATATGAATCCTTACCTGGATGAATATCATCATGTTGTTGCATGCTATTGCAGCAAGCATGGCACATTTCCTGAGTGCCATCCTTCTGAGTCATGCAACAGCCTTGGTCATCTAACCTTGAAATCTGCACTCTGTGTGTACACCTGCACCTACACCCTCAGTATTGAACTTCAAGACTCTAAGTTCATTTTCTCAAATATTACATAAGACTTACCAATTTAGTATCATTAATGATTGTTTGTGAAGTACTCCTTGGAGGCATTATCATCCGCATCTTCAAATGCTACTCCATCTGTACCTCCTCTGCATTAGCATTATCATTATTTCCCATCACTATTACCTCTTTTTCCTTCACCTCGGTCTCAAGCTTTATCTTTGAGTGACAAATGCTGTCCTCTATGAATTAGTGCACCAGAACTCAATGGTTGAAACATTCTTACAGTCATCTCACTGCAAATACTGTCTCTGGAGTGTTTGAGGCAACTGCCAAAAACAACTCCTTTTTCACCACATTGGTGGCTGGTTCATCCTTCTCAGGCTGGTCCTCTTTCCTCTTTAGTTGATTAGCGTTCTTCAATTTGCAATCTTTTGCTATGTATCTAGGCTTGTCACTGGAGAAGCGTTTTCTTTGTTTCTTCTTTCTCCCAATTTCTAAATGTTGGAATGGTCACCTCCCCATCTGTAAGCCCCCATATGAGGAGAGCGTGGGGGAGGGAGACCTAGGGCAGAAGATGCCCTGAGAAGAAAGAGGGAGGGGGCTGCCACATGGGCAGCACCTCACACAAAGAAAGGAGGGTACCTGGGAAGTCGTGGAGCTCCTGATGTACGGGGCAGACACGTGGACATCAGGGACCTGCAGCAGCCTGATTGCGCAGGGATTTCCAGCAAGGACAGACGGCGCTTCAGTACGGAGAAGGTACGGGATGCATACGTGGCTGTATGGGGCTGGTATAGACCTGGCAGGAGGCAAGGATGCTGCAGCAGAGAGGCACAACCATGGCGCTGCAAACAGGGCAGGCTGCCAGGCTGGAGCCTGCAGGAAGGCCCGCAATATGGCGCATATGGCCTGGGCCAGTGGCGCAGTGCCACGTGGCAAGGCGGGTACAGATGGGCCAGCAAGAGGGCCCTTGTAGGGCTGGTTGGGCTGAGCCAACAAGGTCGGTTGGCCAGCCAACCTAGCAGACCAGCCAGTCGGCCCATTTAGGGCTGGCTGGTCGGTTGGTTCAGGGGGGGCCTTTAGCCCTATAAAAGGAGAGGCTCTGGGCCTCATGTCACATCCAGCCTAGCAGCTTTGGGAGGAGCAGAAAGGAGCAGCATATTAACCATCTTTGGGCCTCTACACAGGAAGTGAAGGAGAGAGGTGTTGCTGCAGACTTAGCTCCAGGGAGAGGCTGAACCTAGACTGTCTGCTAGGGCAGAAGGTTGCTGAGATCATTATCTTCTGGAGCAGCCATTCAGAAGCAGGTTGGAGCAGTGGAAGAGCTATCTTGGGGTCTACATTCAGGAGGACCAAGGGGACCTGTGTGCTGCAGACAAAGCTTGGCAGGGGCTGCCCACCTAGGCTGATTCACAGGTAGTAAGGTGGAGGAGAACACACTAGACGGAAAGTCTACAGACGCTCGAGGTGGAGCACGCGGGCTCGAGTCTAGAGATAGCCAGCAGATAGGAGAAGTACCTGGTGGTAAGATCAGAGGACCACACCATTGGTGGGACTGTGGATCTATCTCTTTTGTATTGTGTCCATAGTTTTGGACGGAAATATATTATTTTGGTGGTTTCTCTATCTGGCTGGTTCATTGTCTATTGACGAGTCTGCACATCGATTTTATGCACATAAGTTAAGAAGTTTGTGATTCCACATCCCACACGCACACTGTGTGAGCTCCTGGGTATTACTATCAGTCTTCCGCTGTGCGTACCCTCTGTTGGGTCATTTCTATTGTCCTGTGTCTCTTTTGAAGAGTCACCATCAGTCTTGGGCTTACCTTGTCTTGGTTTGGCTTGTTTGCCTTTCGTTTGCTTGTTGTAAGCAGGGCCTTTTCCTGCATGCTGTCGTCCCTATATTTCTTCTCCTTGCATGAGCGTTGGGCCCAACTCCTCAAAACTGTGTGGTTTGGATTGCTCTGCAGCGGTTAGTGTTGTGATCAAACCTCTGGAGCTCTTTGGGAAGCATATCAAACACTAACAACACAAGTTGATTTGTGTCGACCCTTCTGACCTACAGTTGCCAGTTGATCTGTGACAACCTTGACTTTAATCAAATGCTCACATACAAGATCTTCCTCCATCTTCATTGTAAATAACTGATTTTGGAGCGTAAGAATCCGGCTAATGTTGTTTGTCTTTCAGTATGGTGTAGGCTTCCACTCAAGTATCCGTAAACTGAATGTGAGAAATCATTGCATTTGACATCGCGGGAATAAGAAGAGATAACGCCTCCGTGTCTCTCTTCTCCATTCTTTTACACTATATAGGTAAACATATTTCACCATCTCATCTGCGGGATCCACCAGATTCTCCGGTTTCGGATCTTCCTCTATGGTGGCTTTCCAACTCTTTCTAGCCACTATGTAAACTCCTTATCTTCACTTTCTAAATTGGGTAGTTGCTCCCATCCAGCTTGCCATTGTTCCCAAAGTTGGGTAATGGCATATTTGAAGTCTTGAAAGAAATTGGAACATAAACTAGCAGATAGTAAACTCTGATCACCATTTCCTTTTCTTGAAACACAACCTTTTGAGTTGATCTGAGCTCAAATCACCTTCCTTGGCTATCACACCTCTGAATCATTTTTGTTATGTACATGGATGCCAATCCTCGGATTAGGTTATTAGTGGACTCAATCCAGCAGGGTAGGGGGCCCAAGGATTAAGGGAAGTAGGGTAACGTGGGGCTAGATGACTTGGAACAATAGCAAAGGGCTTGTTGGTTATATTTACTAGGACTTATTATAGAAAGCAAGATGCTCTTCTTTATAAGAGTAGCCAATGTTATTGGGTTGGCATTTGGTGTTTTGACACCATGGGAAGGTTTGGTCTAGATCATGAGCCTAGACTCCTGCAGTTGGAATGGTGCCAGGTATGTGTGCTTGTAGTCAAAGAGTTTCTGCATGTTGCTGAAGTGTTTTGAAGGGTGAAACAGTGCGAATTTATGAAGTAGGATCTTGGGAACTGTTCGCAGTAGTTATTGTGCAAGAAACCCCAAAGGGGTGTTGGAGAGAGTTTGCAGCCGTTTGCCTTCCAAAATCAGGTACGTTAGCTTGCGTGTCAAATGAGGAGTCCAGCTGTGCGTTTCTTATTGGCAATAGGTGGGCCACATGGCCGGGCACTGGTATGCCGTCACTGCTGTGGACATCGTGTAGGAGGGAGAATTGCTGTTGGATCTTGTACTGTAGGGTGCAAATGATTACTGCCAGACTGGGTGCACTGTGAGATCTGCAAATGGTCTGTTCTCGTTGCTGCGGATGAAAGGGTTTTGGCAGGGACTGAAGTGAGGGGTGGTTAGTTGCAGATCCAACAACAGAAGGGTACAGCTGATCCTTACAGGGGTGATTGCTTGAGCCCTCACCGGCTGAAGGTCTCTGTAAAATCAGGGATTACTTTTTTGGGGCTTTTGAGAAAAGCTATCCAAAAGCAGGCTGCTTTAGGGAGCTTTTAGGAAAGTACTTTCAGAGGCAAAGAGCTGGGCTGGTCATCAAAAACCCCACTCTTTTTTTGTTATCAGCCCTTACCATTGTTGTAGCAGACCCAAACCAAAGAGACACTCCTACAATGATTTGCGAACCAAGAAGGGTGCTTAGCAGGTGGATTTCGACTTCGAATGCCTCCTTGGACAGCAGCGAACCAGCTTCCCTTCACTTCGAAGTTGAGCAGACAGGGGGACCTGTTTTGACAGCAAATGGCCTCTACGAAGCCATTCTCTTCCTCTCTTTTTTTTCTCAGCATCTGCCTCTGCGCAGCAAGCCAGATTGTTCTCTCTCTTCCCCCCCCCCCCCAGTTCTCTCATCCGCTTACGGAATTTGCCCCGGCCCCTCTTTCATATCTTCATATCCGTCTCTTACTATCCCATAATGGCTGAAGAAACTCTGCGCGCGTGAGGCCACAAGCAGTGTACCTCCTCTTGAAGAGCCTCAAGGAGAGGAAGGCGATGAGCTGGATTATGGAGCAGAAAGTATTGTAACTAAGGAGCAGCACAGAGAACTGAAGGTCCATTTCGATATGCAGTTGAAGGACTTAAAGGGCATGATGACAGATTAAACGCAAGATGGTTGTGTTCCTACAAGCCACAGTTATGGGCTTGCCAGCGGAGACTAGTGGGACAATTCCTGTGGTACCTTCCTTCACACCCACAGTTATGGGCTTGCCAGCGGAGACTAGTGGGACAATTCCTGTGGTGCCTTCCTTCACACCCGAGGCATTTTCAGAGGTGAGAAGAAGGGAAGAAGGTTGTTAAAAGTCTTCGAAGGACCGAAGGGTCTATGAGACTGAAGAGCCTGATACAACGAGTTGAAAGGGTGGAGCCTCTAAGCGGGCATCAACCCCAAGATGAACACAACGTATTTGTAATCATAGAGATATCAATACATAAGAAATCCCTCTGATCCCTTGGAGAGGCTGTGATGTGGCATCAATGTGATGATCATCCGGAAGCTGGCAGTGGGGGCAAGTCTTTGGTACCATGTTAGAACACACAGCGGAAAATCGAATCGCCCACAAGCTCACGCCTAGAACTCTATATCCTACTCAGGATGTGCACACGTACATGTAAATGTCAACCACGCTCAGATCTGGAATATACAACAAGATATGACAACCAATACAAGGATGTTGAAGAAAGGACACAGAATGTCTTACAAAATGGTGTACTCACAAACCACACTAAGGGTGTGCACACTAGTGTTGGATTTGTGTAGACTAGGGCAAGCAAGGGAAGCTCAAGGAATGAAGCAATGGAGTAAAAAACGAGCTGCTGTAGTGAATTGCTGCAATGATGAAAAGAGTACAAAGTACATCCTATATGATGAAACCCTAGGACAAGGTGTCCTAGTGATACTAACTGTACTAATGGGTACATGTGCTAACTGTACCAAGTGTCCTTGAAGCAATGGAGTGAAAAACGAGCTGCTGTAATGAATTATGAAAAGAGTACAAAGTATATCCTATATGATGAAACCCTAGGACAGGGTGTCCTAGTGATACTAATTGTAGTAACGGGTACATGTGCTAACTATACCAAGTGTCCTAACTGCACCTAACTAGGCCTACAAGGCACATACCAAGGAATGAGTGGCACCTATGGATAGCCCATAAAATGGCCTACAAACCCCCCTTCATGGTATGGGCTGAAGTATCCTGGACACATCTCAGAATATCTGAAGAACTAATGTTATGGTTGCGCATGTTCATCTTGTAGGATATAGATAGTGCATAACAAATCAAGTTACAAAAGGTACTAAGTTCAAAGCTTGCTGAAAAGCTTCAAACTTAGGTCGGGGAAGAGCCTTCGTAAAAAGATCTACCAAGTCGTCTTGAGTGGGAACATAAGACAACTGAATATCACCTATTGATAATCTCTCTCTGACATAGTGATAGTGAACCTCAATATGCTTTGTGCAGGAACGGAAAACTGAATTCTGTGCAACAGCCAAAGTACTTTGACTATCAGTGAAGATAACGGTAGGTACATGAAGATTTGTAAGTAACTTCTAGAGCCAAGCACACTCCACTGTAGCTGTAAAAGTTGCTTTGTACTCAGCCTTATAACTAGAAGTAGCGATTGTAGTTTGCTTCTTGCTGAACCAAGAGATGCATGAAGTACCAAGCATGAAATAGGTGCCACTATGTGACACACAGATGTCGGAAGAGCCAGCCCAATCACTATCAGTGAATCCATGCATGACTAGTGAAGAATTGGCCTCATAGAGAAGGCCCAAATGCTGAGCCCTTTGAGGTACTTGAAGACATGCTTCATGGCCTGCCAATGGTGTTTAGAGGGTTTGTGCATGTATCGGGTCTGGTATGGCATAAATACATCAAACAACCAACTTCCTGTTGATAGATAGTGACATCACATGCACCACTGCCATCCTCAGATGAGAAGTGAAAACATGCTCTAATGGTGTGGATACTGGCTTGCAATCCTCAAACTGAAAAAATTGGAAAAGTTGTCCAATATACTTGGATTGTGACATCAAAATACCCCCCTCACGCTAGCAAATTGAATGCCCATATAATAATGCAAAAGACCAAGATCGGACATAGCAAATGTCTTCTACAAGTCAAAAGCTGCAGTTTGCTCAGTATGTGTCCGAGTCACAAGCATGTCATCCACATAGATGACTAAAATCAGCAAATTTGTCCTACTCTGAAGACTCATAAAAAACATCCCTACGAACAAAAACCTTGCCCGTGTGGGGCTAGTAGAGCTTGTAGCCCTTGCTTTCTGAGCTATATCCAATAAAAATGCATTTGACAGCTTTATCATCCAACTTTGTTTGTGTTTGAGAAGGCACATGTGCATATGCCAAGCAACCAAAAGTCCTCATGTGAGAAATTCTGGGCTGATGACCTGTCCAAGCCTCATAGCCTTTGTGGGACATCTCTTCAAAATATAGTTTGCACACATAACAGCATGCAACCACAATTTGTTAGGCAAGTGCTTGCCTTTTATCATACACTTGGTCATCTACATGACCGAATCCATTCTTTCTCTCAGCCATGGGATTTTGCTGAGGAGTATAAGGCTCAGTGCATTGATGATGTATGCCACGTGAGACCCAAAAATGAGCAAATTCCTTTGATGTATATTCGCTCCCCTTGTCTGTATCGATGTGAGCTGTAGAAGCATTTCTATTAACACGGCTTTGTTCCTCCTATAATAAAAGGGCAACCAGCTGGTCAAAGGAGTGCTGCCGGCAACCAACCTCAAAGTAGTAGCAAAGCCGTGGTAGGAATCAGGCAATCCATCAAGTGTCATGGATACAAGCTGAGCATCAGAACTACCTCATCAATATTTGCCAAGTGCTCTTTCAAAGCCTTCACACTGGTAAGATAGGCATCCATATTACCACCCTCTTCAAGCTTTAAATCATTCAATTGCTTGCGAAGATAGGCAATTCTAGCCTCATTCCACACTTGATATAAGGAGGCAAGTTGATCCCATGCTTGCTTAGCTGTCTTGCGTGAACGGATATGAGGGATAATGACCCTTTTGATTGAAAGAGCAATCAAGGCATGCGCTTTGGCATCACATCCATCCCACTGAATTTGCTCCTCAGTAGGAGGCAAAGTACCTGTAGTGGAAGAGGCAGCTGCACATTAGACCCATCACCAGATGAGCCTGAGGCAGCACCAGATGTCCTAGAAGGAGCAGGTCTACTGGGTCTGACTTTAGTGCTTGTAATACAATAGATTCTTGGCAACCAAGACATGCCCCATCATATATGCCCACATGGGGTAATTTGTGCCATCAATTTTGTCCTTAGACCCAAGCATCCCAAACAAAATCATCCTTATTTCCAGCCATACTGCAAAAATGCAAGGCAAAAGCACCAACTGACAATGCAAATGAGAGGAGTGCAATCTCCCAAATCCAAAAGGCAAATTACTGCACAAGCTTCAAAGCTTTTCACTGCAAATGTGTGGCTGTCACAAGGTGTACGTACTGCAAAAAGACTACCAAAGGCAACATGGGGCCTTCCAAGGCAACACGGGACCTTTCCAAAATGCCAATAAAGCAAAGAAAGGACTGTTTTGCTGGAAATGAAAGGAATCAATGCAGTAGGAGCTTACCAAGTGATGTAGACCAGAATTACAGAAAGAAAATGGCTGCAAACTTGAGCACAGGTAATCGCCCTTGGAGGAGAGGTGAAATGGACAGCAAATGGCAATGAAGGGTGCCAAAAGAATGCTGGAAAATGGAATTACAGCAAGAGTGTGCTCCCACAAGCAAGAGAAGACCTTGAAATGAGTGCAGCAGCAACCAGAGGTAAGAAGCTCTCAACCCAAAGTGAAAAACCAGCAAATGAGAGCAAGGTGGCTGCAAGAGAGGTCTCTAGATGGCAGCAGCAAGCTCCAAAGGTCAAGTTGGTGGGTGTGGGCACTCCAAAATGCAGCAGTAGGCCTCCAAATCAGCAAGTCGGCTGATGTAGATGCTCTAGAAAGCTGACACAGTTTACACGTGTGAAGAGGCGGCTGTTTTAGGCCTTGAATCAGCTTGGGGTTGGCTGGAACAGCTCCGAAATGTGCAGGTCAGCCAAGTAGAGTATTGCCTACAGCTGTGTGGACCACACGTGTGAGAGACGGCTGTAATAAATGCTTCAAAATGCTGTAGTAGGGCAGAAATGCAGCACGAAGGTGGTTGCCTATGCAGCAACGGCCCCAAAAAGCGTTTTCCTGCGACAAAAGTCCTCCAAATGGTGTAAGGTGACCACATGTGTGAACACGCCTCGGGAAATGGGCCGACCAGCAAGAGAAATGAGCTGACCAGCAGTAGAACAGACCGCCAACAGCTCGGGGAAGCTGTCAACGGCTGAGGGGAAAGGTCCCTGACCTGCTCTGATACCACTGTAGACTAGGGCAAGCAATGGACGATCAAGGAATGAAGAAATGGAGTTATAAATGAGCTGCTGTAATGAATTGCTGCAATAGTACAACCTTTATGGTGAAACCCTAGGACAGGGTGTCCAAGTGGTACCAATTGTACTAATTGGTACATGTGCTAATTGTACCAAGTGTCCTAATTGCCCCTAACTAGGCCTACAAGGCACGTACCAAAGGAATGAGTGGCACCTATGGATAGCCCATAGAATGGCCTACAATTTGAGGCCACACAATGTTTCCCTAATATGTTGCTTGCTGCTCTTGCTGCATGCCTCTGTCAAGGATTTAAGTCGTCTATGATTTGTTCACCACCTAAGCTCCTCACAAGTGCTAGGGTGTGCTGCTAGTGACTTTGCTGTAATCCACTGCTGCTGTAGTCTGCAACCTCTCTAGTGCCTTTGGTGCACTTCTAAGGGTTGGATCTACTGGCAACATACAGCCTTTCTCTGCCTTCTCTAGTGCCTTTGTGCACTTATGGAGACCAGAGATGCAGCCTGCATCTGCCTGGAGTGAATGGCTTATGTCCCCCCAAGGGGGCCCTTTTATAGGGGCTGAAATGCCACCGATCCAGTCTGTAAATCTGGCTGACCCAGTTTGTGGAGTGGCTGACCAGGGCAGGCTTTGGGGACCTATAAAATCCACTCAGGCCTACTCAATTCCTGCCCATTGACTGAGCTGCATTCCTGCCTATATGCAGGCCTATGTACTGACTTACCTGCTGCTTGACAATGCCTATTTGTGGCTCAAGGGACGGCCAGCACCTGGCTGTCCTTTATGGGACAGGTCTGCCCTAAAGGGAGGGTTGTATGTAACTATAAAAAGGGATGTCTATATGTTGCCCATGTGGCAGCCTGTGTGCTGCTCACATGGCAGCCTCTTTCCTTGAATGTTCCACCCATCATTCCACAGGTCAATCCCCCATGCTTTCCTCATTTGGGAGCTTGCACAGGGGGAGTTGACCCTAATTCTGTGACAGTTGGTTCAATTCTGTGGTCAATTACCTTGCTGCAATTATTTGATTTTGTTTTGAAAGACCTTGCATTGCCATTGGCTTGCCTTTGAGTGAGGAGTACAGAATCAAAGTTAGCCTCTTGCAAATGAGTAATGATGTGTGAGTCGTCAAGGCATGCACAGTGTAATTGGCTGATTGTATGCTTTCCATTGGCAATCTAGACTCACAATCCTTGTGGCTGCAGGCCCCCACCCTCTCGAAGTCCTTGTGTTCTCCCACTGTTCACTAACATGTGAACAATCTTACCATTGGCTGTGTCCTAAGAGTCTGAATGTCTTGGTGATTGTATGCTTTCCGTTGGCAATCTCGACTCGCAATCCTTAGGACCAGTTCTGTACCACATGTAGACATGGAATTGACGAGCTTGAAGTCACTGGGGGGGCATGAATACAGACATACACAAAGGCACTTCTAGGGAGGTACCTGGCTTGCTCCAATGGCAGGCAACCTCAAATTGAGTTTCCAAGATATATATCCATAATGTGCATCATAGTAGATTGTTTTAGGTATTCTCGGTTGTATGGAGAATGAACGGAGAAAGCCTTTCATACAGAGATAGAGGGTTTTCTCATTGCGGAGGCTTTGATGCCGATTGCAAGATTATCCTTGAGATTAGTGACAAAGGCTTCAGCAAGTTCCAGTTGTTGATCAATGGAGATGATCATGAGGCTTCTTCAGGCAAGCCCACTTGCATGACACTGGAAGGACCAAATGAAGATCCTATGAAAGAATTTATGGTGGAGATGTGGAATCTGGAAGATCAAGGAGAGATGATCGTGCCCATGGAGGACCACTGGGTGTCAGTATTACTCCTGAGATGGCTGGAGGGGATCGAAATGTACCATCCACAAGGATCTCGTTGTGCACTGAATCAAGGACCAAGACGCAGATGGTGCTCAGAATCTTTGGTACCTTACAGGGTGTGGTCTGCTCCTATCCAAATAGTCAGCAGCATGAGACGCAGTGGGTTGAGGCTTCTGAGGGGGCTTGGACCTAGGTGGATCGAAAGAGCCTTCTCACTCCATTTTCTGCCGGCAGTTGGGGGTTTTGCCAGGGCACATTGCCACGGTCAATAGCTGAATTAGTGGGCTGGTTAGGGCCTGGTAAGAGGGTCCAGTTATTGCCTGGTTTAGGCCTGGTTAAGGGGCCGTTAGGGCTGGCTATTGCTAGCTGGGTTGGGGCCAACAGGCCTGCCAACCACCCTGACCAAGGTTGGGTAACCCGACCAGACCAGGTCTGGTCAGCCAACCAAGACAACCCAGACCTGGTTTGGTCAAGTTGGCCAGGTCAGCAGCATTTCCCCTCCTATAAATAGGGTCTTCTGGCCCTTGTATTTCAGAGTTTGTAGGCGCAGTGTCCAGCCTATGTCTGGTGTCTTCTGAGGTGCAGATGTATTTCATATTTCAGTCATCCAGAGGCACAGTTCAGTGCTTGGATTGTATTCATCAATTGGAGGTTTTCTCAGAAATAACACATGGTGTTTTCCCTGAATATCTCTTGCAATTCTTGCCCAGTAATCTTCTCTCTAGTTGTGAGTTCTTGTTATCCACTTTTCTTGGTGGCATGGCAAGACATACTTCTTGTTGTCCACTTTTCTTGCCCCAGTCATAAGCCTTAGTCACACCCTTGTGACTTGCTGTAGGGGAAACATGCAATATTTTTTGAATTTATTCTGGTCAAGATGGCATTTGTTTATGTTATGTCTACCATGTCAAAGTGCTGTTATTGCACTGGTTTTGTATTTAATAAGGTTTTCCTTTATTGTTTGTTTTATATGGACATGAAATTTGTATTGTTTGCATATATATTGTGGTTTCCTGACACTTATTTTTTTTTTCAGTTTGATAAGGTGGTTCATTCTGTAGAGCCCGTGTGTTTTTGTGGGCCTCAAATGGTCTTCCTGCTGCAGTATTATGTTTCTGGCAGTTTGATCAGGCAGCTGATCCTGTATGGTACATGTGTTTACCTGGTGTCAGAAAAGGAGGATAAACATGCATGGGAGAAGTGTATTTACCTCATATGATGTTGCTATCTCACCTGTATGATACAGTGATTGAGAAATGTGACTTCACCTCTTTATAAACATAGAACATTTCACTAGTCCTAATAGAATACAGGTTGTGTCAAAGATTTGAGCAAAGACATTAGATACTATTTCTGGTTAATATGGGCCATGAAATTCATACGGGGGTGTCTCCAGCACATAGAAGAAGTCAGAATCCAGTTTCACCGTCTGCATCAATCTTCAGGAGGTCGGCTAATTTCTTGCGGGACGAAACAGATCTTTCCTGGATAGCTGTGATAAAGCGGCACCGATTTCTCTTACTTACGCTAGTTCTGTTGACTTTCCTCTGTTCTATCTACCTGTATTTTGCAATCACATTTGGGGCAGATGAATGTTCTGGCTCAAGTGGGAAGGAAGAGACTTTGTGCCGTTTAAAAAGATCAAAGGCGAAAATTTCACATGGACACAGATCCACACGAGGGCTGCTTAGCATTCAACAGTCTATTGGGCCTTTCAGCCAGAATCACATAGGGCCAGAAGTAAGTTTCTTCTGTTTTATGGTGTTGCTTGGCTTCATTTTCATGTAATTTTGGACCTCTGCAGAGGCATGTCAGGTGTGTTCATTGAAGGTATCTGTTCTTTTGCAGAAACAGTGGATTGCTGCTTTATGGATGGAGTATCTGTCTGTAAATCATGAGATTCACAGAGTTCTGAGTCTAACCTGCAAGGAAGCAGAATTGACTGAAAGTATGGCAAGTTTTTTTGATCTTACCATGCCAGCTTTGGACTGCAGGGTGAGCCTAATGCTCTAAAATTGATTGCAGCTTTGGAAATTCGCTTCTTTTAAAAATTGATTTTCTGGTCTCTGAATTTCTAATAATTACATTTCGAATAACCTTACTGATGGGTTCATGGTTCTAATACAAGTTTTTTGAAGATGATGGTCTGTTGCCTTTGGTCTTAGTTGGAGAGAGAGAGAGAGAGTTTGTTAAAGTCTTCGGAAGACCGATGGGCCTATGAGACTATGAGAATCCTGATACAAACAAACTGTGAGGGTGGAGCTACTAAACGAGCATCCACACCAATGCAGAATGCAAAAAGCTAGTGCTAGGTACTACATAGTCATGTCAGAGTGATCGACTACACATCAGTAGCATCATCCTCCTCCTCCTCATCATCAGGTCATCCTGGTGGATGAAGCATGAAGTCGGCGATAGAGTGCTGTCAGTTGCTTACGGGCGTGGTCCTGTGTCGTCTCCTGGTCATAGCTCTACGCCTAACAAGGGCTACAGTGGCCCTTGTCAGATGAGCCCCGACTTTGAATAGAGAGGGGATATCCCAAAGTGTAATGTGTGCGTCAACCCTCTGTCTGAGCTGTCATGTCGCTGGCTTTTGATCCCAATCATGTCAAGGCCTCGTAGAGGTCTGCTCCTGTCTCTGTGATCACAGTAGACGCTCGCGGTGCCTAACAGCCTCATGGATGAAATCTGCCAAGCATCTCTGGTCTGGATAGGAGAGAAACCGAGACCACACCCCATAACAGTCTCTGAAGAGGCAGTAGAAGCATCCTCGGATTTCATAGTAAACTGGGCATCCTCGGATTTCATAGTAAACTGGCAGTAGAAGCATCCTCGGATTTCATAGTAAATTGGAGAGCGGTTGAGTCTTTGAGCTGAGTGGCTTTTTGTTGGAGTTGTGTGTGTGTGAGAGAGAGAGAGAGAGAGAGAGAGAGAGAGAGAGAGAGAGTTTATTAAACCTTTGAAAGACCGATGGGTCTATGAGATTGTGAGAATCGTGATACAAACAAACTGTGAGGGTGGAGCTACTAAACGAGCATCCACACCAATGCAGAATGCAAAAAGCTAGTGCTAAGTACTACATAGTTATGTGAGAGTGATAGACTACACATCAGTATCATCATCATCATCATCATTAGTTCATCCAGGTGGATGAGACAACAAAGCATGAAGTCGTGGATGAAAGCCGCCAAGCATCTTTGGTTTGGATCGGAGAGAAATCGAGACAACATCCCAAAACTTTCTTTGAAGAGGTAGTAGAAGCATTCTTGGATCTCATAGTAGACTGGGCACGTGAAAATGAATTGCTCCGTTGACTCGACCTCTTGTGTGTCACATAATGTGCATATGCACCTCTCCTGGGATAGACCCTCTGCCCTGCCACTCTCAATGTGTAGTCTATGTGAAGAGACCCGAAACTGCCCAATAGAGATCCTCAGTGAGTGGAGTATGTGGATCTGCGTGCATCCTGGTGGGTCAATGAAACCCTCCTTTGTGTGATATGTAAATATTGATCCCTGTAGAAGTTGAGCTTCACTGGAATCTCGCTCGGTCTCAACCAGGTCCGGAATGTGTGCAGCTCTAAAAGATCCTCGCGGATGAATTGGTTGACCTCGTGTGACAAGAGAGGAGAGAATGTCACGGCCATGCTGTACTAGAAGGGAGGGAGTCTGTCCATGTGGAGCCCCAATCACTCAAAGCATCTCTCTGTGCATGCATACCAACATCTCTGGTCACCTGATGCTGATAGTGCCATAGAAGATGATAATGCTAGCCATGGTAATCTGCTGCCCCTAGAAGTGCAATCCCCCTATAGGTAGGTGATAACTTGAAATACTGCATCTAGCTGTGGTGGGGATGACCCAAACTCAGCCTGAATAATCTGGTGAGGGACGGACGGCTTACCGCGGATCATCCGTGAGAGCATGAGAATCTGTAGTCGCTCCACACGGACCCACTCTATATCTGACAGATCCGGCTCCCAACAAGGGTTGCCGTACATCCCCGTTGGATGAACCAATGAGTCAAACAGCAATCCCTTGGTTTGCGGATCGTGAAAGTGTGAGCGGAAGCATTATCTTTTTAATCTGGCCAATGAAGCGAATCCCCTGCTCAGGCGTGCCTGCGTAGTGGGTCTCATAGTGAAGATAGGTCCAGAGAAGATAATCCCAAGGTATGTATATGACAAAACAATCTCAATAGGCGACCTGTTAAATGTGAATTGCTCCCGGTGAATAACGGCTCAAGATGTATTGAAGATCATGACCTTGGTTTTATCAAGGTTGACCTTCAAATCATGGGACTCATAAGAGGTCTGCAGTGTATCAAGGTGTCTTTGGAGGCCCTTCGCGGATGAAGACATAAGTGCCACGTCATTTGCTTATAGCAATATCCGGATCAACGTGCCAACTAGAGAGCACCCATCCCCCCAGTGTCTGCATCATGTGGCAACACACATGGCCTCAACTTGTGACTCACTCCTAGGACTTTTGGTTTACAATTGGAGGATTGGACAATGACTATGTATGAAAATACCCATGGGTCCAACAAGGTAAAAACTCAAACAAAGGACTAACAATTATTTAAGGGGGACATCCCATGGTAGAGAACCTTATTGACCACACACATAAACAACTTAGAAAACATATGGGTCATCACCCTTGTCAAGATTGACTTGGGTGGTGAAAGCAGTGAGAGCTTTAACATCCTTTGGTTCTTCTTCTTCTTTTTTTTCTTTCTCTGCTTCTGCTTCTTCTTTCTCTGCTTCTTCCACAAGGTTTGCTGAATATTTCTTCTTTGCATGGCACTCTTTCTCAAAATGTTCAGGTTTTCCTTAAAAGTTACACTTCATCTTGCTCTTGCTTGTGGATCCCTTGAAGTTGCTTTTAGCCAAGTATGCCCCATGTTCTTTGCAGTCATTCCTCTATTTGATTTTCCTTTCCTCTTTCAAGAGGGATGCCTCAATTTCCACCAAACTAATCTCTGGTATATTGGTGAGAGTAGTGACAATAGTGCTATATTCCTCAGTGAGGCTTTTGAGTAAGATAGCAATTATAATGTCATCATCAAGATTAAACTTGATGCTAGCTAACTGAGTTTAAATGTGAAGAGATGGATTCTCCTCTATGTTCATGGAGTTTAAATGTGAAGAGATGGATTCTCCTCTATCCAATTTCAGATCAAAGAATTTGATGAGCAAGCTAAACTTGGAACACTTCCCCTATGCTCCAAAGACAAGCTCAAGATGACTCCATGTAGCATGAGCAGTTTCACAGCCATCAATGTGGTTGATAAACGAATCACTTAATCCAAGAGCAATTATGGCTAGTGCCTTTTCATCCTTAGGGAGCCATAAAGCTTCTCCTTCCCTAGTGGTTGGTTTCTTTTCTTTTCCATTAGCCACATTCAAGATCCCCTTTTTCATGAGAATAAATTTCAGTTTGGTCTGCCAAGTATGAAAACCCTCTCCCTCAACTTATGTATCTTGGTTTTGGAGGCCATACGGAAGGTCTTACCACTGATGTGGCACTGTCTAGTTCCTTACAAAGATAGCATTCAATTCAAAATATATCATAAATGCATCATGAGCATTTACCAAAACTGTCAAACTACAAGACAGTGCTCCAAAGATCAGACTGAAAAATGCCTCAGATCACTTCCAATGGTCAAATATCTAAAATCCCAAAGATAACTGAGATAATGATGAAACTTTCTAGCATTTAACCATATTCAAGGCTCAATTAGAAGAAAATATCACTGTCACCCCCAAATTGAATAGTCTAAATTTGGAGGGTGCAATTGAAGCTGTAGAAGCAAGCAATGAAGGGGCTTTTACAATGGAATGAAAGCTCTTTTACCAGAGAAGAGCCCCTAGAGAAAAATTGCGCAATACAGTGCTAGGTCGTCAGAGAGAGATGTGCCATTTTCAATTGGTTTTTTCACCAATACGCCTCAATTACTGGAGCATTTGCCTTCTATGGATAGCTCTTGGTGTCTCCCAGCCTCCTCTAAGAGGAATTACAGAAATGTAACTCCAGCAGATCGCATTTCAAGAAATGGCGCGGATTGTAGATAGTGTCGGCACGGGCAGAGGAAGCTACTATTTCCTAATTCTTCCTAGTTAGGGATTCGCCCTAACATGAGGATGCTTCAGCTCAGAGGACATGGGAAATGGCTTAGAGAATGGAGAGAACAAGCCTAAGCAAATTTAGTGGAAGAGAATGAAGAAAAAAAACTTCATTTGGGGAAGATGATGACATGGCACTCAAGGAGGGCTCAAGGAGGGTGAACCAAGCTCTGATACCACATGATGGAACAGCATGAAGGATTCAGCAAATGGAACAAATAGAGTAGTTTATTCAAGAGAGGAGAGGTCCTTATAAGGGCAATTGATATAATGCATGTGCCCCAAAGGAGAGCATTTCCAGATCCACAAATCACTCCACTGATCTCTCAATCAAGCCCATGAATCTCTCAATCACACCTAATAGAACCTTCTACCACCTAACCTAGTCACACTAACCACCATTTGCTGACACACAAACTCACACAAACCTTGTACCCCTAGGTACACCCCATTACATCAATTTGTCCTTCAAAATCGGCATACAAAATTGTGCTGAGACCACTGCCCTATCTATGACATGTGGGAGATGGAACTATGCTGCGGAAATAGGACAGCCAAACATCGCACATATGCGGACTGGAAGTGTTGCTGGAGGCTGGGAGCTGAGTCCTTAACTGAGGAAGGCTGAATGAGTGAAAATGGGGGATCAAGGCCCCTTTTATAGGGCCGAGAACCAGCCAACCTTGGGCCAGCACAACCGACTGGCTGGTCGGTTTTGGCCAACCAGGTTGCTGTCCCTTGCCTATAAAACTAGGCCCTTTTGGGCCATTTCAGGAAGGCCTTGGGGCTGCGTATGCAGGGTGCCCCTCTTGCCCTCTGTCCACACTCTGTGTTGCCCTTGGGAAGCTCCAAAGCTTGCCAGATATGCTGCAATTTGCTGACTAGGCAGCCAGTTGTCACTGCCACTTGGGCTTGACCCTGGTTCATATGACACATCGACACCCATGTTGGATACAAATGAAAACCAAAAAGTCCTGAACATAGCGGCAACAGCATCTAGAAAGAGAAATCTCTGGGCTCTCGAAATGGCAGCCATTTGGGGCATCAACTTTGGGAGGAGGGCGTTGATGTGCAAGGCTGATTTTGATGGCATGTAACATGTGATAGGTCGCTGGTGACTCTCCACACGTGTGGTCCGCTGTGGTCTCCTGGCTATAGCCATGCGGCGGACAAGTGCCACTGTCACTCTTACGGGTCAGCCCCCTAGTCCGGTGAGCATGGAGGGTTGTTCTCCTAATGTGATCTGTGCCGCAGTGCACTGGCATATCTCTAACTTTGGCTTGGGTCCTCTAGGCCATTGTTTCTGTGGGTCGTGCTGGTCAATGCTGTTTGGCTGGAAAAACTCAATGATCGTGCTCTGAGTGGGGTCTTGCTGTGTGTCCAAGTGGGATCTGGATGTGTGTTAAAAAACTGAGAGAGTTTATTAATATCTATGAAAGATTGAAGGGTCTATGAGACTGAAAACAATCCAGATACAATGAAAGCTAAGGCATGGGACCACTAAACTGGCACCCACGCCCAAGGTTGGTGTTTGATACGAGAAAGTAAATACATCGCGAGAGAGAGAACCCCAAAGCAAAGGACAAAGAGGGAGATTTTGTACCATCATCCAATTACCCAAGAAACTCCGCAGGTCTTTAGAAATTTAGTAGTGATGACGACACAAGTGTTGCTTTGCTTGCTAAGTATGTCTTTCTTTTGTTTTTCATAAAAGTTTTTGTTTACCTCATTTTTCTTCTCTTTCATTTTCTCTTTTATTTTTTGTGTAGATTTTTGGTCTTTAGAACAACAAAAATTCTAAATTTGTATGATTGGACATATTCTAGTCTTACAAAGGTATATAAACTATCCATGTGAATGGTGGGACATGTGTATGCTGTTTGTGGAATCCATTCTATCGGTTGGTTGGGGATAGACAAGTTGAGCTCATCCATCCGTGGCTCTGGATTTGGGGAGGGTTTGGCATCATTGAGGAATGAATTTAGTAGTGCGACACTGATAGTGCTCAGCATGACCAGTCTGTCCAAGTCTCTCCCTCCTCTCTGGGAGGCAGCTTGTCGTCTAATACATGGGTAGCAAAGGAGGATGGGGTGGTGATGAGGGGAGGGCAGGAAGTGAGAGTGACTGCAGCACGGGGGGGGGGAGGGGCTGAGAGGGGGGAGAGAAGAGACTGGAATTATCTCGCCCTAGTTTTGATGTCAGAGCTGTGCACATCTAGGCGGTGATTGTTTGGAGAAATCGCTCGAGAGCATAAGGCTGCAAACACTTACAGATCAACTGACGATAGTAGAGCAGCTGTGATTGGTGTTTATTTGGGCATGCCAGCCTTGTTAACTGTTAGCATTATATGCATCTCCTGTCTACAGTGTACTTGTGTGCACACTGCTCTGAGTGAGGGCTTCTTTGTGGGTGTGCCCGCCCCTCGTGAGGTTCTTTCATTCCCGGTTCTACACTTGTATCTGACACTATTTTCCATCGGTCGGAGGCTATTCCTACACACAGAGGGGGCACCCACGAGACAGGGCCGAGGCTGGCCGACCAGCTCCCACGCAGCAGGGGGGCCAGAGGGGGTAGGCTGGCCGACCAGCCCCTGGCCGACCAGGCTCTGGCCGACCAGCTGGTCGGCCCAGTTGGCTGACCGACCAGGCTGGTCGGTCTAGGCCATCTGGCCGACCCCCTCCTGGCCTTCCCTATAAAAGGGTCTTCCCCCTTCCTCACCTCTGCAGATCTTCTGGTGCAGCTCCTTCAGCCTCCTCGCTCCAGGCTCCTTCAGCCTCCTCGTTCCTAGGCTCCAGCCTCCTTGTGCCCCTATCCTCTGCTCCAGTTCAGCCCCTTCTGCAGCTCCCGTTCAGGACTCCTTGTATTACAGTTGCTGCCCTGGTTTATGGGCTAAGTTACAGCAGATCTGTTTGTGGCACATCTTGTAGTCTCTAGTGTTCTCTGTGTGATTCTGTAGCTTCAGTTTGCTTACATCTTCCGCTGCCACTCTTGACATGGTATCAGAGCACTAGGTGCTCCCCATCCTCTTGGTTACTAAAGCATCCACCAACACCTGGGTGATTTCTTCTAGGCATCACTGCAGGCTTCTAGTTTGCTGGTCGGCATCTTCCTAGGCACATGTCTCTTGTTGGTCGGCAGTACCTCTTGTGCACCAATTTTGGTCGGCATCCATCCTGCCCCTGAATCCAGGTACATCTGTGACCTCGACAGCTTCTCTAGCATCTCCTACCCCGAAGCCAGGCACCAGTCGGCATCTTGAAAATCGGTTTTGTGAATTTATATTTTGAAATTTTGCTGCCGTACCCCGGACTATCAATAGCAGCCTACTGCTTCATCAAGAGCCTCTCCCCCCCTTCCTTCATCGCGCATCGGGTCGGCTCCCGTCTTCACCCATACGACTTTATTCAGGGGTTTCTGGCAGAACTTATTGGCTCTTGATCTTTGGGTTCGATTGCTCTCTGTTTGGTATTGAAACACATGGGGGGCCTCAGCCACTCAAGAAATCATCAGTCCTATCTAAAAAGTACGGATCTCCACACCCAGATACAGATCCCAATCCTTCCCCACTTCTCTGAAACTCAGAAGTTTGATGGTACTAACTATGACACGTGGAAGGATAACATCGTCGCAGTTTCAGAGGGGGACAGACATCCTCTTCTCCATTTACTCTCTCGTACAGGTTCCCATCTACCGGATTCTCTTCACCGACAAACCTTCCTCATTTGTACTACACTCCGAGTCTTGGTGTGTTTCTTTACATGGCCCCAACCGGGAACATACTCTCGAGGGGGACTCTCCCGTTCACCATCCTTCAACAGTCCGGCTCGTCATCGACAGTACCAGCTTCTTGCGGACTCACCCAGCTCCCTGCTTCTTCGACAGGAGCTGAGAGGGGGTGTTAGCATTATATGCATCTCCTGTCTACAGTGTACTTGTGTGCACACTGCTCTGAGTGAGGGCTTCTTTGTGGGTGTGCCCGCCCCTCGTGAGGTTCTTTCATTCCCGGTTCTACACTTGTATCTGACACTATTTTCCATCGGTCGGAGGCTATTCCTACACACAGAGGGGGCACCCACGAGACAGGGCCGAGGCTGGCCGACCAGCTCCCACGCAGCAGGGGGGCCAGAGGGGGTAGGCTGGCCGACCAGCCCCTGGCCGACCAGGATCTGGCCGACCAGCTGGTCGGCCCAGTTGGCTGACCGACCAGGCTGGTCGGTCTAGGCCATCTGGCCGACCCCCTCCTGGCCTTCCCTATAAAAGGGTCTTCCCCCTTCCTCACCTCTGCAGATCTTCTGGTGCAGCTCCTTCAGCCTCCTCGCTCCAGGCTCCTTCAGCCTCCTCGTTCCTAGGCTCCAGCCTCCTTGTGCCCCTATCCTCTGCTCCAGTTCAGCCCCTTCTGCAGCTCCTGTTCAGGACTCCTTGTATTACAGTTGCTGCCCTGGTTTATGGGCTAAGTTACAGCAGATCTGTTTGTGGCACATCTTGTAGTCTCTAGTGTTCTCTGTGTGATTCTGTAGCTTCAGTTTGCTTACATCTTCCGCTGCCACTCTTGACATTAACCTCCCTGTTTCACCACATAATTTATCCTCTATGGCTAGAGCAGGCCGAGCTAGTAATCGTACTCCGACGTTAGATTACTCCCTCATTGAATTGGAGAATGAGGCCATCTTGCAACTACGGCCTTGTGAGCCTGAAGTAATTATTCGGGAAATAATGCGCTTGCAGGACGAACTGAAGGCCTCCTTAGGGCTTCAAGCCTGAACTATTCCTACTTACTACCTATTTAATCAGCAGGAGTGATGATGACATGGAGGATGAGTTTAGGTCTTTTGGGTGGAGTGCTATGTCTGTAATTATGATTCTTTTGTCACTTAAATTAATTACAGCTTGCTGTCCATTATTTTATTTTCTATCATTTAATGTTCTCTTATGAATTCATGTTCAATATCTGACATTTTGTGAATGATTAGTTGTGACTTGACTAATCGACCATGGAAATGACTGGTTACATCACCTAGGTGATGGGGACCTGAATAGTGTGTGGTTGTCTAGCCTGTTAATTAAGAAATCTGGTGTGCTATCGTATAGTTGTGCAAACAGAGACTTGAACCTTCACTTGATGACATGGCTATGTCGTTCGGGTGAACCCTCAATCAGCTTGGTTGTTTTGGAGTGAGGACTCACTCGAACGACATAGCCATGGAGGGGGGAGAGAAGAGACTGGAATTGTCTCGACTAGTTTTGATGGCAGAGCTGTGCACGTCACCTTTAGGGTGGCTACTAGTATCGGACAGCCAGTCTAGGCAGTGATTGTTTGGAGAAATCGCTCGAGAGCATAAGGCTGCAAACACTTACAGATCAACTGACGATAGTAGAGCAGCTTGTGATTGGTGTTTATTTGGGCATGCCAGCCTTACTAACCTCCCTGTTTCACCACATAATTTATCCTCTATGGCTAGAGCAGGCTGAGCTAGTAATCGTACTCCAACTTTAGATTACTCCCTCATTAAATTGGAGAATTAGGCCATCTTGCGACTACGGCTTTGTGAGCCTGAAGTAATTATTCGGGAAATAACGCGCTTGCAGGACGAACTGAAGGCCTCCTTAGGGCTTCAAGCCCGAACTATTCCTGCTACCTATTTTATCAGCAGGAGTGATGATGACATGGAGGATGCGTTTACAAAATGGTTGAATGCAGAGGAGAAATCAGTTCAACCCAAGCCTAAATCTAAATAATGAGGTCTTGATGTAAAGTAACACCATTTTGTCTTTTGGGTGGAATGATACGTCTGTAATTATGATTCTTTTGCCACTTAAATTAATTACTGCTTGCTGTCCATTATTATTATTTCTATAATTTAATGTTCTCTTATGAATTCATGTTCAATATCTGACATTTTGTGAATGATTAGTCGTGACTTGACTAATCGACCATGGAAATGACTGGTTACATCACCTAGGTGATGGGGACCTGAATAGTGTGTGGTTGTCTAGCCTGTTGTTCAAGAAATCCAACTCCCCGAATAATGTGTGGTTGTCTAGCCTGTTGTTTAAGAAATCTGGTGTGCTATCGTATAGTTGTGCAAACAGAGACGTGAACCTTCACTTGATGACATGGCTATGTCGTTTGGGTGAATCCTCAATCAGCTTGGTTGTTTTAGAGTGAGGACTCACTCGAATGACATCTGAATTGTGAATGGAACTTCTTAAACTAAGCTCCTCTAGGGCTTTGGATTAAGCTCAGGATTGAAACAGGGATTACCATTGAACTATTAATTCTTGCATCCTTTGCCTGGATTTGGCAGGATGGATACATGGAGTTCTTGCTTCACAAAAAGTCAAGTAACCTTGTTTGGCTAGACATGGATATACTTCCCTATTGTAGAAGCAAGGTAAGAAGTAGACTCCCTGGTAAAGGATCCTCTCTAGTAGCAAAGAGGTAACTCTAGCAAGAAAAAACATTATGGAAAGAACCACTCATGTTTGAGGGGCATGAAGAAGTCGAGTTGCATACTTGACATAGCTTCTAGCCATGCCCCTCATGGCCATGGTATTTTGATCCAGGTTTGGGATCCCTTATCTCTAAGGGAGGGAGAGAAGAGAAAATCTGAAATGATTTTCTAAATCTAGTAATAGATTCATGGATCTTGGAAAGGATTTTTGTAGACCTTGATGTGAACTTGGATCCTACAAAGGTCTATACTTAATGATCCAAATAAGTCATCTCAAGGGATGGTCCGTAGTGGTATGGGGCACTACAGATACGATTTTTGGATGCATTAGAATTTTTGAGTGGCGAGAATTTAGACCATTACAAATGCGTGCTTGACATTAATAGTTTTGATAAAGGGTCAAGATCTGATAGCATTAATAAAGCTGATCACTTTACTAGAGGTAATGGAGTTCTGGGTGAGAATATCAGCTGCATGATATCTTGTAGTATCTTTCATTACTTTTGGTGATACACAATGGGCTATATTAACTCAAAGGATGTTTGGGTAAGGTGATTGATAACTTACCAAATGACTTTTGATAAGTCAGTCACATTTAACTTTTTGCAAAGAAAGTTATGTTAGTGATGTAATTTATTACATTATCTTCCAAGAGCACGAAATCTTCTCACTTACCTACGAGTATTTAGATGGATTCTTAGGGATGTCCGTACATATACTATCTTACAGATACTTTATAGAATCCAAATCTGAAAGAGGATTTAGTATATTTGGCATGACATTGCAAGACAACACTAAAACTGATTTTGGGGTGAATCAAAATCTGGATATATACATATTTTTTTGGGGGCAGACAAAATCTGAATATTCAATTGGATGTTAATGTAACTTACTCAAACCTCAGATGAGAATTGAGTAAGTCGGAATCGATTTCTGAGTTTACTCAGAAGATTCTAAAGCTGATACTTCCTTAAACAATTCTTGATTCCAAAATTTCTTTGAGAAGGATACCTCACATATACTATCTTTGGGATCGGACATTGGAATGAGAAGTATATTTTGTTGGACTGAGAAGTATATTTTGAGAATCATTGGTTCGCCTTTGCTATCTTGATTTATGCCTCCATAAATCTACTTTAAGGCTGGGAGAATGTTATGTCCGTAACAGGACTAACAAGGGCCTAGGCTTAACCAAATCCAAGGCCAGACTAACCTGGGATTTTGGTTAAGATGTAAAGTTAGAGCATGGTCCAACTCAGGGTTAGGAATGACCTAGGATTGTGACGAGCTAGCATGGATGAGGTTTAGATCCCATAGATTGAGCTAACCTGCGTAAGGCTTGGCTAGATAGAGCTAGCCTATGATTGGCATGGCTAATCTTAGCATGGCTGAGCTAAACTTGGCAAAACATGCCCCCCCCGCGTGAAGTTAAGTTACCTTGGGCATGCATGCTAAAGTTAAGGCTCATTGCTAAGGGTAGCTAGGGCCTGGCCTATAAGTATGGGCCGAGGGCTCTGTATCAGGGGTCCTGAAGAGTGCTCTCCTTAAGACATAGACTTGTTGGCCTTGGAGCAGTAGCTAGAAGAAGAAAGCGCATGTGGTATAGGACACATGTTTGGACTTCGAGGCTGGCTGGCTCTTTGCAGTCTAGACCTCAGGCATAGGGGTGGCTTGACGTGTTGAGTGTACGGCTGGGAGGTGAACTGCTAGCTCCAACCCTTATGGGTGTTTGCAGGTGTGTCATGGTTCTGTTGGCAAAGTAGTACCTTACCAGGGTTTGTCAATTGCAAGACCTGGTTAGTTGGATGTTTCAATCTGTATAAATGTTCCCAACTATTCCTTGCATATAGTTTTTTGAAGAGTTTTTCTTGGGTTTCCCTTCAGCTATTTGTCAGGTCTTCCAAATGTCTTCCTTTCACGAGCTCCTCTACTTTTTCCTAATCAGGCCATGTATGCATTTTCCTTTATTGGTTTTTCCTTTGTTATTGATGATTTCAATATTCTATCTCCTAGTGCCTTTGTACTGTGTGTTGTATCAACTCTTGTATGGCATCCCTTTGCTCGTGTCTTTGTTTCTTTTGAAACATGCAAAGCTATTTTATTTATATCGTTTTGCAATGGTTGATATCTCTATGCGATTTCACACATTCTCAAAGCTTGTTCCAACTTTGGTCTATACACGTCGGATTTACCGTAATCTAACTCCACTATGGGAATGCTTTGTTTATACTAATTTTGTTGGGGGCAAGAACACTTGATGTCAATTTTGAGCTCTTTCACATGGTAGGCTACATGTCAACTGATTAGAAGGT
Source organism: Dipteris shenzhenensis (assembly GCF_047967505.1). Taxonomy (NCBI): domain Eukaryota; kingdom Viridiplantae; phylum Streptophyta; class Polypodiopsida; order Gleicheniales; family Dipteridaceae; genus Dipteris; species Dipteris shenzhenensis. The sequence continues at coordinate 14,298,064 of NC_141601.1, read as the reverse complement.
AGTCAAGTACAATAGATTTCTTTTGAGTCATGCATGAGTAAGACTTTGTGCTTCTTAAAATTTGAATGCTTAAACAATTGCAAAGAATGAGCAGTTGCCCATGGTGGTGATATTTTCAAAGACTATGCCATCGTTTTGCATCCGCATTATGAATGCCATGTGCCCATCCATGTGAATTCTTAACTTCCACTGTTATGGACCTTGTCTGAAACTTGTTCCAGTATTGAGAGCTCACAATGATAATTACACTTTATTTGGAGTTCCCTTTGAATGTCTTTTCCAAATGCAAAAGAAGATCTGCATTAGAATGTTCCCGTTGTTCTTGTAAAGTAGCAAATTAGGGACATGCAAAATAACAAGCCATGAGACCTCAACCTCTTTTGGATATTCTACCACAAATATTGCATGTTTGGATCCTTGTTAGTAACGGATATCGCCCTCTACTAATGTAACGAGCTATCTTGCTCAATCGTCTTCCCCCATGTAGTCCTTTTTTAATTCAAAATTCAGATTTTGGTGAAACCTTAAGGGTATGGGATCTCATTACCTTCTTTAGAGGTCATCTACTCCTATTTAGTTTTGGTTTGTCCCGAATCCCCAATCCCCTCATGTTATTATTTATTAGTAAATTTAAACTTCAAATAAATCAATATATAAAAAAGTAATGATAATAATTGTTTCCTTGTGTTTGTGTTGTTGTTTCGTTTGTTTTATTATATGTGCCTTGGTTTATTTATTTTTCCTTGTGTTAGCATTATTGTTTCTTTTGTTTTTGATATTTTACTGAATCTCTCTCTCTCTCTCTCTCTCTCTCCGCACGGCACCCCTTGACGGGCGCCAGCATCCAATCACTGGCTATGCACCAGCCAGGGTGACATGACATACGGAGGATTCCGCTCCGCTCAAGTCTTTTTCTTTTCATTGTTACATTGAGATGTATTTGATTATGTATGATCAGACCTAGGATTCAGCATAGGTGATGATGCTCATTTCAGTAGCTCCACCCTTACTGTGATTTGTATCAAGTTTTCTTTCAGTCTTATAGACCCATTGGTCTTCCGAAGACTCTAATAAAGTTTCTTTTTTTCATTCTTTCTCCCCTCCGCCCCCCCCACCCTCACACACATACACACGTTTTTTTGTAAAAGAAACTTTGCATTAAGAAGAATGTACATTCATAGCTGACCTAGAGTGGGACAGCTACTATTCAAAACTAAGTACACACATAAGGTGTCTCAAAGTGAGACAGCTACTACTCATATGCTAAAAAGATGAAAAGAAAACATATGATAGCTGCTCCAGTAAAGAATAGCTAGTACAGGAAAGCTAAAAGCAGTGAAAGAACACTTTCAGCTGGGCTGTAAGAAGATCTCGCATGAAATGCGTGTTCTAGAGGGAGCGATGCAGGGAGGAACAGAAGAAACACACACACATTTTCATGATAATTTTGCCTTTATATTATAAAGTCAGCATCCCAAAGCAGGATGTGCTGAAACGAACGCACGCACACACACGCACACACACATACACTTTTTTTGGTGAAATCTTTGATTGATTATATTATATGAGTAGCAACCTCAAAATAAGGTGCTACAATTACATCAACTGAAAATTTCAGTATATGTTAAAAAGACCTCATGATCTATGAAGCGGGTCTGCAAGCAATCAAAGAAAGATTGCTTCAGAGAACACCTAAAAAAGCCAAACAGAGAGAAAGTAGGATCACCAAAGACTTTACAATTCCTATATGTCCATAAAGTCCATAGTGCCCAGTGGCGAACCCAAATGAAGAAAAGATGAAACTCCGGTCTAGATCGATACGAGAGTCCTAATCATAAGAGCCCAAGGCTGATCACCTTGCAGAAATTGCAGCAACATTTTCCCCCTGTGGGCAAGAATATGCACATGAATATTTGTGATGTTCAATCCACCATGCATCTTGGGAGAACAAATGTGATGCATCGAAATCAGCCTGAGACTTTTTCAGCCATGTTTGGATCGCCAGAAGATTTCCATAAAGACAGACATGAAAGATGTAAGATTTGCCTTAGTGAACATGATCAATGGCAAGTAAAATTAAATATATGCCACAAGGATGGACTGCACTATTCGAAGACGAACGTACAAAGGCCAGGTTGCCAATACTTAAGCTTTTTCCGAAGCTTAGCCAAAACCCAATTAGTTTGTTGTCGGCGAGTGAGTTCCCACCCCAAAGGGTAACCAAGATGACGAACAAACTGAGTGGGTGGAATGATATCCCCAGGTCATAATAGACTATGCCAGGTCTTTGGAATGCAAAGGGAGCAACTTAGACTTCTGAAAATTAACATGAAGACCTGTTGCCAAACCATAAACAGAGAGGGCCTGCATCAAGGCACCAAGATCATGGGGCGTATTCTTTGGGGTAAAGAAAAAATCATCAGCATAAGCTTGAGCAACCATGTTGCGATTAGCATCCCAATTCCAAGCCATAAAGTGATCCTGTAGCCATAAGATGATCAATATATTGTAGCATAGGATGAGTAGCAATGGCATACAGTAAAGCACTGAGAGGGCATCCCTGGCGGACCGAACAACGAAGAGTCCACTCATCAGAGATATCCCCAGAAAGAATGCAAGCCGCATTGCTATCTCTGTAAAGCCAGTAAATAACTTGCTGCATTTTTGGTCCAAACCCCAAAGCTCGCATAGTTTGCGAGATGAAATCCCATTGAACTGTGTCAAATGCTTTTGCAATATCTACCTGCAAGAGTAGAACATCATGTTGCGTGTATTTGGCATATTCAATCCTAATATAAGCATTGGCAATGTTATTTGTGGTATGGCGACGTGGAACATAGTCATATTGGGAGGGATGCAACCCATTATGCAAATAACCTTTAATCCGATCAACCACCATTTTGGCAATGATCTTGTAAATGATTGGCATGAGCGTGATTGGCCTCCAATCACCAAGTGAATCACATAGCTGCTTTTTTGGAATCAGCTTGAGAAGACCCTTTTTCCATGACATAGGCATCTGCTGATTTCGCCATGCTGTATTTACCTTTTGCAGCAAGGTGAATTTAAGAAGATCCTAGAATGTAAGAAAAAATTCAATAGTGAGACCATCCCATCTTGGAGATTTCCATCTGCCACAGGATCTCAGTGCATCAGACAATTCCCTTTCAGTGAAGGGATGTTCAAGTTTCAAAGCTTGAGCATCAGACAGAATTGGATGAATATGCTGCAAAAGAAGCTGATGTGCAGACACGACCCGAGGAGAAAGAGTATCCACATGCCCAAAATGAGTGGAGAAGTGCTGCACACATAAATCAGCAAGCTCTGAACGAGATGTTGACCAAGAACCATCACGCATCTGGATTTGACAGATATTGGCAGATATTGGCAGCTTGTCTTTTGTAGTGTAAACTCTTAAAAAATTGCTTGGAAGAGCAGGCCTTATCCAAAAATGCCAGTTGTCTGGATCGAGTTTCCCATTTAGTAAGCTTTTTGCGATCATTGGATTGAAGAGAGAATTGAGCCTGACATAAGAGCATGCTTTCCTCTGAAGACAAAGGGCGAAGATGAGCAAGCTCAGTCAAACTTTGACAAGTAAATTTGGCATGTGCTACAGTTTCCCTTGTGGTTTGCATATAGGATTTGCCATAATCTCGAATAACTGCTTGCCTCCGAGCAACAAAAGCCTGCCAGGCATAATCCAAACCAATTTTATCTGGGGAGAGAGATTTAATCAACAAAAGCCTATTAGTGGGAAATTCATGTAAGAAAAGCCTCAACCAAAGAGGAGCATGATCCAAATGTGTGAAAGCATGATCAACCCAAATTTGACAAGTAAAGGCATCACAATGCTGTGGATCAATTTGATACCATCTGTCCAAGCGTGCCTGATAAGAAGATTGAGCATTATGCTGAAAGGTTTAGCCCGAAAGCATGGGTTGTAATTCATTCCAGAGATCAACCAGGCGCAACTGAAGCAAAAAATCAGACCATGCTTGTGTTTCAGAAGCCAACATATGAGTGTGGCCTGAGGTATCGTCACCCGATTGAGGGGCATTATTAAAGTCACCACAAATGAAGGCATGTTGTAGCCATGGATAAGTATGCATGGCAGCCGAGATCAAAGCTCTATCACAAGAAGATTGGGGGGCATAAACTAATGCAAATTCAAAAATTTCCCCTTGAACAAGGCATTGAACAATAATCCATGTACCATGGCGATCATTGAGAGCCGCAATAGGTTGAAGGTCGTGCTTTACCAAAAAAGCCACACCAAAAAAGGACTGCTCTCCAGCATAGAAGATATCATAACTAGCAAAATGGCCTATTTGACCAGCATACATATGCTGATTATGCTCTTGCAAAGCAACTATATCAGGCTGCAATTGCCTGATATACATCCAGACCAGTTTCCATTTGCGACCATCACACATTCCCTGTACATTGAGAGTAACACACTTCAGATGATCAAGCGTATTTACAATTATGGGACAGGTATGTACAGCAACTAACGGGTTGTCTACGTCTGCATTTCCACCTCAATGTCTGGGCCTCTGCCTTGGGATGAAGCATCAGCCTGAGGAGAGGAGAAAAGTGCAGCAACTTCTTCTTCAGGAAACAAAGGTCCGATTTGTAGTCACACCAGCCCAGGTCAAGCCAACACCAGAGTTTTCAGCAGGTGTTTTCCCATGAGAGGATGCACCACTCCAAGTCTGAGAAGGCAAAGGTCGCCTAGGGGGAGATCACTTTGCGAGGAGTTTGCCATCCATTAGTCAAAAAATTTCCCCCCTTCCCTTGAGGTGAAGAGGACAAAGGCACAGGAAAAGCAGCATTACCATTTGAGACAGCCGGGGCTTTGCCTTTGTCTTGAATAGAGAAAAACTGTTTGACCCCTTTGTTTTTGACCACAGAAGAGACATTTGCATCCTTATTCAAAGGCTGAACCATTTCAGCTTGCACTGGCATCCGTGGAGCTCGGGAAGGGCATTGTGAAGCCATGTGCCCAAATTGCTTGCATTCAAAGCAAGCACCTGCAAACAGCCCCCACTTGAGCTTGTAAAAGGCACTCCCCATGGAGACATTTGGGTCAAGTGCCTTTTACATGAGTAAAAGGCACTCCCCATTGTAAAAGTGCCAAGTAATTTGGGCATATGCCAACTTTGAATGCAAGCAATTTGGGCACATGGGCACAATGCGAATTTCCATTGGGTCGCAGTGGAAATACCACCTTACCAAGGGAAGCTGTAATTTGAGTAAAAGGCACTCCCCATTGTAAAAGTGCAAGTAATTTGGGCACATGCCAACTTTGAATGCAAGCAATTTGGGCACATGGGCACAATGCGAATTTCCATTGGGTCGCGGTGGACATACCACCTTACCAAGGGAAGCTGTAATTTTAGGTACAAGAGAAGACAAGCATTGAGGAAAATCCATGACTTCTACCCAAACAAGGCAACGATGTCGAATCAATGCCTGATAATCCCGAGTGGGAGACCAGGGCAGGACATGGACCATCTGCTGGCCATAGAAGAGAGGAGAGTGCTCCAGCAAAACCTGATGGTGCTCCTTATCAGCCATGATGATCTCAAAGCATAATGAACTTTTTTGACATAAGAACCACCTAGGGTTCGAGTCAACCAATTCCCAACATCTGCTGCAACAGGCATTCGTCCTGGGAAGAAAATTATAATGGCATGCTTTGCATATTCCTTAACTGGATCAAATATATCATCCACTTCCACCATAATGCCAGTGGTGGAAAGTGGGTCTTTCCAACCTTTGCGGGTGTCTTCAAACCCTTCGTGCAAACCTCATAAATAAGCTAAGCCTCAGTAGAGTGACGAGTCATGAAGGGAATCATCTGAATCCATTACCTGTTTTTGTTTCTTGTTGGAAACCGACTTGTCTTTGTGAAAGGTTTTCTCATAGGAATAATCCGCCATTCGAGTTAAGGAAAAGACTTGGAAGCAGCAACGCTTTACAAGGAGGAAAGCACAACAGGTACAAAATTGTACGGATTTTTCATGGCTGTAAGGACAAAATCGTACGGATTTTTGACAGGACGATTTTTTTTTTTTGACATCAAAACTGTATGGACTGTACGGACTTTTCTTGGCTGTATGGACAAAATCATACAGATTTTTGACAATACGAAAAAAAATTTTTCCTCCCGAAATTTTTGACAGAGCGTACGGACACAAAACGGGCATCAAATGGAACCTCAAGGGCGTCAAACTGAGGGAGAAACAAGCAGCTGCAGCGTGGGAGCACGAGGGCTAGCACGGGATCTCTCTCTCACACACCACTCTCTCACTCACACCTCACACGCACGCACACACACACACGTTTTTTAAAATAGGGAAAGTAGATATTTATATTTGCTTCCTCTCTCTCTCTCTCTCACACACACACACAAACCACGCGCGCACACTTTTTTTTTTGGGTGAAATCTTATATTTTTGTGTGGGAAACCCCAAAAAGGGCTAAAAACCCACCAATAAGTACAAAGTAAAAATTCACAAGTCAAGCCTCAGAGCAAAAGTCATGAGGCAGCCAAGTAAAAAGTTACAAGATTCAAATTGGAGGAGGATGAAAGACAACATCCTTTAGTTTCAGATTGTTGCTTTTTAAAAATTGATGCAGTGAAGAAACTGCACCATCAATAAAAACCACCTGTTTTTTGCCCTTGTGATTCTTCTTTATATAAGTTGGGAGCTTGAATTTTTGAATCACAGGGTCAAAAACCTGTTGCAACATAGGATGAAAAGACTCCAGAGAAAAAGAGACATTTGCATCCTGAGAAAGAGACTCTGGCATAGTCTTCACAAGCAAAGGAACTGGAGCAATGTCTGCACTCTCTGACGGAGGAGCTGCATCAGATAAATCAGGGCTGATCATATCAGCTTCACTTAGAGTATCAACCGGAGAAATAGCAAGCACATCATCTTGTATAATGCCCTCATCAATGGGCACATCCATATCCTGAGGAGGAGGTTGATGATGCTCAATAGGAGTCCGATCCTGAACTTTCGTAATAGCAGAAAGATTGGCCTGTGACTTATCTACCTTTCTCCAATAGTGCTTCGGAACAGTAAGAGAAGGCTTCTCCAGTGAAGCCATAGCAGAAAGCGGAGGAGAAGGGAGAGTAATCTTGACAGTTGAGGAAGGAGCAGGGGGAGTGGCCTTGGAAGCAGAAGAGCAATCACGTGCAAAGTGATGAGCCTGGTGGCACCGATAACATGCTGTAGGAAAAGAGGCGAAATGCAGCCTGATTCGCATCGGATGAGCAAATCCCAAATCAAGATCCAGAGTAGAAGGCACGAGTTGCATCATATCCCACAGAACACAAAGTCGAACATCCCGAGTAGCCTGTAGGAACTCCTATCCCGGAATATGCAGGGGCCTCCTCAAAAAAGCTGCAAGGGTAGGAAGATGCTGAAGAAGAGGCATAGGCAGCGCTTTGAGGGTAATCCAAACCGGACAATACGTCAAAAGGGAAGCAGCCGGATCAAAAAGTGGATCCTAGGGCATCACATAGGCAAAGAAACCTACACCAGGAACCTTAGCACGGCTAACGAGACTCTCCACCACCTCAGTTGTAGGACATTGGGCGTAATAAAACCCTTTGCCCATAAAGACAAAGGAAGAAATAATATTTGGGCCCACTGCAGCTTCAGCCTCTTGACGGAGTTGTGCTGCAGAAAGAATCCTACCCATAAAAAAGAGACAAACCCCAACCTGTTGAGCCTGTCGAAAACCGGAGACCAAAAGGGTAGAATCCAAAGACCGAACAAGAGGTGAACCCGAGGAGGGAACTTCTGCAACAGAAGCAGCACATAGCTGACGAAGAAGTTCCAACTGAAAGGGAGAAGAGGGACCATCTGCAATATCGAGTTTCGCTGACTTGAGCAAGCGCGAAGAAGCCAAACCACCATGCTTATGCCGAGTGAAGACACGCGCAGGAGAGGATAGGGCAGAAGGAGGGGCTGAAACTTTGAAGACAAAGGAACCATCAGATGAAGCAGTAGGAGGCTGCTGTTGCAAATCAGATACAAGCTGTTGTAGATCTGAAGTAGAAGACCGAGGTTGTACATAATGCTGCAGAGTAGGAGCAGTCGGTTGCTGGAGAGAAGGGATAGGTAGGGAAGAATGTACGGACGGAGAGGGCAAGGGTACGGATAGAGGTATGGTAGAGGCTGAGATGGGGAAAGGCAGTTGTATAGTAGCACAAAGAGGCTGTACGGAAAGGACCGTGGGCTGGACAGGAGGATATGGTTTCTGTACGGAATTGTACGGGAGCTGTACGGAGGCGCACGGGGAAGAGACCGAAGCCTGCACGATCGGTATGGACGCAAAGGCTGAGAAGAAGGGAACAGAAGGGGACGAGGGCCGTACAGGCATGCATGGGTAGGGAACAGAGGTCGACAAGGGTACAGACGAGGGAGGAGAAGCAGCATAGCTCTCCATCGCAGCTACACACCGTACCCCCCCCCCCCCCCCCACCCCCCCCCCCCCCCACACTCACACACGCATGCACCAAATTACACGCGCGCGCGCACACACACACACACACTTAAAAAAAAAAAAATAGTGAGATCTTTATATTTCTGTGTGGGAAACCTCAAAAGAGGTAAAAACCCACCAATAAGTACAAGAAAAAAGTTTTTACATGTAAAACCTCAGAGCAAAAGTCATGAGGTAGACACACACACACACACACTCTCTCTCTCTCTCTCTCTCTCTCGGGTGTTGTTTGGGTTGGGATTTTATAGCTTAGTAAGCTCTAGGTTTACCCAAGAGATTGAGGAATCTTTTGAAACCTAGATGACAGCGTATAGTCGGATATCTCAATGAGGACATAAGTGTAGCTTCTCTTACTAAGTTATTTTTATTTTTGTCTTTCTCATTTACTTTTAAGTTTATATAAAGTCGCTTACAAACTTCCTTGTTTCCTTTGTTCTTTCACTTGTTAATAAAAAATTTACTTTTTAAGATTGAACATATCTCATTATCTTCACGTTCTCATGATTGCGCTATGACATCAATTTGTGCAAGCCTCTTGTCTTTGTTAGTAGACCCTTCACATTCCCGTCCTGATCTTGAGAGTCCCAATTCCCGTATGCTTTGTCCTCCTTTTCTTTTTCTAAGTCATTATTATGTTTTCCTATCACTAACATAGGCCTCTTTTCTTTTCTTTTCTTTCTTTCTTTTTTGGGGTGGGGCCTGGACCTCAGCCCGCCTCTTGGAGTATTGAGTATCCTTATACCCAGGTTGAGTGCCCCTTATGCTTTGAAACCTTCATCCCAGCGTGGGAATCTTGGAATTGCAATCTCAGATGTCTTGGTTTTCAGCACTTCTTCCCACTCTAAAGACAGAGATGTGCATGGTGGCCAGAAGAGTCTCATTAATGTTCTTATTTTCCTTTTCTTCTAGATCGAGTATCTTGAGATTGAGGGATCCTCTATCCCATGCCGACTGTCCCTCCTAGCTCATTCATTCTTTGAGATTGCTTCTCCATTGGATCCCTAAACTTCCTTACCTCACATGAGCCATATTTTCTGGTATCTCAGATCCATGTTTTCTTGCTGGAGCTTTAATCGGCTTTGATTTGGTAAATGCTTTCCTGAATTATGTACATTTCTTGTAAGCATCATTTGTCTATGATTTCTTGTTATCATCTTTTTGCAATTCCGTATGTGTGAGAGAACCTCTGATTTTCTGCAGGGTTTAAAATCTTTGACTACTAACTCTTATTCATGCACACTTCTACAGTCTACTCAGCCTTTGTCAATTCAATTTCGCGCAGGTTTTAATGCCTTGTGGAGTGCATTCCTGTGTGATTCTCATTCCAACACTTTCTCTGTCATTTATATATTTACTATCTCAATAATGCAGTGTCCTGGCAAGACCATGCAGTCTTGGCTATTTGATATCTGATTTTATGCTGTTTTCCTTCAAGTGTATATCAAGTACAAGTGCTTAAATTATTCACTGCATGCATTGACCATCCCAGAAATGAGCTTCTGTATTCTTAGATGCTCTTTGGCGCTCAGGCTCTTAGGACCCTCAAGTCTAACCAAATGTGTTCCCTCCTTTCCTTTTAGTTGTCACTTTACTGCTTTATGATTTTGACAATCTTTTTGTCAGTTTCCTGTATGAATATGTATGTCGGCAGGTGCGTTGAGCATTTGTGCTCATGTAGCGTCCCGATGCATCAAATAATTGGCTGCTTGACTGCTGTGCATGCTTTAGCCTTAGTCTTCTGATATAAAAGCTTGGCATTATTTTTAGACTTGAGATCTTGCTGGATTTCTTTGCATGTGCAGCTGTACTCCCTTGCAGACTTGCATAATGACATTGACATATATTCTAGAAAAGGCTTCACTACCCATTCCTTATCTTTCCTAATCAGTTGGATGTCATGTGCCATAGACTATGTGTCTCCCAGTCTCTGCGTGGACAGTGTCTCCCCAATATGAGTTGGACTTATATAAACTTGATTCGCATGTTGGACCTGCATCATGTGTTGACCACACAGAAGTACGCACACGCATGTGCGTACACACACACACACACACACACATTTTTTGTGCGCTAAAAGTGAAATGCCATTCAGTAGGAATTTACATTCAAAGCTGTTCCAAAATGAAGCAGCTATTAGTCAAACTCAAAGCAATAGTGAAAAACTTCTAACTGGGTCAAAAAAAGGTCTCCAAGAGAATGCGCGTGCGCCTGCACATGCACACACACACACACACACACACACACACACACACACACACACACACATATATATAGACAGAGAGAGAGAGAGAGAGAGAGAGAGAGAGATCTTACTACCTCCTTGGTTTGACCAGGACAAAAAATTGCTGGACAAAGGACTTTCTGAATTGCACTTTGATTGTATTCAGAAGAGGCTTGGGCATCCAGTTGCTCTATTTGATTTGATTGTTTGTAATGACTGCAGTATGCTGGATCTGGCATTTGGTAAGATGTATTCTCATGCATGTTGCTTGACCCTAATGTGGCATGGGAGTGATGGTACTGTGATTTAAGTCTTGAAGGTCTGCTCATTTGGTAAATGAATATTTCCACATAGTACCTGCAACTTTGTGGGGCTTATCTTATTGAATACTTTGGTTTATAATACACATGAAATATGTTTGTTGGCATAATGTGTTTGTTCGTATAATAAGAGACTATGTGAGTCTTTAGAAACCCATTATAGCTGCTTATGCTTGGGCACTGGCACTGATGACAACATTAAGTGTTGCTTTGCTTGCTGAGTATGTCTTCCTTTCGTTTTTCAAAAAAGTTTTTGTTACCTCTTTGTTCTTCTCTTTCATTTTCTCTTTTATTTTCTGTGTAGATTTTTGGACTTTAGAACAACAAAAAATCTAAATTCGTACGATTGGATATATTCTAGTCTTACAAAGGTATATGTTTGTTGCATAACATGTTGATCAATAAATGTACGCAAAAAATGACATGGTTTTGCTGTTGATGTAGAATTTGAGGCCCCCATATCAGGAGAAGCCATAGAGCATTAGAATAAGTGAAGAACTCACCATACTTTGGCTGAGGTACGTGCATGGCATATTTCTAGGCGTTGGTGGAACCTGGAAGTGCCTAACACAAGCACTAAAAAGTGCTGTATACTGATACTATGTGAGGGGGTTAGAATTCCTGAGTAGTGGAATTTAAAACCTATACCAATAAATGATTGGGATCTGGCGGTTAACTTTTGATGTAATGAATCTCTGAATTTGAAAGTTTGTACTTTAGAGAGGCAAGAGTCTTATGACTGGCTTGCCTAATTGAGAAGAATAGATATTCTTGAAATCAGTTGGCCAGTGTTTTGTAAAGCTGATCACCTCACTAGGGCCACAACATAGTTTTACACTCTTGAGAGTGATTGAAGATGAACTCGACTGGTACAGACTTCTTATTAGGAAGTTTTCATGTATGGGAAACTTATCCTGAAGTCTTTCTGCAAATTACTCTTACAGTTCAAGTGAAAACGTACAATGTCTTTGTTTGCTTTCAGCAGCAAGTATTGCCAGTGATATGATTCTTGAGTTAGGGATACCAAAGGTAAACTGCCATAAGGGCATATTCTGGTAGTCATGCGTAATAGATCTATCTAGATTATATCTCTCTGGTATGGAACGGCAAGATATACGGTCTATGAAGGATATTGCTACATTAGCTATGAGATATGATCATGCATGGGTTCAGCCATCAATGATAATGTAAATTTCAAACTGATAATGTATAAGGATAAGTATCAGTTATGAGTGTACTAACACTTCAGTTTTGTACGTGGATTTGTGCAAATATTTTGAGTTCTGTTTCTTTTATTGTGTGGGAGTTAGGGTAAATTGGCTCTAGGATTGTGGGAAGCAGAATCAACAGTAGCTCAACCCCATTTGTCAAAGTGTGCTGAGCGGCAGTCGTCGTAAAAATGTGCTACTTGAATTGCCTCATGGTGCACCAAAATATGAGTTAGTAAAGCCATATGTTTTCAACATGACTTAGGTGGCAAATCTCCTTAATATAGTGGTGAAATGTTCCAAATTGGGATAATGAGAGTAGAGAAAATGTAGATTGTGTGACAATACAAGAGATTAAGCTAGAGGATCTTTTTAGTTTCAAATGTCTTATTCAAAATAAGGTATGTGGTAGGTCTCATTGTCCCCCTGAATTCATCCAAGCTCCACTTGGTACATTTATTTCCTATTAAACTAAAGACAGCTTCCATTCTCTACATTCATGGAGCCTTTTGCCATAGAGAGGATTTTCTCTACACAGATGATTTTGTTGCTTACTATCAAAGGGTCTTCATATATCACCCTTATTTTCCATGGTCCTTGGTTGATCGTACAAAACATGGTACTAGACAATAGAGATCATCAGATCCATTTGATTCCTTTGTTTGGTGACATCCCTCGGGAGGAGATCTAGCAGCCCTGGTTGGATCAGGGCATTCCGAAAGCCTCAAGGCATTGTCCAATGTACAACAAATCAAGTGTCTCATATGATGGTGAAAAAGAAGCACGGGCTTATGTAGAAAGTTAAGTGCGTCTGGAACACCCAGAGGACCTGGTGTGGAAGGATGTTCTTTTGTACGGATGGTGCTCTCCATTTTCATCTCAGGGAAAGGGTCTCTTTGGCGCATGCTCGTGGGTGGCCTCGCCATGGGTGACCAACTGCGCAAGCGGCGAATTGCTTTCGGTCATTGTGTGTTTTGTACTACGAACCTTGAAACTGTTGGGGTAAAGGCACATTGCCAACCCTTCATTATAAGATAGGACACCTATGACTGTCTTAAGACAGTCATAGGGTAAACCTAATCCTAATAAAACACAAGTGAGTTTAGTTGTTGGGGTAAAGGCACATTGCCAACCCTTCATTATAAGATAGGACACCTATGACTGTCTTAAGACAGTCATAGGGTAAACCTAATCCTAATAAAACACAAGTGAGTTTGTGGTGTGGCTCATCATTCTTCACACCCGCACTAGAGTGTCACTCTCTCTCACTCTCACTCTCTTGCTCCTCTTCCCTTTCACTCCCCCCTTTCAACTGGTATCAGAGCCTATCTAGCTTCTTCTTGCCTACCTAGCCTCCTCTCCCTAGCCTACCCTTTCCGTACGGACAGAGCCGTACGGCCGTACGTCGTTCGTACAACCGTACGCGGCCAGACCTGCGCAGGACGACGGATTGTGGCGGCGCGGCAGATCAGTGCGCACGGCGCAGCAGATCAGGGCGACGGTGAAGGCGCGGGCTGCAAGGTGAAGGCGCGGGCTGCAGGGCGACAGCGCGGGCGCGGGCGTCGTCGGGTTGCGGCTGTACAGCAGCTGCTGTACGCAACATTACGAAGCTGCATCAGGCAGCTGCATAGCTGCGCAGCGGCGCAGCTGCTTCGAGGCAGCCGTACTGACTGCCGTACAGTCGTATGGACTGTCGTACAACTGTGTACAACTGTACGGCGACTCACCTGCAGTCCTTCACCCACCTGCAGGTACAGAAAAGTACAGCAGTCGTCGCCATTTTTGCTGCAAAGACTCGACATTTTTTTTGGGGGGAAGCGTGCCTCTGCAGGGACAGAAAGTACAGCAGGTACTCTGCAGTACATGAAGCATTCCTGATGCATTCCTGAAGCCTTTCAATTGGTATCAGAGGGATATGCTGTTAAAGGGAAAGAACAGCTTGTGTGTAAGCTCAAGAGGAGCTTGTATGGACTCAAGCAGGCGCCAAGGGAATGGTACAAGAAGTTTGATGCCTTCATGCAGTCCCAAGGGTATCATCGGTGTGAGACCGATCATTGCTTGTACACCAAACGGGCAAAGGATGGCAGTTTGATGCTACTCATTCTATATGTGGATGACATGCTTATTGCCAGTAAGTCTCAGCATGAGATTAGTGCTTTGAAGAAACAACTTCATAAGTCTTTTGACATGAAAGACTTGGGTGATGCAAATCATATTCTTGGCATGCGTATTACTCGTGACAGGTCCAAGGGACTTTTGTTTCTGTCACAGGAAGAGTACATTGACAAAGTACTGCAGCGGTTTAAAATGGAGGGGGGGAAGTCCATTAGTACCCCGTTGCCTCCACATTTAAAACTCAGCAGTAAGGACAGCCCCAGATCAGATGATGATAAGGCTGAAATGGCCAAGGTTCCGTATGCGTCTGCAGTTGGATCTTTGATGTATGCCATGGTTGCCACTCGTCCGGATATTGCTTTTGCGGTGGGAGTCATCAGCAGGTATATGGCAAATCCAGGCAAGCGGCATTGGGAAGCAGTGAAAGGTGTCTTGAGGTATCTCAAGGGTACCAAAGACTTGTGCATATGCTATGGTAGGCAAGATGCATTGGTGCATGGTTTTATAGATTCAGACTATGCAGGGAATGCAGATAACCGGAAGTCTACTACCGGTTATATTTTCACATTTGCAGGAGGTGCTATATCATGGGTGTCTCGGTTGCAGAAATGCGTTGCACTGTCAACCACAGAAGCTGAATATGTTGCAGCCACTGAGGCCTGCAAGGAAGCAATATGGCTTACTCGGCTGGTGGGAGATTTGGGCATTACAGGAGATATGCCAGTTTTGCATTGTGATAGTCAGAGTGCTATCATGTTGGCAAAAAATCCGGTCTTTCATCAGAAGACCAAGCACATAGAGGTCAAATATCATTTCATCAGGGAGGTACTGGAAGACAAGCGACTTGAGCTTGTGAAAGTGCACACTGATGATAATCCTGCAGATTTGCTCACTAAGAGCCTGCCTACAGAGCGGTTTGCACATTGCCGCCACATCATGGGATTAGGATGAGACCATTCTTATTTTATGGTCTTGTATACAGTGACTGTATATTGCTGTAATTTTTATTCTTTTCTCCCCTTTAGGCACATTGGCCTTTAGGTGGGAGGTTGTTGGGATAAAGGCACATTGCCAACCCTTCATTATAAGATAGGACACCTATGACTGTCTTAAAGGACACCTATGACTGTCTTAAGACAGTCATAGGGTAAACCTAATCCTAATAAAACACAAGTGAGTTTGTGGTGTGGCTCATCATTCTTCACACCCGCACTAGAGTGTCACTCTCTCTCACTCTCACTCTCTTGCTCCTCTTCCCTTTCACTCCCCCCTTTCAGAAACTTTCCCACATCTTTTCATTTCTGCCCCCAATGGTACATTAGGTGTGGATTTCACTTCTCATGTATGGACTTTGTTCACCAATAGACACATAACGGTTAAAGATTGTGTTATTGGTAACTTTCCGCATGGGATAGATCACCTAGACTTTGCAGTCTTGTTTCATTTTTTAAGATGGACAAGTCTGTGGCATATTTGGTTAACACCAAATGCTTTCATTTTGGATGCAAAAGTTGGCATTAAATCTCACATAGGCTAGGTCATATCAAAGGGCTTCTATTGTGGCAAATCGCTTCCTTGAAGTCAATCCATTTTGTGGAGGAGGACATGGCTATACGTTGGTTGTGCGTCCTTCGTGCTACCCTAGTGGTTCGGAGTTCTTAGAGAGGGATAGCTTGATCATCCACCCAAGTGGCACAAAAGGTGTGGAGTTCACTTCTCGCATATGGACTCTTGACCAATAGACACATAATGGATAAAGAGTGTGCTTTTGTTTAGTTTCCGTATGGGATGGATCACCTAGACTTTGCAGTCTTGTTTCATTTTTTAAGATGGACAAGTCTATGGCATATCTGGTTGACACGGAATGCTTTCATATTGGATGCAAAAGTTTGGCATTAAATCTCACATAGGTCATATCAAAGGGCTCTTATTGTGGCAAATCTCTTCCTTGAAGTCAACCCATTTGGTGGACAAGGACATGGTTTACATTGGTCGTGCAACCTTTGAGCTACCCTAGTGGTTTGGAGTTCTCAGGGAGGAATAGCTTTGGGGTCATGTGGAGAGAGACAAAGAAAGAAAGATGTATCTACGTTTGCAGGAGGCCTCGCGGGCCTATGAGTCAAAGTACAAAACCAAAAGGTAACTCATACAAGCCGCTATGGGCTGAAACAAAGAGCTCACTAAGGCCCTTGCTGAAAGATAAAGTGCTAAACTAGTAAGCAAAATAGCAGAAGAGTATCAGGTGCTCAGAGCTAACTTTCCTAGTACACGCCCCGGATCCATATATCTGGGTACCCTGGTGACTCTCTGATGGGATGTGAGTAGCTCTCGTATCCGCGTCTGTCGAGCTGTAAACAACGCAGTGGAGGGCGTGGTCTCCTCGATCTTTGTATTCAATGGGCTACGTCCAGGGTGACACCTCGTCTTTGGCGGTTTCCTTTGAGGAGGGCTGAAATAGACCAGACCTCGATCGTGCATGCTGTGGTCACTCTCCGTGGAGCATGTGGAGTGTGTGCCTCTCATCTAGTAGCATTGTGGCGGAGACTGTCACTGCTAATCCATGATGCTCTCACTTCATCAAGCTCCTCTCCCTCAGCCTCCCTGATAATAGCTGACTCATATGCATAGAGATTTGTAACACGTGTTTGTGCGCTGTCGATCTCGGGGACCTGTGGCATCGCCCCTGTTGCTCTTTGGTCTGTCGCATCAGTATATCTCTCTTGTCGGCTCATCTCAATTCAGATAAAGACCAACATAAACCTAGTCGGGAAAATGGATCAACCGTGTAAGCGAGCCTCCCTGATAATAGCTGACTCATATGTCTGTAACATGTGTTTGTGCTCTGTCGATCTCGGGGACATGTGGCATCGCCCCCTGTTGCTCTCTGGTCTGTCGCATCAGTATATCTCTCTTGTCGTCTCATCTCAATTCAGATAAAGACCAACATAAACCTAGTCGGGAAAATGGATCAACCGTGTAAGCGGAGCAAAGCCATGCCCCTCTTGAAAGAGGCAATGATATCGCCCTCGGATCTCATAGTAGACTAGGCAGACACATAGAAAGTCCCCCATCTGGCATAGTCTGCAGATCCTCTACTCTTTGGGTATGCCTGTAGCTCTCCTTGCCTCAATCCTTAGCTGATGTGATGAGACTCGCAACTGCTTGATGGTGATCAGGGAATGTGAGACTCTCCTGTCCTCAAGGTACTGAGGTCTGATGATGAGACCATGCTTCGAGACCCTCAAGAAGTGGTCATGGTAGACTGGATCTTGGTGGGAAACTCCTCACCCCCCCAAGCCCTAGACGTATGGAGTTGGAGGAGGTCCAACCGTATGATATGGTTGATCTCATCTCGTGGGATCATCTTGGGTGGTGCATTCATGCTGTACTGAAAGGGGGGAAGTTTGTCTACCAAACCATGTGGATATCCGTGCGTACCATGCTATGTCAACACCGCTCTCTGCCAATCGCCTAGAAGACTCCATTGCTAGCCTCGGTAATCTCCACTGGGGTAAGGCCCATACTTTGTGGAGGAATACCACTGTCTGAAAGATGGCATTAACCTGGAGAGGAGTCATGGTGAACTCTACTTGTATAATGTGATGGCGCATCAAGGGCTTACTTTGAATCATCTTGGATCCCATAGTCATATGTATCTCTTCCATTCCGTCGATGAAATGTCACTCCCCCAGAAAGGTGTTGCACACATGGCAGCCGGTCTCACCAGGGTGTAAAAAAGCACCGCCTCTCTAGTCGGGCCGGGGCACCCCGTCCTCATGTGAGTCATGCTGTACCTACATAGATCATCGTGAAACCTGGTCCGGTCAACACTATCCCCAAATATGTGGAGGACTGCACTATCTCCACTGGCTCATCTCGGTACGTGAAGCTATGGCAACGGGACATTGCTCATGAGGTGTTGAAGATCATAACCTTGGTCCCAAGGTTAATTGTCAAGTGGCTCTCTCTGCAGAACATCTCTAGAGCCTCTAGATGTTTCTGCAATCCCTGTGCCGAGGATGATATGAGGACTATGTCATGTGCGTACAAATAGTATCTGTACCATCAGGTCAGCCAGAAGTGAACCCTTTGCGCCTAGGCAATCTACAAAGGATGTAATCTGATCGATATAGAGCCCAAAGAGAGTCGGTGAGAGGGGGCATCCCGAAGAGAGAGAGAGAGAGAGAGAGAGAGAGAGAGAGAGAGAGAGAGAAATAAATAAATATATACCTTTGTAAGACTGTAATATATCCAATCATAGTCTATGAAAGCCTGAAAGGCCTATGAGACGAAAGAAATTGTTTTGTTCTTTTTTGGGGGGCCCTTGGGTTGATGTTTAACAAAGGATTGTTGTAAGCCTCTTACGATAACTTGCTGCAAGCCTCTACAATTTTCTTCAAAAGCTTCATAGATTGATTTGGATGGATAAACCCTTCTTCAACATGAAGAGTTCATCAATTTTGGATCAGGGCTATGCAGTAAATAAAGGAGTATTTGTATAGAGATAGTTTGAAATGCTTGTAATAAAGATGTTATGTGGATCTTTATAGAAAAAAATTTGAGTTTAATGCAGGGAAGAAAATTGATTTGAAGGGACCTAAGAGTTTGAAACCCTAACGACTAATGTGAGGCCTTAAGTTTTTTTCCTAGTATTGTGGGCCATTCACTCATCTTACGATTTGGTGATCTTGCTTAAAAGTTTGTGCACTTAAAAAATGGTGTAAAGAGAACACTCTATTCCACGTGACCCTGAAAAAAGTCCTAGTGCAAGGGAAAGGCGGCCAAGAAAGACACTATTGTTATTAGAAATCTGTCAAGTAGAAGGATAGTCCAGAAGAAGTGCACCAAAGGAAGATTTAAGCATGCTTGGCACTAGTTTTTATGGGAATGATATGATGTTATAGGATGCTAAATTTTGCCTTCAATTAGTGTCATAAGAGAATAACATGAAGAAGGGAATAACATTTTATGCGCTTGCACACATATTTCATTGCTCTGCACATGAATAGGCTTGTAATAGCATTATCCATTTGGCAAATGTTCCTTGACATGTTTTTGGTGCTGTTTATGTATGATGCAATGATTGTTCTTTTTCCTCATTGTAGGTGGAAGCCACTTTTTGGAGATTAGTCAATTGCTTCGACTTGGGGGCTATGCGCTTTTTTTGGGGTCATTGGGTGGATTTGATGATCCAAGCCTACATCGTGCAACAACACAGATGTCTGGTTGGATTTGTTTAAGCAGGTTTGGATGCTGTGCACCTTTTCCATGGTCTTGATGCCTTGAAAAATGCAATACAAGATGCATCTTCTCCTTGCACTTTTGTGCGCTATCAATGCTATGAAATTGATTGGATATTGCTACTTTTATGTGAATGTGGTATGAGGTGCTCGATCCTTGTAGGAATGACTTGTTTCATGCAGGAATGCTCGATCCTAATTTAGTTGTTTGAGAACTAGGAGATGTTGGCTATCCTATGTGCCTTTAGAAAGTGGCATCACTATCACTATGGGAGCAAGATCATGGTCGAGGGTGACCATAGGATGCTTAGATAGGACATTCACTATACTTTTTACGTAGCCTAGGTGTCAGCCAAGCAAAAGACATGGTCTTTCACAAGGACATTTGGGTGTAGGCATGCTAACCATTAGCAAGGATGAGAGGTGCAGGAGCCCTTTGACCATAGGACGTTCAGATAGGACACTCATACTTTTACGTAGCCTTGGTCTTTAACTAAGGACATTTGGGTGTAGGCGTGCTAACCATTAGCAAGGATGAGAGTTGCCCTTGATAAGTACTTGCATTCATCATTGTTAGCCATCGAGTTGTTAGAATTATTGCCATAACTCTAGGTAGTGACCAATGTAATCCATAAGTGAGTTAGGGGCACTTTTCCCTCACTAGAGGTTTTTCACCCTAACCACAGCTAGTGGGTTAGTGTGGTTTTTTCACCCTAACCACAGCTAGTGGGTTAGTGAGGTTAGGTAGTGACCAATGTAATCCATAAGTGAGTTAGGGGCACTTTTCCCTCACTAGAGGTTTTTCACCCTAACCACAGCTAGTGGGTTAGTGTGGTTTTGCCACTTAGACAAAACCACCTCCACACTACTTTGTAGCTCATCTTATTTATTGCATCTTCAACGTTGTACTTAGGACTTAGTACTGCCATTTTGCATTTTTTTGCTTTTTGCATTGGTGTTGATGCTCGTTTAGTAGCTCCACTACCATAGCTCATTGTATCAGGTCTTTCACAGTCTCATAGACCCATTGGTCTTCCGAAGACTTTAATAAACTTTCTTTCTTTCTTTCTTTCTTCAACTCTAGTCTCTCTGCTTGTCTGCTCCCCTCTTCTTCTCAGATTTAGTATCAGAGCAGCAGCTTGTGGCCCTGGCTTTGCTTTCTGTTCATCCCTACTCTTGTTGCAGGAGGAGAAAACTAGGAAGAACATGGCCACACGGGCTAGAGAGCATGCCATGCTTTCAAAATTCAAGCCTAAAGGGAAAGGGCAGCAAAAGCAACATGCTAATCAGCCTACACATCAACAAAAAGCTGATTCCGGACAGCCCTGTCATAAGGCTAAAGGTATGCAGAGAAGCCAAAGAGGAAGGGTATTTGTCACTACAGCAAGAAGCCGGGTCACTATATTGGTGAATGCAAGAAGAGAATAGCAAAGGAAAAGAAATAGAAAAAGGATTCGGGTATGGCCGTCTCAGATGCATCAGTCTCTAATGCTACAGTCAACTTTGTGGAAGAAGATTATGCCTTTTTGTCTTGCATTTCAGATTTTCAAGTGGCTAGTTTGAAGGGGTGATGTGCAAAAGAGCAAGTACTGAAGTCGAGGGAGTTAAACCAGATTTGGCTTTTAAAGCATATACCCAGCAATATCTTGTGAAGTCATCAATGAGAGTCATGAAATATTTGTACCCCCCAATGGCATTTGTCCTCATTGGGCCACAGACATCACTGTGCACTAGCTGCAATTTCCTTTGTGAGAGTTTTGGACAATTCTTTTGAAAAGGAAACTGATGCATCTTACCCAAAAGACAACCCTCATACACATGTTTGGAAACTGTGTGAATTTGAGGTACATCATTTGCCATGTCCTGTGAATGTAACTTGGCAAGAGCTCTATAATTGAGATGACCCATTCCCTCATGCCAAAGATGAGTTTCAGCAAGCTGTGAATTTGAAATAGCAAATGCTTCAATAGAGAGTGCAGTTGAGTGATCATCAAGGTGATAAAGTCCCTTTTTCAAAGTGCTAGTGAGAACTATGGCATTGTCATCACGAAGATCATATACTAGGCATCTGTATCCATCAAAAATCACTCTGAAACCTGAAGTGGCAATTGCTGATATTGAAATCAAGTTGACTTCTATTCCAGGCACGAAAAGAACCTTAGTCAGAGTGACATGATGGCTTGAAACGGATGTGAGCAGCACATCTCCAATTCCTTTTACAGCATAGGAGGCATGGTTAGCACATGTGACAGTTCCCCCACGAGGTGCATTAGCTAAGGAATGAAAAAACTGTCTGCAAGATGTGACGTGCTTGGAAGCACCACTATCAAACTACCAAGATTGAGTATCATTAGCAGTAAACAATGCATCAACTTGGGAGGGATCAAAGGAGCAATGGACAGCCCATGCCCAATCATCCTGGAGAGCATGTGCATGTGAGGGGGCATCTGTTGGCGCGTGGGATTCAATTGCATGTGAGGCATTAACTGTCAATCCTGCTTTCTTTTTCTCCGAAGCAATGCGCTTCCTGCATTCTGAAATTTCATGCTCAGGCTTGCGACAATATTTGCATCTTTTCTTCTTTGACTTATCTGCTATATTTTTAGATGCATTGGAGGAATTGCCACTGTTAGGCCCATATTTAGGCTTGCCCATAGGCTTGGAAGCCTTGCCTCTTCCTGTCTACTGTGAAGCAAATGCATGATAAGGAATAATAGCTTGTCTATTAGCTCGACTTTGCTCTTCCTGCAAAAGCAAAGTGACTAGTTGATCAAAAGAGAAGTGCTCTGGATTACCCATGGCCACTAATCGAAGGGTTGTAGCAAACCCTTGATATGTATCGGGCAGTCCATTCAATGTGGTACTGACAAGCTGAGAATTTGGCACCACCTCATCAATATTGGCAAGTTGTTCCATGAGGTCCTTGACCTTTGTCAAGTATGCATCCATAGAGTCACCTTCATTCATACGGACTTTCTGCAATTGCCTTCTTAAATATGCAACACGTGCCTCATTGCGAATCTGATAAAGAGAAGCCAATTTGTCACAAGCATCCTTTGCTGTCCTGCAAGACCGGATGTGTGGAATAATGATTCTCTTGCATGATAAAGCAATATAGGAATGTGCATTTGCATCTCTTGCATCCCATCTTGATTGTTCCTGAGTTGGAGGAGCAGCAGCAGGGGTGCTAGAGGATAAGGCATCAGGAGGAGTACCCTCTGCAGAGGGACCAGCAGTAGGGGCAGCCACTGTAGCATTGCTGGCCTCAGATCCAATCCCAGAAACAATATTCAAAAAATGCCTTGCAACAAGAATATGTTTCATGAGATAAGACCACATCGGATAGTTGGTGCCATCCAACTTATCATCTTCACGAAGAATGCCAAATAGATCAAAGCCCCAAATTTAATGAGGGTAAATAGGCCAAAAAGAGGGCAAATACAGAAAAGCCCCAAATTTTGTTGAGATTTTTGCAAATGTGACCCAATGTATTGCAATCTGACCGAATGTCTTGCAAATGTGACTCAATGTCTTGCAATCTGACCCAATGTACTGCAATCTAGACAAGAAATTGCAGGCCAAATCCCAAAACTTTAATGTTCTTGCAAGAAATTGCAACCAAAGGAGGTGAAAAGAACCGAAAGCCCCAAATTTTCCAATGTCCTGCAAAAGCTCCCAAACTGCAAATGTCTATAGATGACCGCAGTGAGGCCCAAAAAAGGTATAGCAAGCAAGAACCAAGAACCTGGTTCACAGCCAATGCTAAAAACAAATACAGAACCTGTATATAGCTTCACACGTGCGAAACCTGTACAGAACTCCCAAAGCAAGTATGAGCTGTACGAACAGCTGATCTGTATGGACGGTATAGATACACTTGTACAGAGCAGGTACAACGTACGGCACATATACAACATACGGAGCAGGTACGTAGTTGTACGGGACGCAGGTATGTAGCGCAGTGTATAGAGCAGGTACGTGGCTGTACGGTGGCGCAGGTACATAGCACAGTGTACGGAGCAGGTACCACTGAAGGGGCGTGGTATTTGCAGGTTGTTTGAGAGGGTGTCCGTACAGTCGCACGGATTGTACGGCGCAGGTAGATCTAAGATCTGTATAGACTGTACGGATTGTTGGACTTGTTCCCTCGTCCCTGGACCTGTAACTCTGATACCACTGAAGGGGCGATGTGCAAAAGAGCAAGTACTGAAGTCGAGGGAGATAAACCATCACGTCAACTAGATTGAAATAAAATGAAAAGTACATAGTACTTGAAGGTAGACCCTAGGACTAAGTGTCCTAGGTGTCACATAGGACTAAATATCCTATGTGGCATAAAAGGCACTAAAACACTAAGTGCCTATAACTATGCCTACAAGGCACATACCATGGCCCATAGGGCATCACTAGAACTGGAAGAAGATGGCCTACATAGTTCAGATACTACAGCCACTCTTGAGGACGATTCTTATGCTTTCCTGACTTGCAGCTATGACCCTTCGAAGGATGCATGCACTTTCAGTGTCAATGAGACATTGAACACATGGTATTTTGATAGGGGTGCATCCAAGCACATCACTTCAAGGAAGAGTTTTTTTGCATCTTTGCATACACCATCCGTTGAAAAGAGGGTGACTTGTGCAAACAATTCTTCTTATTCAGTGTGTGGAGTGGGTGACACTATACTTACCTCCATGGATGGCACAAATTTCAGAAGTTTTGATGTTCTTTATGTGCGTGGTATCAAGAAGAATTTACTTTCAGTGTCCTCACTCAATCGAGGAGGATTTCAGGTAATCTTTGAAGATGTCAAGTATGCAGTCAGAGACAAAGAAAATAATTATGCTTTGATGTTGTTTGGTACTTTGTATCGGGGTCTTTTTCAGCTTGATGTTTATGAGAAAAGATCCGATCTTGCACTTGCGGCGGTAAATACTCTCATTGCTGCCATGCAGAATGCGGAGTTATGACATGCCAGATTTGGACACATGAGCTATGGCAGCTTGATGACACTTCAGAAGCATGCTATGGTTGATGCATTACCTCCTTTGAAGTCACCTCCTCCTCATGCTTGTGAAGGGTGCATCCTTGGTAAGATGCATAGATTTCCCTTTAAAAAGGATGGTACAGTACGAGCTGTCTGGAAATTACAGCTCATACATAATGATGTCTGTGGTCCCATGAGGATACCTGCTTTGGGTGGTTATCTGTATTATGTCACATTTATAGATGACTACACAAATTACACTTGGGTCTATGGCTTGAAGAAAAAATCAGATGTGTTTATGCATTTCAAACACTTTATGGGCCAAGGTTGGAAATGAGACAAGACTCAAGGTGCATATGTCTCATGAATTTGAGGCATTTTGAAGGAGAAAGGCATCACACATCAATTTATAGTGAGGCTTACCCCTCAGCAAAATGGCAAAGCTGAGCGGAAAAATAGAACTCTCATGGAGATGGATAGATACATGCTCACTAGCAAGAAGTTGCCTCACAGATTCTGACTCGAAGGGCTCATGTGTGCCAATTATGTTTTGAATCGGGCTCCCACAAAGGCTTTGAAGACAATCACTCCCTACAAGGGTTGGCATGGGAGAAAGCCTTTAGTGGATCGTTTTCGTGTCTTTGGATGTGTTGCATATGCCCACGTGTCTGTGGAGTTTTGACATAAGTTGTCAGATAAGGCACTAAAGTGTATCTTTGTTGGGTATAGTGCAGAAAGCAAAGGCTATTGTCTCTACAATCCTGCCACACGCAAGATTTTTGTGAGTAGAGATGTAAATTTTTCAGAGAATTTAGCTCATACACATGCTGATTTTACTATTCTAGCTTCTTCAGATGATGTTTTTGAGGGGTTCCTTCCTATTGCTTTTGGTTCCCCAACTGATGCTCATGCTGAAAATCAGCATTTACAGCAGCAGCCTCTTGCTCCACATGCCCTGATTCAGCCGCGTGCTGATTTTGTTCCTCCACAGGTAGTGGATGATGTTGTCAGGCAAGAGATTCAAGAGATACATGTAGCAAAAACAGTTCTGAACTGGTTGCTATAGACTCTCAGGGAGAGTCGACTTGAGGCACCTTTGCCTGGCAGGACTCGTAGTGCAGCAAGGCACGCAGGGGAGGCTCTTTCTGTTGAATCAGCTTATGTAGATACTCTTCTTGATGAAGAAGAAGTTGATACTTTCGAAGAAGCTAAGGATAATGTGCACTGGATGAATGCCATGCACAATGAATTGCAGATCATTGAGAAAAATCAGACTTGGGATGTTGTCGATCTACCACCAGGAAAACATGCGATTGGTACGAAATGGGTTTTCAAAGTGAAAAGAAAGCCAAATGGGTCCATTGATAGATACAAGGCACGGCTGGTTGCCAAAGGCTATGCTCAGAAAAAGGGCATAGATTATGAGGAGACTTTTACTCCTACATCTTGGATGACAACTATCAGATCAATTATTGCCATGGCTGCAACCTTTGTTTGGAATGTCCATCAGTTGGACATAAAAACAGCTTTCCTTAATGGGGACTTGTAGGAAGAGGTTTATGTCAAACAACCTTCTGGCTTTGAACTTTCGGGCAATGCACTTCAAGTTTGCAAGCTGAATAAAGCTTTACATGTGCATGGTATGCCAAGATTGATGCCTTCCTGGCAAGCAAGGGGTTACACAATAGTCCCATTAAGAGCACCCTCTACATCAAGAAGGATGGGGGGGATATTTTAGTCATCATTCTTTATGTAGATGACATGCTGCTCACAGGGTCAAATGAGGAAATAATTGCAAATTTCAAGGCTAAATTTGACATGACAGATTTGGGAACGTTAAATTTTTATTTGGGGATCCAGCCCATACAAGACAAGCGTGGCATTGTTATGTCTCAATCCAAGTATGTGCAAAAGCTCTTGGATAGATTCAACATGTAAGATTGTAAGCCTACAACCACTCCCATGGAGCTAGGGCTGAAGCTTACTATGTATGATACAGGCGAATCAGTGGATGCCACACTTTACAGCCATGCTGTTGGATGCCTTATTTATTTGTGCAATACACGGCCCGATATCCACTATGTAGTATCTCAGGTGAGTAGGTATATGCACAGCCCAAAGACAACACATTGGTAGGCTGTAAACGCATCTTTCGTTACCTGCAAGGCACAGCCTTATGGCTTGATGCTTCCCGGGGGGTCACTTGCAGATGCATGGTTACAGTGACTCAGATTGGGTTGGAGACTATGACACTAGGCAGTCCATAAGTGGTAATTGTTTCTTTTTGGGCAAAGCTTGCATTTCTTGGCTGAGCAAGAAACAATCTAGTGTCTAGTGTCCATAAGTGGTAATTCTTTCTTTTTGGGCAAAGCTTGCATTTCTTGGCTGAGCAAGAAACAATCTAGTGTGGCTACTTCCTCATGTGAAGATGAGTAAAGGGAAGCTTTCACAGCGACAATTGAATGTGTTTGGCTGCGTCGTTTGTTTGCTGATCTTTATCTCTCATTGGACGATCCTTCTTTGATTCTCACTGATAGTTAGAGTGCTATAGTAGTGGCAAAGAATCCTGGGTTTCATGCTCACACGAAGCACATTGAGGTTCATTATCATTATGTCAGAGATAAGTTGCATGCAGGGGAGATCAGTATGATCTATGTGTCAACACATGACAATGTTGCAGACATCTTCACCAAAGCACTTCCACGTGAGAAGTTTGAGGCCATTTCTCAGTGCCCTGAACTTATATCCTAACCACAGTTAGTGGGTTAGTGTGGTTTTGTCACTTAGACAAAACCCACCTCCACAGTACTTTGTAGCTATCTTATTTATTGCATCTTCAACGTTTGCTCTTCAACTCTAGTCTCTCTGCTTGTTTGCCTCCCTCTTCTTCTCACACAAGTTGCTTTGCATCTTTCAAATTTCTCACAGATAATGTGGACAGCTTTATTATGGCGAGCCACATGAAGATTTGAATTTGGCTAGTGGCAAAGGGATACAACTAGTTTGATGGTGTTGATTATTCAGAGACTTTTGCACCCGTGGCAAAACTCAGTACAATTAGAACTATATGTTCTATTGCTGCATAGAAGAGCTGGCCCATCTTGCAAATAAGATGCCAGATTTGCATTTCAAATGGTTACTTGGGAGAGTGAGGTGTATGTAGAACAGCCAGAAGGTTTTGTTTAAATGAGACAAAAACAACGTATATGGCTTAAAACAGACACCTAGAGCATGGTATCCCAATCTTTATTTTTTTAGAAAAGGAGAAAATCTGGTGCTTGTAATTGTGTATGCCATTATGATAAAATTAATACACTCATTTCTTTTCCCCAAAGAAAATAAACTTTTATTAGTGTTTGAGAAAAAGACAACCATACAAATCAGTGATCCATGTGGCGCTAATATAAAAGGTGCTGATTGTCGACGAGTCTGTTCCTAGATAACCCAACTCGCTGGCTAGGGAATCTTAGAAACAAGGGCCAACAATGAGGTAGGGGACTATACAACTAACGGATGCCTTGCTTCGTGATTGTGTAGAAAATGCCTGCAGGCCAAGCCTTGTAGAAAAGCATCTGCCTTTTTGGCAGCCATGTGAGAACCTGTCGTCCCTTGTTCCCATATCATGCCAAACGACAACGAAGGTGGCTGTCGGGGGTACCTGTTGGTCTCCTATTGCCAAACTGCAATGGCCGATCCAGATGTTCCAAGCAGTATTGCTGGCCACTGTTTCCCAAACACCGTCCTCCAGTGAAGGCATAGACCGCCGCTGGTGGGAAGGAGAAGTCACATCATGCACCTCAATTTGGAAGGCCCTCTGTCCAAAAAACCCTATAGGCTGGCAAAACCATCTCTATCAAAATGGCATGACTCCCTTTGTTAGCCAAGCTGCCCTGCTTGAAGTGAACTCCCGCTACATCTTTGCATATCTTAGCCACGATCTAGAGGCCCCCCTTACCAAATCTTTATGGTGCGACTTGCATTTGCTCCAACCATTGGGTAATGGACAATCTCCCATGAGCCACCATCTAGAAGAAATATGTAATCTTTTGTAGCCGGAGGCTAGTCATAGGCACAACTAAAATTTGGTAATGACCTCTAGGGGCACCAGTTGCTCTACTCAATGTCGATCTCTCGAATGTGTCTAGTGGTTGCTTAAGTTGACAATGATGATCGGTGCATGTAGTTTCCAAGAAAAAGGATACTTATGTATCTGTGCCAGAACCACTCACTTGGATCCCACTACACCTCTCATAGGAGGTGGCTCTCCCACAACCAAAGCTACCATTGCGACCGGACCTGCGTCAAAGTGATTGATGTTGGGTCAATGGACCATCCCTTACCAATATGATGCACCCTAATCTACTGCCACTCAAGCATATCTAGGGCCTCGTCCAACTTTGGGTCTCCTTATGTATTTGGCTGAAGAAGACCCCTTGGCCCCACTTTCAAGCATGGGGCAAAAAGCGCTGAGGACGCCATGCATGAAAAGGATCCTTGGAGGCACCCCTATCCTAGAGACTTGTCCATCCCAACTAGGGGAGGCTTTGTGCAGACCAACCCCTCCAAGACTTAGGGATGGCAAATTCTATCTCCAATTTCCTCGCACGTGCCTCCGTCTCTAGGGAAAGAAGACTCCATGCTCTAAAGCTAGCCTGGCCGCTGTCCCACTGTGCCCATTCAATGTGCATCTGCTAATCTCTTGTGATGGCACCGTGGGAGCTATGCCCTGAACCAATGAAAGGGTGGGCAAGGACTGTGATGAGGAAGATGAGCTTTGGTGAGAGTGCTTAGGCAAGGGTGGACGTTGTGAGGCAGGAGAAGCGAGTAGGATGAAGGAATGATTGGGGAGTGGGCTTGAGGGTGATCATCAAATGCTAGTACTACTGAGGCAGCAAGGGAGGATGGGATGGGTGGGCGGGGGAATCGAGGGTGGAGGCAGAGGTGGAGAAGAGAGAGGGCTTGGAGGCAGGGGTGGGATTGATGATGGTAAGGGAAGGAGTAGGAGGAGGAACCTCTCTGGCACTCGGCCTTGAGGTAGTCTCTTGTGCCGGCTAGGAACCCTGAGGTGCCATCATTTGCAAGGATAGAGGCTGTTGTAGGCCAGGACTAGCACGGTTCTGAAACAAGTTCCAATGGAAGATGAAATGGGACAATCCCCTTATTCTTGGGCTGATATGTTTGGCTGTTCTTTTTCTGAAAATGACCTCCCTTTTGCTGAAATTCACCCTTTCCTTGGGTGGCAAGTGCTTGGTCACCTTGATGGGAAGAATAGGAGGTCCTCTCCTCTTCCGGTAACAACCACCCAACTAGCTCATCAAATGAGAGAGGGGCTGCCCTGAGCATAATAGTCAAAGAGGTAACAAATGTGCCATAAGAGGGAGCCAAGTTGTTGAGAGTGATAGAGACTAATTTCTTGTCATCTATTTCCTCATCAACACTTGCTAACTGATCTCTGAGATCAGTGATCTTTGTAATGTGCTCTGTGATTGTCTGACCTTCTTGCATCTTCTGCTCCTTGAGCTTATTGGTCAATGGAATGATCCTTGCCTCATTCTTGACATCTGTGGAAGCCTTGGGAAGCGAGGCATCATTGGAAACGGTGGCACATGGTGTGTCGTCCCTGTGTTGTCAACTATGAAACCATGGTGCCTGTGTGTCAAGGAAAACAGGCTCCATAAGGGCCTGGGTAGTGGTGGGGAACTTAGCTAACTTGGCTTCTAGTGGCAGTGAGGCCTACAATGTGGCCCACCACTGCTCTGTCCTGCAGAGACTACAGCTATTTGTACCTATTGCTTGTCCTGGTAGAGGGAAATCCAACTGGCTGTGGGAGATGAGGGAGTTGCCATGAGAGAAGTACGATTTATTGTATTTTGGCACAGAAATGGGTCTTACCTTTTGCTCTACAAATCAACAGGTTGCTGATATCTTTACAAAGCCAGTGAGTGGTGATATGCTTGGGTTAGACCAGCCAGACATGCTTGGGTTGAGTGGTGTATAGACATGCTTTGGGGTTGCTGGATATCAAAGGGAGTGTTAGAGGCTACTAAATTTGATGTCTCTTTTAGACCAGCCAGTGGGTGTAGTTAAATTATCAGTTAAGCTCAGCTAGGGCAGCTTATGAATATAATATGTCAATTGCATTTTTTGACCTGCCATGGGCAGTGCCACATCATCAGGAGCCCTAAAAGTCCTATAGAGTATTTGTGTCTTCTTCTTACACACATCATTTACACTGTCCCTCTCCGATAATGAGAGTTTTATTCATATCGGCTGGCTGTTTTTTGGGTTCCCACTTGCTTCTTCTTGTCCCACAGTTTTGTGGAGATGGATCCATATAAACTTACGGTGATCCTGGAGTGGCCTGATTTGAAGATAATGCATTTGGTGAGGTTATTCTTAATTTTATATTCTTCTATCCATCGAGGCAGTTGCAAAGACCATTGCTTGTGAGGAATGCCTATGGAATCAGAAAAGGATATGTATGATATAAGATATGCAGCAAGATGGATGTCATATCTGTCCATATGCAAGACATCGAGATATGCATCTGATGCTGGGACAGCTTGAGACGTACTTTTATTGGCATCAGATTTGTGAAGATTTTGTCGGTATGTTTGTTCGTCTCCTATTTGTCAAAAGGCTAAATATGACTCTCTGAAACCGTAGGGGTTTATATAGGATTTACTAGTTCCAGAGGCATCATGGGAACACCTGGCTATTACACTATGTCAGTCTTAGTTCACTCATGCTTAGGTTGTATAGATGTGCCTGAAAGCTTGATGTTAAAGACGGAATTCTGGTCTTACCTTCCAAACACTAACATAGATTTCCATATGTACCATACAATCTATACAATTAAATCATAGCAGAAATTCACCTTAACAAACCATATATTCTTGGTTCTTTTGGTATATAAAATGCCTTCATTATCTGGGATGACACAAGAATCTATATACATCCAGATGATTTGTGGTTCTCAAAGAGTGGTTATGATGTAAAAGTTCTGTATTTTGTCACATTGGGCAGAAAGATGTGGCAAACGCTAACACAGATCCCCACTCATAAACCTTAAAATCCAGTCAAGATATGAGGCATAGATGTAGAGCTAAGCAAACCATATTGTCATGGTTCTTTTTTGTTGATGCACTAATATCCAATATGTTTTTTGGAGTAGCAAGAGAATATCCACCAGGGTTTTATTTAAATTGTTTTGTTTCTATGTGCAGGGCTGAAGGTGTGGCTCTTTGGCAAAGGGTGAAATGAGGATGAAATTAGGCCGTGCTGGCTATTAGTTGATTATTGTAAGCCTCTGTTTCAATGGCCTATGTTTTGCAGTTCACCATGTTGTGATTTTTGGGTCTGTGAAGATACTTGGGTACCTTTTGAGAACTATTGCTGCTCTGATTCATAAAAGACATGAGGGCAGTTGTGACGTTATTTCTAAGTAGTTCTAAATGGAGGAGTTTTGAGAAATCCAGTTAGGTAGCATGGCAATTACTGTGTATTGGCTTCCTATAGTCGGCATTTTCAGTTCAAACCCTCTGCTAACTTGTGTGACCGTAAACTAGAGTTTTCTGATTATCTAAAGTTATTGTTTTAGCCTATTTTAGTAGTAATCGAGCTGTTCATTTTAAACTTTCTTTGCATTTGTCTTGCTGGATGTGGGTGTATTATTAATAGGAGACAGGTGTACTCTTGCACTGAGTTTCTTGTCTGACTGGAAACAGAATCCTGGCTCCTTTTGCACTCCAAAAGTTAGAATTCTTCCAGTGTGTTTAAAGGGGTTGCATTTCAATTGTCTCTTTGAGATCCAACTGAGAAATACGGTGAATACTTGAGCGCAAGTTTGTAAAGAATTATTGAGGGAGAAGCTTTTTCTTTGCTTGTATTTGCCACAGTTTAGGGTAAGGCGTGGATTATTTTTTGCCTGCAGTTCTTGGACAAATCCATGTTGGGGTTTCTCACAGCTTCTGTTGTGTATTATCTTGCTAGAAGCTACTTTCCAAGAGGCTGCAATACTGCTACTCAGTCATGGATGGTATTGGTGGCTGGAAACAATGTTCATAATTAATCATAGGTTTGTGGAAAGGGGCTTACCCTAACACAGATGGAAGAGGACTAAATAATTGGATTTTGCAGTCTGGATGAACTAAGGCACCATGTGATAAATGACTATCAGGAGAAAGACTACTTGCTTTCTAATTGACCAATTTGTGCATGACTGATACATGAGAAGTGTCTGGGCTTCGTGAACAGAAAAGAAGTGGCTAGGCTTTAACATTTACATATACTCTTCACAGATAGATCAGGATTCAAAGAAGTGAAATGACTTTTGCTTGGAGTAAGAGCGAAAGATCTCTCTCTATTGGACCTAATTTTATTTTCAGCTTTGACGGTTCGCAAGGTTTGACCAAATGTGGACACAATGCTGGGCTATATTATACTTTGTTTGATAACACATTTATGATGTGTTTCTAAGTGCAAACTTTGTATATGAGGGGTTCGGTAAATTCCAAGCTGGTCTTAAGATGATGATCCTTCTAACCATTAGAAACACACCCACTAGTAGGCAGGCAAAAATGGCGTCACCAAAAGTAGCACCACCACCACCTTAACAAAGTAAACCCTTTTTCTTCTCCCGTGCTCCTAGATTTTCAATTCTCTTTTGGCTTAGTTAGCATGCTAAGTTCTTATGGAGCTTCTTCATGTGACTTGGGGGAAGCTCTTCTCAAAGGTGGTCCTTAGGTGTGGCCATATGAGCTCGAATTGCAGCATTCCCAATAGCCATTGCCATTTGGATCTATCTTCCCGAGAACAGCAGCATGAAATATATGAACTCTAGGATTGTGCAGTGGTGGGATGCATTGTGGGCTCACCTACTTGATGGCGAGCTTTGAGACTGGGTCTAGGCAAGCTTATCTCTAGACGGACATTAGATACAAGGGGTCACCATTTGCGGAAGAGGAGGCTTCTTCACCTCTCCTTGCTAGAGACTAGTAAGCCTCTGATAGAGAGGACTTTTGTGTACTTTGATATATAATTGTCTTCTTGTCTCGTAGCAGCACGATATCGCAATGGAGGACATGGGCTCGATACATCCTCGTGCACCCAGGTTCCCAGGCATTGCTATTTTCCAAGTCTTCCTTGGGAGGTACAGAGGGATTATCCATGGTTTTATCATCTCCCTTCTAGAGGAAGGGTGGACGCGAGCTCTCTGGTTGTGAACCTCTATCCTTACCTCCTTGTGGGAGAGGAAGGGTAGACGCGAGCTTTTTGGTTGTGAACCTCAATCCTCTCCCTCCTTGTGGCTTCTAGGAGTTTGAAAGAGAGGAGGATCATGACGGGGGTCAGTGGGGTGAGGGTTATGTATTGGAGGAGATGAAGGTAGCGGTGTTGGATCCTCTGGCTACTGTGAGGCTGGAGATGCTCTTTCAAACTCTCTTAGGGTTCCCTTGCACTCTCCTTACCTAGGGCCCATATACATTCTAGGGCAAACGATCTTTCTCTTGTCGACCTGCCTTTGAGCATTCTTCGTTGCATGCCTGCCTTTCTTCTTTCCCTTTGCCTGAGTCCACATCCCACGTGTTGGGGCCATCACAAGATGGGAAACCTATGCACGAGGACACTACGATCTTCCCACCTCCCCCTCAAAGAGCAAGTCAAAACATCGAGCGATTGTGTTCGAGCGAGCCTAGAGTTCGAGCGATGCTTGTGAGGAAGTTTGTCTAAACCTATAGTAGCAATAATTTTTTATTGAAAATGGTTGAATCTACATGACACTATCAGAGATTATTTTTACTTATTTTCACAAAGATAAAACTTACTATTGGATAACTCATAAATCCATGCCACTATTAGAGATTGTTTTTACTTATTTTTACAAAGATAAAACTTACTATTGGATAACTCATAAATCCATGCAAGTTAGCAATCATTCTATGAATAGAAATTCTTGGTAACATACAAAGAGAAAACATATAATTCGATAAATAAAAAATCCGTGCAAGCTAGCAATTATTCGATGGGTACAAAAGGAAAAATGTTGCAATGTCTACATCTCGAGTTGGTCACTCAAAATCATGTAAGATAGCACGTGAGTTGAAGGGGTTTCTTTGTTTTGTGGAGTTACATACAAACAACAATAGTCCCACCCATGATATAGAAGCTCCTCTTAGCAAAACCCATCACAAATAGCTATTTGTAGCTCATTGATTTTTATGCTACCCATATGATTTGATCCATTTTGTACGTGAAATGATCATATGAATAAAATGTTTAAACTATGGAACTAATAAATTATTGATTACCTTATGACCATGATGTTAACTAAATATAGATCACCTTCATATGTACATGACCATGTATACACCTCTTGGATGGAGGGAGGAAACCAAGGACTCGAACTCTATATGAGAAAAATCTATGGTCGGAAGAAAATATAGAGTTTGATAAGGTCTAGCTCTAATGAAACAAAGATATGTACAAACTTTCTAAATCTCTAGAAATTTGACACTTTAGCATGATAAATGGATTCATTCATATCTTTTCGATCATTGTGACTATAAACATGACCATATTTGGAGTCCGATTGACCAAGTTATGACCCAAATAAAATTGGCAGGAGGAGCCTCCCAAGAGGCCGCGATATCGAGGCCTTCTGGGAGGCTTCCCCTCCCATTAGTTTTTTCCTTGAAAATGGAAATTTCACAAGAAAAACACATACTTTGACCCCTTTCTTTCACCCCTCATTCTTCCTTGACCCTTGCAAAAACATAGCCAAACATTTTTAGAAATTGTTGTTTGTACGTAAGACAATTGATTACTCATGATATCATGGGTAGGACAACCACCGTAAAAGTAAGCAATGCATGATACTTTTTTAACATAAATCATCACACTAGAATGTCAAAATTTATGAAAGTCTTTGCTTGAACTGTCGCCTCGCTCGAACACAGTTGCTCGAATTCTCGTAATCCTCCCCCTCAAAGACCTGTTCCTAAGTAGTCCCTATCCATCTCTCTCTCATTACCTTTGTTACTAGACTTTCCTCCTCTTTGGCCCCTCGGTTGTCTTTTCTTGATGACATTTCCCGAGGTAGACGCTCTCGCTTACAGACAAAAGAGAGGTCCCTTTTCATGTCAACCCATAGGAAGCAACTCCAACAACTTGAAGTTTGTTGGTGACAAGCTTGGTTCACTAGATTGCAAGATAGCCTTGGATACATCTTTGACAAGTATTGACACGATCCGATATTAGAGCGAGGGGGGGGGGGGGGTAGGGGGGGAGGGAGGGAGGGAGATTTGATGTGACTTGGCTTCGTGTCCATTAGGAGGCATAGGGTGCAGCAGCCAAAGTTAATGTGGTTAGCAGACCAATATGATGTCATCTAACTCAAGCTAGAGGTTGTGGAGGCTAGGCATGCAGCGCTGATACCATTTCTCAAGGACCAAAGATGATGATGCAATTCTTTCAAATCATTGGCCTTAGATTAGTAGGAGCCCAACTCTCTATGTTCTATAAGACTTAGGCTAGATGCTTATTGATTCTCAAGAGATTTTGGAGATGACCACCTCTTGCTATAGTTAGTTGTTTTGGGTTGGTGAGCCTATGTCCCAGATCGCGCCTTCTAAGAGGAGGTTGGGGCCCATCATGTACCTTCGATTATCATATAGTCCATGATGAGTTGGATACAAATAGTGAGATGTATGAGGCCTTGAAGGCTCTTTTGGTGAAGAAATGCCTAGGAGAAGATAGTCTTTCTTTGATAGCTGTGGGACTTGATAGGCACCCCCCTCTGCTACACGTTTGATAATAATTTTGATTCAAAAGAGATGCTTGTCTCTTTCGCATAGATGGATATACTTGGCCTCCAAGTAGAGGGAATGAAGTTGATATTTGCCAAACACTCTCCTAAACATCATTTTCTGAAGAAAAAAATTAGGCTATAAATGGCTATTTAAATGCTTTTGAAATCATGACTATGGACTAAAGTTAAGAGTTGAGGATTTTAAGCATGGAGGCTCTCCAAATCCATATTCGAAGGTACATAAATTTTATTGAAGTACGAGGGAATAAAAGTGTAATTGTAAAAATTATACCTCTCTAAACATTCTTTAAGTGCAATATTAAAAAGAAAACTACTTTCGTGGTGTAGGGCTTAAATGCACATTCAAAAATGAACAGTTCTGCTAATGTGTATAAGGATGGCCTCAAAAACTAAGCAAGATGCAGCTGTAATCTTGATACAAATGTGGATACTAGGTAGAAGTGTGTACAACTAATCATGATATAGTTGGCTACTAACTACGCAAGTAGTTGATTGGCAAAGTAAGCTTTCGAAATTGCTTGCAACTTGTTGCAAACCATCATAAAAAGTAATGCAAAAGTTGAGCATGCAAGCTTATTCTAATGGAGCAAATAAGTTGATTTAAGTGGGCATTTTGAGTGATTTTAACAAGTATGCTAACTGAACATTCAAACTAGCTGGTTGCTATGCTAGGTAGAGTTGAATATTTTATTAGTCTTAAAAGTGGGCATGCAATATGTGTTGCTAGTTGGTTGCAGTGGCTACAAAACTTGAGCACAAGGACTGGCTACCTTAAACTTCACCACAATTGAGCACAAGAGCTGATTGTTAGGGTAGAAATTAAGCCGAAATGGAGCACAAAAGCTAACTATTAATAAATAGAGATTGAGCCACTTTTGAGCACAAGAGCTAATTGTTTGGTTAATCATTAGAACTGTAAAATGGCAAACTGTAGCAGGCTATATAACTAAGCACAAAGGCTAGAGTTACTTTGAGAATATAATTTCAAGGCATACAAAGCTAACCAAAAAACAAAGTACATAGAGGATATGGCATCTATTTTGGGTAAATGAATCAACATTTAGTCCATCAGCAATGACTTGACTAGTGGCATATTTGTTGCAATTTCCCTTGACAAGATTTGGGCAAAATTATAGTCCTCAGTAGTAGCCCGATTAACAACATATTAGTGCATAATTTCAAGAAAAAGACAAGACAACTCAACACCCATCTACTATGTTGAGGCTTAAATCATATGAATGCATGCTTCTATATCATCTCACAAAAAGAGTACATTCCTTTATGAAGACCCATTGGGTAGTTGGAGCCAAAATTTTAACAAACTTAGAGGCCAAAAAACTAAAATGTTGTTTGCAATTAGGGATAGAAGCCCAACTTGGAAGATTACGTAGAAGGGACAAAGAAAGCCCACGACTATCTTGTTTGAAAAGAAACGTGTAGGTGCATCGAAGACATATCCCCAATAGCTCCACTCAAGAGAAAACTTGGAATTAATACCCAAGCAACGCCACCCATGAGCTCGAGAAGTTCCAAAAGATGTAGCCCAAGCATTCTACTGCCCTCTAGTCCAACATCGATGTGCTACTGATCCATTAAAGTGGTCATGGGAGGGCTCAAGTTCAAAGGTGGGAAGACAAAATTCACCACCTGCTATACAACTATTATGGTTCTGTTGGCTAGAAACAATGGCCAAGGCAAAGGAGGACGAGAGTAGGAGTTTGTCACCCATTTCTTCTTTTGCGTGGTGGAGAAAACCTAACTTGTTTTAAATGTGACCTTGCCATCTCCACCATCCGATCTTCTTCATCCACCATGCGGCCCCCAAATCTCCAAATTTAAAAACACTTTTAGCACAGTAGTGTTCAAAGCTTGTGTGTGTGTGTACATATATACATATACATATACATATGCATACGTGTGTACATACATACATACATACATATACATATACATATGCATGTGCATATACATATACATATGCATATCCATATGCATATGCATACGCATATCCATATGCATGTCCATATCCATATCCATATCCATATACATATATACCCCAAATAGCATACATTGTCTTATATTGATGGTGAAAGAGTTCCAAGAATCACTACTTTTCACTGTTTGCAAAAATTTTTACTAGTCCCAATAACTCTTCTTAAAGGAGCCACAAGGCTTCGATCAGAGCCCTATGAATTTCTAAGCTTTCTCTAATGTATGGGATACAACCCTACAATGTTGGCTTTGGTAAGGTGAGCCATACATTGCCTTGTATTGAAAGAGAAGAGTTTCAATAGTCACTACTTTTCACTATTTGTAGAACTTGTCTAGAGAACCCTTCTTTAAGGAGCCAGAGAGCTCCAATAAGAGCTTTCTTGGTCCTTATAAGTTCTTTAAGTATGGGCTATAACACTAAAATTTGGGTTTTGGTATGATTTTGGTTGATTTCTATTTTATGAGTGAAACGTATTTGCCTTTGCAAAAGGAATGCTTTTGAAAAATAGTTTTCGGGTTGAACTACCAACATTTTGAGGTGCTTGTTTCATTTAATTCTAACTTTGAGACACTACCATTTTGAGGCGCTAATGGAAAAGTTGACTTCAATGGTTCTCGTTTGTGGTTTCCTTTCAATGGTGATAGGGAGAACAACCATAAGTTGGCATCAAAGCTAGGCTGTGTCTGAAGCATATGGATAAGCATAAATTCAATAATGGGAGAAAAAATATCCAATTCCTAAGGGAAATTTTGTCACTGCTAGAGTACCTCATGAAAACAAGAGTGGAGGAATCGACAATGCAAAAGCTTCATTATGGTTGGGTTTAGCTGCGTGTCATGTTTCTATGACGAATACCAATAGTAATTGGGACAATGACATCCCTTCCAGTCACAAATATTTATTAATTCTTTCCGGGAAGAAGTAGCTCTTGAACGACTTCAAGTGATAGAAGGGATACAACTCCACAACATGCATGAAATGTTATTTCGTCTTGTCATGATGTTGCCATGTGAGTCGGCTTACCTTCAATGCATGGATGATGCCAAATCAGATCAAAGCACTTTTGGTAGGGATAACAACCATAAGTCAGCATTGAAGCCCAACTTCCACATGTATGAAATGCTCTTTTGTCTTGTCATGATGGTGCTAGGTGGGTCGTCTTACCTTCAATGCATGGATGATGCCAAATAAGATTGAAGCACTTTTTCCACCATTTGTGATCAAAACACTATGACTTGAAATTTTGTTTTGTTGTACATTTCTATATTGATGTCATGGATAAATAATAGAAATGCACTACTTTGGATTGTGGTCCATTAACGATTGGAACTTGTTCAATTTATTGGGTAGTGCATTCTTTAGAGAAACGATGTTATGCATGTGAAAATCCTCATTCATTTTATGGAAAAGTGATAGTTATGGTTGCATGGTTCCTTTGATAACTACACCACCATGAAATGAAATTTGTAAGACTTAGCACTCAGCATAAGCACGATGAAGCTAGGTTATCCCACACATCATTTATTTTATTTGTCAAAGTTGAAATAACAACGAAAGGAATATTTTAAGTAGTTACGACCTTCTAGCTTGTGAGAAATTAAACCATACTTCAAAAATTATAGATTACAATGAACTTTGCCTTTAACTTTTTCCATGAGCTAGTGAGACTAATGTCTCAAGCATCCTTGCTCAAATAGTCAAATTTGCCATCTACTTGATAAACCAAAATTTTGTTTAAGGTGCCCAAATCACAACAATCAAATTTTGTATCCTAAAACTAGTAAGACATTACACTTGCAAGAATCAAGCATAGGTCATTACAATGGATTCAAGCATATTGCAAGAGACAAAGAAGAACAAGGAAATCCTAGAAAGTTAAATACTTCATCCAAATAAATCCATGCCTATGTACTTATCAATGCTAAACCATGTCATCATACTTATAGTTTTGGTGGATCATGTATGAACACTGCATGAATATTTAGTCAATCTAGAAAGACATATAGGCATCACTTGGTTAGTAACTTGCTCCTTGATGGGAGAAAACATGGGAATCTCCATGTTTTCGTCGTGTGGGAATAGATATGGAAGCGTGGAGGCTCTGCAAAGTTTGATTTCTTGTAGTTAGTTAACATACAAGGAGGGTAGAAGCTACTAAAGACAACAATGATGAGGGAGAAGCAAAGGAGAAGGCAGAAGGAGAATAATGATAAAAAGATATGTGACAAATTTGAAGCAACTACTTTTCTCGTTAACTATGAGAAGAGAGAGACTTCCGAAACTTTAAGGCTATAGAATACGGGTAAACTTATGAAGGGGCCTACATACTACCCCTTCAAGGTACTTGGCCTTATGCTTCATAGAGGTTCAATGCATGGGGGGTGTGTGTGTGTGTGTGTGTGTAGAGAGCCAACAAAATCACAACCTGTAAGGCAGGTCTATACACACCAACACACAAGGAGGACAACAACCCCATTTGTATGGGTGGGGACTGGTACCCTAGAGGTATAGAGGGTAAAATGGCTCCTCTTTAAATTTGTGCCGTAGTTATTTGCTATTGAGGTCCCAATGATAGAGTATAAAAGTGTAAAGCTGTAATGGGTCCATAATCCCAACCAATAAAATAAGTATAAGAGTGTAAAAGTGTGCTATCGATGCATGCCAATAAGGAGGGAATAATGACATCCATGTATACCTAGAGTCATGTACACATTAGTATCAAATACCCACATCACTAAGAGTAAAAGTAAGAGTGAGCTCTCTGCCATTAGGATACCATCCATAAAAGCAAGTGAGTTTACTATAATTAGTGTGCTTGATACCTCAGCCTACAACACTTATTTCATTAATTTTGGACTCATACGTCTACTTTTGGACTATTCCTTAAAATCCTTCCCAAATGAAAAGTTTACTTTATGAAAATGTCATTCGAGAATCAAAAGTTTACTTTCTGGCACTGTCATTTCCACATAATACATTTCAAAATATCTCTTTACAATGTTGCACTAATAATGCAAAAACTACTATTAAATCCTAATTTTGTATTTATTGTTTTTAGGAATCGTATTCTTAAATTAAAAAATCCCTTGAGTTATTAGTTTAAATCCATGAAAGTCCTTTCTGTCGTCACTTGTCGCTTGGGTGCCATCTTCATTCTCTCTCATCTGACCACCACCACCACCTTTACTCTTTCTTGATATTTGAATGGTGTTATCATGGGCATTCTTCATTTGTGCTATCTCCCACTTCCTCTTGGGTGAGCATCTTTATGAACTTTGTAATGTGCGAAATAATTGGTTGCGGTAATTTTATTTTGTCTTCTACATCATACTCCATGTGCTTCTTTGTTTTCTTCGTTCTTGATTTCCAAAGATACTATGACTATCTCTGTGGAAAGTTTTGAAATTGCATCATGGTTTGGAACCCATTCCTTTTTCAGACAACTACTATAGAATGTCTTGCTATCCTAGTTCTCCTTCCTACTCCTTGGCTCATACCATACGCTATAAATGTTGTAGCTCTTCCCCAGTCATCCATGCTCACATCCACTACTTTCGTGACCCAAAACTTTATGTTATCATGTTTATCATACGATGGTCGAACTGTAACAAAACAATGGACGTCTATGTCTATTTGTGGCATAAACTCAGACCACATGCTGGGCGCAAGTTGTTACCAACATTTGGCCAAAATAAAGGCCGTTCTACCTTAATATCAGCTTCTTGCAGTTTTGCAAGGTCCTTTATCAATTGGTAGGTATTGCTAATTACAAAAATAGTGTGTTCCTTCCAAGAGGGCTTTTAATCAGGGAATCTCCGGAGCATTTCCTCTTTGTATGTAATAAAAGATTTTAAGCCTTCTATTTCACCTTTGGATTTCTCGCTGAATTCTTTTATAGGAGCCCATGTTGGATGCATTTCTTTGCTCGGAATTGAAGTTAAGAGAGAGTAAGGTTCTTTAGGCTCCCATTTTGTATCAAGAGAATAGTGTTCCCACTGCATCACTGTTTTTTCATCCTTTAAGAAAAAGTGAAAATAGTGTGGAGCGCTATGATCTATCAGGGCATCACCACCTTTTTGTATGAAAGGTAGAATAAAGCTCTTCCAATCATACATCCTTTCAACCATTGAGCATATTGTTCCTTCCTTACGGCCACCAACTTACCTCCCATATTTTCTTATCAAGACATCTATCGTCTCCATGTCCTTGTGTTTTAGTTCTCTTGAAACCGTGCTAAATACCTGATCAATATCCTCATGTGTGTGCCCAACCAACAAAAACCCAACTTCAATCTCATTGAAGATTCTATGAGTGATTAGCATTGAGAAAAAACACAATTGTCTGCTTGCCCTCTCAAAGTTACTGGTAGGCGACCTTTTTCTGCATGTACATTGTGAATTGCCTTCATAACAGATGTTACAACTTGATTGCTATCATGTAGATACAAGGAATCAATCCATATGTTTGCAAAAAACTTAAATCCATGCACTAACACTCCACATAGATGTGTCTTTAAAAAGTATTTTCCTTGTAGCTTAGGTGGAGTGTTAATGAATCGAGGTAACGTTGTTGTATTTTGATCCATACCATCCACAATAACGAACATGTACTCATTTGGATGAGAATTAGCTTGCTCCTTCCAAATGCATATTTTACTCTAGGATGTCGAACAAGTCCATGATGAAATTCTCTCTTTTTTTTGTAAGCTTCTTTTTGTTCTGGAGATGTTGCACTCTCAAGTGCTCGCTTTAGATCATCACAGTCATTGCACTTTGATTTTTTTGCCTCTTTGGGATTTTAACATGTCCAAAGCTTTTTTTCCAAAGAGTATACAAAGTATGAAAAGATGCGTGGTGCATGCCCTCTTTGCCTCTGTGTTTCTCCAATAGAGTCAAATACTTCTTTTTTTGTCAAACCTATCAGAAGATGCATTTCTAATAGATGGGGTTGTAGTAAAGCATTTTCATGAATGTGATCTTTTAAAATTGATGCTACCGCAACCGTTGAGGCTCTTTTTTTGGGCCTTACTGTGTTTCCATGAATGTTAAATTTTGCTCCATACTTTGCTTTATTAGCCAAATTCCAATATGTGCCACGTGATAATCTTGTAATAATGCGATATACATTATTGCAAATACTTTTTGCATTTTATAAGAGGCCTTATATGTTGTCTTGAACTTCGCCTTCTCTTATCATTTACAAGAAAGCAAGATAGTCTCGTGAGTAGGTATTCATTTCTTCTGCTCCCTTTCCTTTGCCAGACATGTTCTCTATAGCCCTTGATGTCATGTAAGTTAATGGATTGCATACATCTACGCTTACAGCATGTAGATCGCATTGCTGTGAGCATAACATCTTCATTCATCACTCTTATTCTCTTTGGTACATTGCTTTTCTGGATCTGCCTGGACT
This sequence comes from Dipteris shenzhenensis, assembly GCF_047967505.1. Lineage (NCBI taxonomy): Eukaryota > Viridiplantae > Streptophyta > Polypodiopsida > Gleicheniales > Dipteridaceae > Dipteris > Dipteris shenzhenensis. The sequence goes on along the minus strand of NC_141601.1, from coordinate 14,254,218 downwards.
CGCTTTTATTTCATGCATCTGTATGTCCATTTTGGGACCTTCTGTACATCCTTATGCAGTTCTCCTTGTAAAATTTATTTGTCACTTTGTTTTCATGGGATGTTGCATCCTTGATCTTATCACTCTGATAGTCAAATATTGAATAGTCCTTTGTTGATCTCATCCCTGCTTTTGATACATTCGTAGAACCATTTGTAACATTAACTGTTTCACAATCAAAGTCAAATACTAAATAGTCCTTTGTTGATCTCATCCCTACTTTTGATACAATCGTAGAACCACTTGTCACAGTGTCGATAGAGTGTTCATAATGATCTTCAAACTCATCTATTCCTAATAGAGTACCACTCATTGATGAACTTTCTATGGATTTAATAACTCCATAGTCTTGAAACTCCTCTACTCTTGAGAGAACATAATTCATTATATCATCCACCTCAGATAAGGCATCACTTGTGAAATCTTTTTCTTTCTCTCAGTACCAATGAGCTCATTGACTCCTGATAAGATGTCAATGCTATAGTTGAGTGCATTGGAATCATCCATCTATAAAGGAATAGAGGTTGGTACACTGGCATATTCTTTCAATTATTTGATGTTGTAGCATTCATTATGTTTATCATTAAAAACCACATGCCGAGTCTTTCCAATCTTTAAAAATTGCATGCTCCATCTCAAATCCTTACCTACCTCATAGTAGGGACCATCTAATGAGATTGAGTTATCATCTGTACCATCATCAGTAACTTTTTGAATTCTCATCTGCACAAATGTCCAGTGTTCCACTTGCTCAAATCCCAAGACTTGACCTTCTGCTATGTTCTCATTTGCAAATGATAACATTTGTAAAATATCTCCCACTCTAAAATCCAAAGATATGCACTTTGTATTCTTGATGACATGTGTTGGATAAGTCTCATCTCTGTCCCATGTAATAAATGCTTTGTTGGAAGTATTATAGAGCATAACATCTCAAAGGATTTCCATATTCCCACACTTATGCTTTAGCTCAACATGTGCACTAAGAATCTTTGATACAATAACTGCCACCTTATCTTCGCCAAGTCTTCTAAAGTGATAAACAGAATTTGGATCACTTTCATGGATTGTAGCAAATGCAACTACTTCTCTTTTGCAACATAGAATCACCTCGATCCTCGAAATAAATTTTGTAGCCATCTCCTTTATGAATTTCCTTTGCAAACAAGCTGTAACAGTTACTATTATACAGAACGTTGGTCTCTTCTCAATAATGTACTTTATTAATTATTTAGAAATCTAGATCTTGTTTAAAAAATATGGGAGGTCTTATTTAAAAATCCTTGTTTTCAATACAGGATTTAAGATTTAGCGATTAGCAATTTACTAAAAAATAAACCCTAAATCCTAAGTCCTTAACCGAAACAATCTAAACCCTAATCCTTGGTCTTTAAATCCTAAACTGTGATCTTACCTCCCTAAACCCTAAACCCTAACCCCTAATCCCAAACCCTAAACCCTAATTTTGACGCTCAAAACCATAAACCCTAAATCCTAACCCTAACCCCTTAAAACTTAACACCTAATCCCTAAACCCTAAGCCCTAAACCCTTAATACCTAAACCCTAAACCCTAAATCCTAAACCCTAACCTAGACTCCTAACCCCTAATCCCTAAACCATAAACCCTAATTCTAGCCCTTGAAACCATAAACCCTAAATCGTAACCCCTTAACCCTTAACCCTATCCCTAAACCTTAAACCTTAAACCCTAAACCCTAAATTCTAAACCCTAACCCCTAATTACCAAACCCTAAATCCTAATCCGAGCCCTCAAAACCCTAGATTCTATATCCTAACCCCTAATTCCTAAACCCTAACCGTTAAACCCTGAACCCTAAACCCTAAACTCTAATCCCTAAACCTAAATCCTAAACCCCTAAATCTTAATCCATAAACCCTAACCCCTAATCCCTAATCCTAAAATCCTGACCCTAAACCCCTAAACCCTAACCCCTAATTCCTAAACCCTGAATCCTAATCCTAGACCTCTTAACCCTAAATTCTAACCCTAAACCCTAAATATTAAACCCTAATCTTAGCCCCCTAATCCTTAAACCCTAAACTCAAACCCTTAAACCTTAAACCCTAATCTTAGCCCTCTAAACCCTAAACCCTAAACCCTAACCCCCAAACCTCTAACTCCCAAACCCTAACTCCCAAACCCCAACCCGTAAACCCTAACTCCTAATCCCTAAATCCTAGTCGCTAATCCCTAATCCCTAAATCTTAAACCCTAAACCCTAAACCCTAACTCCTAAACCCTAACCCCTCATCCCTAAACTGTAAATGTTAATCTTGACCCCCTAAACCCTAAAGAGAAATGCAGTTGTATATCTTGACAAATCGTTAATGAAAGTGATGAAATACTTGTAGAAAGACTTTGATGGAGGAAAAGGTCCACATTATATCTCAGTGTGAACAAGATCCAATAAAGCATATGACTGAGTTGAAGTAGATGCATGAAATGGTTTTTGATGATGCTTGCCAAGAGCGCAATATTCACAGAGGCCCATGTGAGGATGAGCTGGGAGATTCATACCATCCACAAGATCATGACGATTTATAGCGAGTAGCTTGGCAAAATCCGAATGAACAAAATGATGATGCCATAGCTTGTAGTCCAGATCACCAGGGGATGTAACCACATTAGCAATATCATCATTTAAGGAAAGTTGAAAGAGGTTACCATTCCGAGGAGCAACTGCTATGATATGTCCATCTTTTTCAATCCGATGCTATATGTGGTCAAAGCCAATAAAGAGACCAAGATCAACAAGTCATGCAATAGAAAGAAGATTTCTCTGAAGATCTGGAACATGGAGAATGCCTCACAAGACTCTTGTTGAAGAAAAAGTGCCAAGATATAAATCACCAATGCCCATGACTTGACAACTAGTGTCATTAGCAAGATAAACCAATTTCTTGTGAGGAAGAGCATGATAATTATGTAACTATTGAGATTGATATGTCATATTACCAGTAGCACCAGAATCAACAATAAAAGTGGAACCATCTCGAACATGAAGTATCCTTTCTAGAGAGACATTAGAATAGATATGATTTGCCTCTTGATGCGTATGGGCATCTTGTTGTTGAGCAGCATATGCTTGAGTACATTCATGATCATAACACCTCTTGTAACACCAAAAGGATGGATGATTTTTGCCACAATATTCGCAAGGAGAATTATTGGATAAGCGGGGTTGCTTAGTGGTAACAGCATGTTCCTCATCATATTGCCGAGCCCAACAATTAGAGATAACATGACCATGCTTATCACAGTAAGAACAATGTTTCTCAGGATATTTGAGATGAGAAGAATTGCCACCTCTATACAGATGACCACCATGTCCATATTTGGAGAAAGGACGCTTGTGAACAACACAAGCTGTCTCTGAATCTGCATCATCCATTGTTATCATGACAGATTCATGAGGGTCTTTACGACATTCACATCGTTGAGCGTACTCAATCAAAGAAACACATGTTTGATCAAAATCAATCTTGTTTTTGTTGGAAAGGATGGTAACAATATTATCATATAATGGATCCTGGACTATGTCGAGAAGATAGGTCACCAATTGATTTCATGGAATAGGTGCACCAGTAGCAACAAGTTGATTGACGATATTCTTGAATGAGTCAATATGAGTTGTCATAGGAGCTCCAACTTTGTATCGAGTCCTCAAAAGAAGATAAAGAATCTCTACGATAGATTTCTTCTCAAAAGTAGCAATAGGATATTCCCACATTGCATGAGAAGAAGGAATAGCAAATACATCCAGCATAAGAGAATCATGTAGAGCAAATAAAATATAGCGATGAGCTGCTTTATCATGAGAATGCCAATCAGCAGAGTCAAATCTCCATTGCTCAAAGAGAGGGCCTTGAGTCACAAGAGCATGATTCGGAGTTGCATCAATAGGTTGGGATGGACAAACGAGATCACCAAGAACAATATCTAAAAGATTATCACCTTCGAGTATCAATAACATCTTCACTTTCCAACCAGGAAAACCTTGTCCTTGAAACAGAGGAATAGATCGTTGGCCAGAAGGAAAGCCGTCGACGATTATAGACGTTGCCATCATACTTCGGGAGAATACATTTGTTAGAGCTCACATCAATGATTGAGAATACAATGGTCGCTCTAAAAATATAGAACTTGAGATACGCAAAAAAAGGATAGAACGTGAGATGGGAGTATACCAGAAATAGCATATATGCCAAGAAAGCGCTTTGAGCTTGTTGATCACGAAACCACGATATTTTTGGAGAAAAGTAGAACTTGTCGATCACAAAACGGAGATGTTTTTGGCAAAAAGCACTACGATCATGCCGATCATGAAACCAATACGTTTATCATGAAGCCATGAGATTCTTGGCAAAAAGCAGTGCAAGCATGCCGATCACGAAACCAATAAAAAAGTAGTCGGCATGAAAACTAATGTAACTTTTTGCTCCAAAGTCTGATTAGGGCGTTTAAGTGCTCAGAACGAAGAGCACGATGAGAGCTATGCTCCGCAAATTGATTTATGATCCATTTGCCACTAATAACTTTTTCAAATTCGCACCAAAAGACCTTCAAAAAACCACATCAAGTTAGACATGTCAAAATCGACAAGAGAAAATAAGCGATGAGATACTGAAAGTGCTATGTAATCAAATCAACAAATAATACTTCCTGTCTTTCTTCATTACAGTGAGCATACAATAGCAACACCTTTGTAGCTCTGATACCATGTTGAGAGAGAAGAAGAAGAGACAATGGACACACCAAATAGACTCCCAAAGATTGATTCATATTGATCACTAGTTACACACATATAAGTGAGACCTAGTTCAAGTTAGGGCAAGCTATATATATAGCTCTAACAGCATCTTGATAGATGCACATGGGAAGGACATCATGGCATTCATGCGCTCTGTAATTGCTAACAACTACAGAGATTGCTTTATTCACTACAAAGACCATCCAAAAAAGTTGGCTGATGAGTTCACAGATAAATGGGCCAAGTCAAAGATTGTTAGGATACTTGGCAATAAAAGATCTTCGCTTAAGAGGTAGGCACTAGCCAAGATTTCTAGGAGAGAGGGAGGTCAATCACCAAGGGTCTAGCCCCCCACTACTCACAAGCGTGAGTGGATGAAAGCAATGAAGGCAGCGAAGGTGGATCCCAATCTGCAGCACGTCAAGACACAAAGGATCCAAATGGAACAATATGAAAGCGTGCATTTTGGAGCAGGGGGTGTTGAATCATGGGAGGCCCTATTTGTAAGTATCGATCTCAAATTATATTGTTTATGTGGTTTATTAGGAGGTTGTTTCTTTGTACTAACCCCTCTGCAAATTGTGTCATCTTGTAGCGTGATATCGTGGGCAGGTACCCTACTCCTGTCAAGACAGCCTACCACTGCAGAGGAGATACATGGAGGCACTTCTATGATGACGGGTTGATTACTAAGGAGTAGTATATCCGAGCTATTGGAGCGCCCCCCAGGTATTTAAAAGTAATTAAATAATGTCAATATTATAAATAAAGATTTGATTTTTCATACATTGATACATGTTGTCCCTCGTTTACAGGGCCCTACGATTGATCAGGAAGAAGAAAATGAGGAAGAAGGGAGCCAGTATGCGGACAACTTAGATTAGTCGTAGAAGTAGTGCTAGCTACTCTTTTTTGTACTTAAAGCCACTGGCTTGGCTTCGTGCCTCTCTTGTATATACACTCCTCTTATTTTTTGTACTTGAAGCCATAGGACGTGGCTTGGCTTCGTGCTATATGTACATACAAGCACTTTTTGAGCTATGAATTAATATACACTCCTTTTATTTTTTGGCTTTCAATTTCCTTGTCCAACGTTCTATTAATAAATGCCTTGTGAACTTTACATTTTGGAGTTGTGACGTTTTATTCGGAATCGTAATCATTGGCTATAGACGTGCTTGCAATCGTGCTAATTAAAATGCGGTTGGCTGTAAGAATTGAATTGCACAATGTGGAAATGGGATTCTTTTAACTACATAGCATACACAACATACACAACATTCTGTTCAACCACACAAAATTTTGCTTTTATTAAAAAAAAAGATTTTGTAGAGCATCTATAAGCACGTTTATAAGTGCATCTATATACGCGTCTTTCTATTTTTCTTAAATTTTTACCAGAACATCTAAAAGCATGTCTATAGGGCGTCTGTCTATTATATAGAAATTGCACCTATAGATGTGAGTCTGTAGATGTGCCAATAGATGCGTAAATAGACATGGCCATCAGTTTTTTTAAAGTTAAGGAAAACCGTCTTTGTGCACGTCTGTGGGTGCTTTGTCTTGTTGTGTATCAAGAGATCATCCATTCCGCAAATGAAACTTCTCACTGTAGAAGCCATAGGTTAGATTGAAAAGGCATTTCCAACGAGTACCATGGACATCTAATTGCATTTGGTCGTGCACTTAATAGATGAATTGGCATATGCAGGCAATTTGCATAGCTGATGGATAATATTCTTGGAATGGTTTATGAAGGCATTAAAAGGGTATGCAAGACAAAAATCTAGACTAGAGGGAAGCATGGCAGAAGGTTGGTTGGTGCATGAATCAATGTTTTACATTAAGGAGTTTCATGTACAACTCATGCCAAACATATGTTGACTTTGGGATGATAGCGATGACCCACGTGTTGTAGGAGAGATTGGCAGACAAGGGAAGGGATAGCAAAAGAAAATGAATATCAGCTCAAGAAAAAGTGAACACCTTTTGTCTTTTCGATTGTGGAGAAATGGCTCAAACAATATGAAGAAGAAAGAGCTAAAAGAGAGTAGGAATATAGAAAAGCTTGAAGAAGGACCAATAGAGGTAGGAAGCATCCTCGGCGTTATTGAAAATGCCATCTAAATGCACCATTGATTGGTTACAAGATGCTCTTGAAGCTGCTAATCAAAGAGAGGAGATTATGACAGACAGGGAGGAGGAATTTGCACAAAATTGTGATCTATAGCTAATTCATCTACAACCTTTTTGTATAAGCTAACGAGGATCCATTACCTTTGTAGTACCATTCGTTCAACGCAATGTGGGCGTATGGTAATCATTATCAATTGGAGAAAATTGATATAAGGCACAACACATTTGATCGAGGAGTCATGGACAATTTTTGTAAGAGAGTAGATGGGTACAAATCTCATCATAGGCCAAATGGATTATGTTGGAATCATACAAGATATTCTGCAAGTGAACTTTAGGAAATTTTAAGTATTTTAATTTGATGTGAAATGGTTCAAAGTCATCTATAGAGGTGTTTAGGCTATGGCTAGGAAGGATCCAAGTGAAAATTTTGCCATTGACTTAATAAAAATCTGGGATGACGTTAATGACACATTTATGCTACCGATGCACTATGAGAAAATAAGCATTTCTTGTATGGATATCAATTGTTGTTCAACTTCATTAAAGATTGTATGAACATTTGATCATGGATTTTTGTTTTAGGTGGTCTTTCAACCCGATTAAGTGGTCAACCAGTGGAATTAGAGAATGAAATGGAAGATCAAGAAACAAATGGATTGAAAGATAACACTTCCAGTACCCCTTCTACTAGACTTTTGGAAAGTCGTAATGATAGTTTGAGCTCCTCAGAGAGTTTCCCAGACATGGATTTGGGAAACCTTGATCTACATGCTGAAGATGTGTGAGACCGGGCCATGGATGATCAAGAGGATGAGCATCAAGCTCACAATGGAGATTCTAGTGATGCTTCAATTGATAAAGAAATGGAGAACAACATTGTGACACTTCAATTGATTAAGAAATGGAGAACAACATTGGTCCAATATATTTTGCAATGTGAAAACATTTAAATTTGATTTGAATTTTGCAAGGTTTAGTATGGGTGAATATCGATGCTTTTTTTGATGCTATGTTTCTACAAAGTCATTTTTTATTGAAATATTGATGCTATTTCTAGCACATAACGCTAATATAGATGAATATATAAACAGTACAACTTTTTGGCTATAATATAGATGGAAAGCTTTTTGAAAAAAACTAAATAATAAGCATTGAAAAAAAGCATTGAAAAAGGAGCTAATGGTAGGTGGAGGAACGGTTCTTTTGGTTCGCTCTGAGATGAGACCAATTTGGTTGCTTTGCATGAACAAGTCTACTATGTACCTGTTGAAGTTACATTGGCTAGTTAGTAGATAAGTGTGGTATTGGTATATGTCCCTAGTTCATATGTGGATAACATACCAATTTAGAGGCGACTACAATAGGAATTTGCAAGATGGAAAGTAAATTTTATGGGTGACTAGAACATGGTAGTAAGCACAAGAGATTATTCCCATTCTAGTCTGGATCTTTCCAACAAAGAGAGGTAGGGTGGGTGGATAGGGTTCAATTTGACAATCTTAAGCACAACAATAGATTTACATGGCACAATAGACACAGGGACAACATGTGGTGAGTAACTTGTTTGGCTAGGTCTAATTTTTTGAAGAGGCCATGTGGATCAATTCACGTGTTGTCCACCTCTCCAGCATAGCATGTACAAATCTTGTCACCATACTTAGTATCTATGAATTTCAGGCATAGCATTTCAGGCTTGATGATCATGGATGGGAGGTCAGAGGGTACAATGCTATTTCTGATCTAATGGTTGGCCAGCTCTCCAGTATAGCATGTACAAGTCTTGTCACCATACTTAGTATCTATGAAGAGAATGTAGCTAAATTCCTAGATCCCACAATGGCCATTGTCTCTCTAAAAGAAGTATTACTACTCCAATAGCCATCCTCTGAGAATGAACTCCGGTTTGCAGGTTTTACGATGGAGATAGAAAAGGCACCTAGCCCTAATGGGATCCCTATATAGTTCTACTAGCACTTCTGGGGAACATGTGGAGCTAACCTCACAAAGCTCCTCAACTTTTGTTGCTCCAAGGGCTTCCTCCCGCGATCGGTAAAAAAAGGGGTAGTCAAGTTGATGTCAAAATCAATGAATAGGCTACTAACTAAGGATTGGTGGCCACTAACTATGCTTAACGGGCATATAAAGCCCTTGCTAAAGCCATGGCAAATTGTATCAAGTTTATCTTGGCGTGATTGCTTCAATTGTGTTAGTATGGATTTGTGTATGGGAGGAGCATAGATGATGCTATCCTCAACATGCTTCTTGCTATTGACTATGCACTTACATAGAACAAATGATTTATGCTTCTAAACCTTGATCTTGAAAAAGCCTATGACTACATTAGCTAGGTGTTCATTATCAAAACCAGGTAGTGACTCATCTTTGGGAAAGGTTTTTGTAAGATGACATAGAATCTCTTCTCTAATGCCACAACGACTGTCTCCATCAATGGATACCACTATGGCTCCTTGGGGGGTTCACCTCACAAAATTTTAGTGTACCATGTGCATTCAAAAGGAGGGGTATTTTAATTTATAGTTTTGAAAAATTTTAACAGGTTTAAAATAACAGGAGGGATTTTAAATTCAACTTTAAAAAAAAATCACTTAGTTCATAAGTAAAGAGGGGTGTTTTTATTGGGGGAAAACTTTAGTTGAGGGGTTTTTTAAATACCTCTTGAATGAATGTGATACATAGGGTTTCTAAGTAGAGCACCCCTCGAGTATGGCTCTTTTCCACTTCAACGATTGGTTTGACTAGGGTTCCCTCCTGCTCCTCTTTTATTCTCCATGGTCACACATCCTTTGTTACACCAGGTGGACTTGCAAATGACCAAAGAAACTCTTTGTGGCCCAACTCTACTAGATGTTTCCTCTTTCACATCCTAGTTTTTTGTAGATGACAGCACAAATGTGTTACTAGCTTCATAGGATAATGTGCAAACTCTTCTCAAGACTTACGATGACTTTGCAATCGTCTTTGATTCCAAGATAAATGCAAGCAATACCACAATGCCATTTCTTGCTTGGGAGGCACCGCCACAATGGTTTATGCAAATGGGGTTTCAGATAATTCTGAATGCAATAGTCTTCAAGTATTTGGGGTGTCCTTTGAGAGTGGGTGTCTCCATGGCATAGTGCTTATAATAAAGTACAAGCAAAGTCTCATAAATGGAGGGAGAGAAAGCTTTTTGATACTGACTCACTGTCCTCAAGCACGCTCTAGCCCCATGCTAGTTTACATGTCCATTGTCCTCCCATTTTTGCAAGCAAGTCTTCCTTTGCTTGAGGAATGTCAAGAGATTCTTTTGGCAAGATCAATGGCATGCTTTTCCATGGAGTGTTGTGGTTGCTCCAAGGTCATCATGCAGCTTTGGACTCAAATCAGCTAAGGGAAAAGGGGAATTATTATGCTATAAGTGGACTCTCTATCTCCCTTCTCTTCAAACGTGGACGATCATATCCTAGCAGCTCTTGATACAATAGAAGTGTGTTCTAGGGTTCTCCAATGGTAGTTGTTCATGGCAAGATGTATTACTCTTGCCTTTCCCTATAAAATTTAAAGAGTCGAAGCTACTCATTAAGCTTCTAGATGAGTGGTGTAAAAGATTCGAAGGTTGCCAATTAAGGGGCATGCAGAGATTACATGGTGACAGCTCCTTAACTTTCAACATATGAGTTAACACATGGTGGTTTGTTAACAAGGTGGCTCTAGCTCAGGGGAGCCCACGGCTTGCCAAGTGCTTAAATGCGTGGGAATATCTCAATGGATCGACCTTTGGGATCAGTCTAGGCATAGATGGTACACATTATATGAGATAAATGATCATTTTCAACTTATTGCCAAGGAGAAAGGATTCATCCAATCCACATTTTGTAGACTTTCTACTTTGTGGCCCTCTAGCCCCACCCTCATGGTGTCTTTCGGATATCATGGGTGGGTCCCTGCATCAGAGAAAGCAATTTCACAGATGACTTTGAGGCATCCTGCTTTCAAGGTTAGTGTTGACATCCACCATGCAAATAGGTAGCTTGGAAAAGATGGCCCCAATGGATTCACTAAGAGTATGGGAGAGGAGAATCACATGGGTTTGGATGTCCACACCTTCTCACCTCTGAACTTCTTTCTCTGGAGACTTACAGTGGCTAATTCTCAACAAAGGATCGTATTTGCAAATGGAAACATGTGTTGCCTGTCTGCATGTTTTGTAGAAGTAGTGTGGGAGGACCCACTTTTATTTCTTTTGGTACTGCATATTGAGGATGATGTGGAATAGGAGCAGGATCTGAGTGACAATGGTGGTGAGGACATGGAACATGACACGAGAGGGGAACAACGGCAAGGGCACCTCCAAGCAAGACACAAGAATAAAACCCAGAAGGAAACAATAGTAAGGGCACCTCGAGGAGCCAGAACACGAACAAACCTTGGAGGAGAACAATGAAAAGGGCACCTCCGAGGAACAGTTGGCACAAGAGTACGCCAAAGGGGAAAAGGGTAGTGAAATGCTTACGAAGCAAAGGGAAGAGGAGGCTGGGACCCAAGGAGCAAAGGGAGGAACCTGACAAGGTCTGAGCGTATTAGAGCATTGTCGAGGGTTGTGCGATAGTGGCTCACTAGAGCTCATATTGTCATTCAACCTAAGTGGAAATTGGCTCTTCTTGGTGATAAAGGGGTCTTAAATGACACACTATTCCAAGCTATGGGGAGTAATAAGAGGATTTGTGAGCAAGAATATTTGGATGTTCAGAAATAGAGTGGTCTTCCACTTTTGTAAACCCAATCACCATGTCTAACCGTGTGCCTAACCTTCGGCTTGCTGCCAAGGCTCTCAAAGATGCTCTTTAGAGGAATCTGACTAAGCTATTGTATCTTTCAAATTTTATTTCTAATAAATCTATTCTTCACGGAAATTATTTTTTTGATGAAGTTTGATCCTTTAAAACGAAATCTTTTATCTCATCTTCAACCAATAATGCTTCCTTCACGCGTACTTTATTCTTAGTGATCTCAACAATCCAAATGGGCACACGACATCTTTTATATGAAGCACACGAACACTTTTTAGAGATCTCTCATAACTACGTCAAAGATCGAATATAGTGATGGTTGCTCAATCTATGAAGCTTATCAAGCTTTCAACGCAGAAATCCACATACATCAAAGATTGTCAAAAATAGCGCGCCACTCCATAGCAAATGGAAATGCGAAGAAGGAAGAGGTTTGTTGAAGACAGCCTATTTAGCCTCATTCGATTGATTGGAAAGAGCTAGTCCGTACAAACACATGCATTTCTAGACAAGTCACGGAGTTAATGCACCTGTTAATGGAACGGAATTTGACAACCCCCAGAGTCTACGCTGGAGCAGGGTACTGATGTGTCCCCAATTCACTCGACTGTCGCTGGATTGTTCTTGTTACGTATTATAGCGAGGAACGTTATTTCATGGCCAACTCGAGTACACTGTCATTCGAGTTGTGTGTTCGGTGTTGATCAATTGTGCACAGATCAATGCCACACATAATTAAGGAAGTCTCATTCGTCAGCAAAAGGCATTGCGATTGGCTACAACAAAGGCTATAGCGGATTTTCTCGTTATAATGGAGTTGCCGCTGCAACCATTTGAAAAACGTAAATAAGGACTCAATAACTTGAGAAGAGAAAACTCAACGTCGCGGCCTGCAGTACTCCACTAGTGCACAGCCCGACTGGATACAACAGAGCAGAAGAATGGGAGGGAATATTGTCGGTAGCTGCAATATCATCTCGGACAAGCAGAAGTCTTACTGCATCATCCTGAAAGCGGAGATAAGGAGACCCTAAACAGTACCCAAGAACCTTTCAAAACATGGAAGAGCGCTTATGGAGGTCCTGAGTTGTCTCGTCTGAAAAAAGAAACGAAATTAGTGGATTGTCAGACAAAATATGAACGCACTGTTTGCATAAGGAGAGGCAGAAAAAGGGGCACGACCAATGTGTCTACATGCACGAATGTCTTCTATGTGAAGATTGTTTCGAGAGAAATGCGGCTCCTTGCCTGTTTTGTATAGGGTCGGGACTGCTGGGAACAACGTGGAAGACAAAGGCCCTTGTCATGAGGTTTTTCTTTGGCCTCTGGCCAAGCAGAAGAACACGCCTCTTTGAAGGACGAGATGAAGCCCCTTTACGAACTGGCTCTTCAGCTGTCAAGCTGGCGGCTCTTAGATCTCCAAAGAAAGCGCATAAAGGAGCTTGCAAGGCGAGAACGGCCTTAAGATCAGTGGTAGTTTGTAGCCAACACAGAAGATTGGTCGCTGCAGCTAAAGCAAGAAAGAGTATAAAGAGGAACCCGAGAATTTTAGATGACATATCGCAGGAGTCAGAGGCGCAAAAAGCCACTGGCCTCGCTCATGCGACTCGACGGTATAGCTACTTATTTGCACAAGTAATCATTTGCGATCATGGGTGCTGTCAGAAACAGCTGCAAGATGCATGTGTGCACTGTGCGGCTGTGCCTTTGACCTGTGACCAGGAAACAGACCTCCAATGACAAACCTGCAGATTACACCCTAATGGAGGTATTACGTAATACGATGCTGCGAATGCGCAGGTTCAATATTAAGGGGCAGTAGTTAGCTTAGCCATACATCACGGAGAAGCTGCAACTGGTTGTGCGTCAAAAACAAGCCGTAGAGGAAGGTTATCGCGATAAGAGAGGTTGTAGAGTGTAGTTGAACGTGCGCTTGCCGTCCCTTGAATGAAAGGGAGGATTTATGGGAGTTTTAGTACGTATAACCAGTTACGTGGAATTGAAGACATCGACGAAAGCGATGGTTGTCGGGGAACCTCAACAAGCAGCGCATGAATGACAACACAGAAGGGCGACAGTCATCCTTGATGCTGTTTCCAAAGCCATCTTCAACAGTTTTCGAGCAATAGAACAAAAATCCATCGTGATCAGACTAGTTAGCCAGCCTATGATATTTAGTATAATACCTGATGTGTTTTTGCCGATTGCTGAGAGCGTTTCTGGAGACATCCGGATTCTGGCTGCATGCATGTACGTACCGCCCTACATGCTTACATCAGTGCAAAAAATATTCCAATTGATAAAACAGGCTGCTGAATGCAGTCCAGGTGATGCACAGCTGTTATCCTTACGCTCGATACCCGCAATTTGCAGACAAAAGCTTGCCTTACCCTAATAAGCTCAGTTTGCTTATGGATTATGGAGAGCAGTCGGCGAATACGATTTTAAGGCGGCGTTGATCATAACTGGATGGAAATGTCGATGAGCAAAAGTTTGTTCTAGCTGCAGTTTGATGAATGACTGCCTAAGATCCATTAAAAAATAATATTATTACTTGCACGAGCCAAGTTTGATGAGCGATTGACTAAAATCCCTTTATATGTATCTTTGAATTCTTGACGATTAGTCAATAGCACGCTCCCATTGATTATGGATACTCCGTGAAGTGATGTGAAGATTAACGATCGATTACGTTAACCTAGCTAGCTGCACTTTATGAGCAACTTGATCACAAATGTTAATTGATTGGTTATCCTATGATAAATCATGATCACCCCATAAACGCCGTAACTAATTACAAAATGGTCGATAGAGTACGTGACTAATGATAGACTAATATTCAACAAAACTTTGTATTCTTATGTGAAGGACACCACGTTGCAAGGCGTAAGACATAAGTTAAATATGGTAATTGCCCACCTCGTGAATTGAGTATTCATGTAATTTTTAATTCAAGGTTCTAGGTATTTGGTTCATACTAACTTTTCCTTTGGCTCATACTTAGCCATTTCAATATGCATATATGTGAGCAAAGAGAAGAGTGGCTATGTCAATGGAATTGTATCGATTATGAGGGCTTCTCTTGTTCACCACTCAGCCCCTCGACTTCACAGAGTGACCCCTTCCTCTCTATTATGTGCCCTCCCTTGTTTCCAGCTTCTTTCCTTTTTGGAGCCTCTCTCTGGAAGTCTCCCTTGAACCCAGTGCTTGCCACTTGGATCCCACCTGAGTGCCACATGTCCATAAAGGACCTTAATCTTGCACTCCCCATTCTTACCTAGGCCTAGGACAGTTCCTAGTCCCCGACCCTCTAGGCTCCCATCAATTAAGCACTATTGAGCCCTTTGGGTAACCTCATAAACACAACACTCCAAAAATGGCTATTAAATTTGCTATCCCGGTCACTAACAATACCGGCTGGTAGCCTATACAATCTATAGATATGCTCCACAAATAGCCTAGCTAATTATGGAGTTTTAACATCTTCATGATAGGAATAAAAATGAGCCATCTTGGTCAACCGATCCAAAATTACTCACACAGAGTTATGCCCCCTCTGTGTCCTAGGTAATCCCATAATAAAATCCATGGAAATACTTTCCCATTTACCAGATGGAATCTCCAATGGGTGTAGGAGACCTCCTACCTTAAGGTGTTCAACCTTACTGACCTGGCATTTTTGGCACTTCTATACATAGTCTTGGGCGTCCTTACCTATTCTATGCCAAAAGAATTGTCTTTACAGAAGCTCATGTCTGCTAAATTCCCGGGTGTTCTGCAACACTCGGACTATCATGACATTCAAAAAGAATTTGGTGCCTAATGTTATTATTATCTGAGACACATACTCTACCCTTGTAGAGCAAGTAGAGAGCAAGTAACCATCTTCAATAGTATATTTTTTCCACTTGAGTCCTTTATCACAAACTTATGATGTGTCACCATTTCCATGTGACTCCTCAATGAAAGCATCTTGATTAGTTGGATCCCTATTTTTAATTGCTTTCCATATTTTAGAGAAGTGAGGATCAAACTCACATTTCCCTTTGAAGGACTCTAGGAAATCATTCTGAAATTGGGTTAAACTCAATCCATTAAAAATTGGCATTCGGCTAAGAGAGTTTGCTACCACATTGAGCTTCCCCTTCTGATATGTCAATTGTAGATCAAACTCTTGCATTAATTCAACCCATCTAGCTTTTCTACCTTTAATCTTTGGCTGATTGCAATTCCACTTAGTGCTATCTTGATCAAAGACATCTAGCTTTTCTACCTTTAAGCTTTGGCTGATTGCAAATCCACTTAGTGCTATCTTGATCAAAGATGATCTCGAATTTTGGACCATATAAATAGTGCCTCCACTTCTTTAAAGCACAGACTATAGCATCTAGTTTCTTCTTATACACCGAGTAATTCTGTTAGGCACGATCTAACTTTTTGCTTTCAAAAGCCACTGGTCGAACTTTTTGTAATAGTACTGCCCCAACAGTATCATCATTAGCATCTGTCTCAACCACGAATGGTTCATTGGGATCCACTACTTTTAAGACATGAGCTGCTGCTATAGCTACTTTAAATTTTTAAAAACTTCTCTTTTGAGGTTCATCCCATATGAAGGTACTTCCCTTTCCCTTAAGTTGGTTCGTCATCGGAACAACAATCTTAGCATAATCCTAGATGAATCTCCTATAGAATCCGGATAAACCTAAGAATATCTATCATTCTTCTAGGTTTGTAGAATGTGATCATTCCAATATGGTCCTTACTTTTGCAGGGTCTATACAAACGCCTTCTTGGGATGTTATATGTCCTAAGTATTTAACTTCTTTCACAAAGAATTCACATTTGGATTCTTTAGCAAATAGTGAGTTATCTCTAAGCAGCTGGAACACTTTTCACAAATGTTCCAAATGCTTTTTTCTCGTTTTACTATAAATAAGGATATCGTCAAAAAATACTATAGCAAAATTTCCTAAATATGGCCTTAAGACACTATTCATAAGTGTTATGAAAGTTGCTGGAGCATTTGTTAATCCAAATGGCATTACTTTAAATTGATAATGCCCATACCTAGTACGAAATGATGTCTTAGGGACATCCTCTTTCCTAATTTGTACTTGGTGATATCCTGATCTTAAATCAATTTTAGTAAAATATTTTGCCCCTTGCAATTGATCAAAGAGCTCATCAATGCGAGGCATAGGATACTAACTTTTTATAGTTATTTTATTTAGTGCTCGGTAATCTATGCATAAACGCATAGTACTATCCTTTTTCTTTACCAGTAAAACTAGTGCAGACCAAGATGATCTACTTGTTTGAATTTGGCCCTTCCTAAGGTATTCTATTAATTGTCTTTCAACCTGACATTCCTCCATTTGACTACTTGCCTATATGGGGGTTTGCAAACAAGGGTAGATCTAGGAATTAAATCTTTTTTATAATTTACTTCTCTCTCAGGGGGTAAACCATCAGGCAAATCAAACGGAAAAACATCTTTAAATTCAAACATTAAATCATTGAAAGAAGATTTATA
The DNA here is from genome assembly GCF_047967505.1 of Dipteris shenzhenensis. Lineage (NCBI taxonomy): Eukaryota > Viridiplantae > Streptophyta > Polypodiopsida > Gleicheniales > Dipteridaceae > Dipteris > Dipteris shenzhenensis. Next base: position 14,236,940 of record NC_141601.1, on the reverse strand, counting down.
CTTTTTAGCATTATCAAAAACAATATTACTTCTTTCCAATGCAGAAGACATAAAATCACCAATAAAAGTAAGTTCACAGAGATATACCTTTCATTCTTCTTTGTGTAGCAGTAGTTCCAATTCCATCACACAAATAAGAGGAGAGTTGGGCAGTACATCATGTTCTCCTTGAATCTAAAAGAGTCTACCGTCTTTTTCAAAGATGATGGAGTTATTAAGATAACTCCGTTGTAAGCTATGCCCAAGACTATATAATCACTCTCGACCAAGCACTACATCTATTCGATCGAGATGCATGATTTGGAAATCCAAGGCATCCTCATAGCCTTGAATATTCACATGTACACCATATATCATGGTGTCCCAAACTTTTTTATCACTGCCCTTTGCCAAATAGACCACATAATTATGGGCACTTGGACTCTCAAGCAATTTTAATTTCTTAACTAACTAGTAGTTGAAGAAATTATGTGTTGCACTATCATCGACCATCACTCTTACCCTTTGATCCTTTATTTTGCCATTCATCCTTATTAAGTCATTAGGACCAAAGGTGGTTTGCCACCTTGCTGCCACATTGCCAATGATAGACAGCATATGTGGGTACAATCCTCATGATAGACCTCTACCTCAGTGTGCTTTTCAGTACCATTAAGCGGCAATACTTACACCGCATGTACTTGTTTTAATGGAGGTCAATTTGGGGATTTACCTCCCACTTGTTTATTTTTAGGGCAGTTCCAAGCAGCATGGTCTTTTCCTAAATAATTGAAGCAAAGATTTTCCTACCTGGGCGTTTCATATTCCTCTTTCTTCAAGAGAGGATAATTTTGTGTTTGAGGTTTTTTAGGTAGTGCCTAAGGAACCTCCTTCTTAAAGTGCCCCTTCCTTTTCAAATTGGGAAATTTGTTGAACTTAAAAACAAAACCTATTTCCTCTGAAGTTCCAACTTTGGATTCCCCCGTTGTATCACCGTATATCTGGGCATACTTAATTGCTTCCTCAAAGGTTTTATGAGAATTGCTTTTCATCTCAACCTTATAAGTGTCTTTGAGACCTCTCACAAAACCCCTTATCTTTTGTAATTCATCAATCCCTTCAGCTTAAGGACTGCCTCCCTATAGTTCGTACTGGACTAGAGTGTTTTTAGCCATTGTGCAACTGCTCCAAGCCTCCCACGCTCTTTCTAATTCATTTTCCGATAAAAACTCTTTTAAGAAGGCTTGTTCAAACTCAGCCCAATACTTAGGAATTCTATCATTTTCTCTGGGATTCATCCACCATTTATAGGCCTTGTTTCCAAGAGATAGACTTGCTTCCAGGACTTGATTCTCAGAAGGATTTGGCAGTTTCAAGTCCTTAAGGATGTTAGAGGTTTCTTTAGATCGAGAGGTGGACCTCTCAACTTGATTAGGAGGACTCGGTGATTTTTTTGTAGTTGTTACTGATTGGGAATCGGCTAACCTGGTTATAGCTTCAGCTAGGATTTTCAAGGTAGAACTAATAATTCCTGACTTTTCACGTTATCCTCTTGAGTTTCATTTTTTACCTCCTCGTGTGTTTCCTCTCCAGCTACAGCTTTTCCTTTCCAGCTAGCTCTTTCCTCACTCTCCCTAACCATTTCATCTCTTTCTGGGGTTGTCATTTTAAAAATCTATATTTTTCTAGAAATTATAAAGCAAGAAGCTTTAAACTAAAGAAAAATGGAATGCCTACTTCCCTGGACATATTTGTACAATGGTCTTGGATCCGTCTTCATGCTTTCTTTGACCCACAATATTGCCTTTTGATCCCGCTCTCCATTATACTTTATGCTTCGAATTGCTCGACCCGTTCTTCGATCTTCTTTAAATATGGCGAGGCTAAGAAATTTGGAAGAGTTAGGAAATATATATAAGGTGACTTTTTAAGTCCTTGGGAAATTAAAAAACTTAGAGAGAGAGGGTTAAAAAAAAAAACTATGGTGACATGGCCTTTTCCAACGGATAGAAACTTTGAATGACATGGCTTTGAGATTCTATAAAGCTTTGGAGACAAAAGGAAAAATGGCGAATCGGAAAATAGCGCTCAGGATCTCCTTCAATCAATCATCATGTGCTTTTTCTCTCACACAACGAAGACAGCCACTGCAGTGTCCATGAGCAGATCATCGAACTCATCTACAGACTCCTTGAGAGAGCTCTTGTCATGCAATTCGCCAACGTTATAGATAGCCTATAGAATGGTGATTGCACTCGATAATTCACGCGCAGGTTGACAAGCTTCTCTATCAAGCGCTATCACGAAATCTGCCACCCTGTCAGAATTCAGGAGGCTGAAGCTCTAGGTGTGCACAACGGCATGCCTTTTCCCATGTAGACATAGGGTAGACATGTTACACCTTTGCAAGCCACCCTTTCTTCCCAAACTTGAACTTCAATATACGGCTCTTCCACTCATGCAAAATATCACCTCTCTTGAGCTTGGGAAGTTTATATGCACCTTTGGCCAACCCTTTTATATATGATCTTGCTATCCAGTCATTCAAGCTATAGGTGGAAGGGATCCACTCATCCAATCATTTCTAGTGTTGTGGAACACACTAGGGGTCACAATATTGCATGGTCTTGTAGCCCTACTTCTCATCATGCTTGTAGAGGTTACAATAGCAAGAATGAGACTCCTACACATGGCAATGCAGCTCAAATTATAGAGGCATAAGAGAGGGAGAGGGAGAGGGATAGAGCAGCTCCAACAGAGGCACAAAAGAGGGAGAGGGGAGAGGGAGAGAGAGGGGGGACAGGGGGGAGGTACAAAGTAGCAATAAAAATGGAAGGAAGAGAGAGAGAGAGAGAGAGAGAGAGAGAGAGAGAGAGAGAGGAGCTGCAGTAAGCAGGCCAAAGCAAGAGGGAGCAGAGAAAGATGGGGAAGAGGGAAAATGCAAGCCTCAAAATTCAGAAATGGAGTGAATGGTAGGCTGGACCACAACAGTGGGTGTAGAGGACCTAGAAAAGGGGGGGAAGGGAAACTCTCCACAAAGGGCCCAGATGCTTATTCAAAGCACATTTAGGCTCATGTGGGGGAGGTGCACATGGGAGGAGGGTCAAACACGGGTTAAGGGAGGGAGGGATGGTTTGGGTGGTCCCTAGTTTAAGGGGAACAACCAATAGGGGCTCTCTGCAAGCCTATCCACCCTCCATCTCAACATACAATTCTTCTAGCACTCTCATTGGTATACCTCAAATCCCTCTTTAACCCTTGAAATTAGGAAACACTAATTGGAGGCCCTTTTGAGACCCCATTTCTCCCCTCACTCCTCCTTTGTTATGTGTTCCTCCCTTCCTCCTCCCTTCTTCTTTGCATTATATTAATCCAAAGACATTGTTATGTTACTTGTATAGGAATCTCAATATGTTTCTTGTCTATTACCATTAGGATTTCTCTTCATATTCTCTCTGCCCGTAGATGCATATTCTCTTTCTCACATACCTCTTTTGACTTACACAGGCTATGCTTTAGAGTCATATAGGTGTCGATAGCACCAACACCGATGTCATGAGTAGCAAAGAGAAATCCAAGCCACAAGGATAAGGATTACAGTAGAGTTAAGGCTAATGTTGACCTTGGAATTGATGTTTTAGGGATTCAACTAAGGCCACAAGGAAATGATTCGATCGAAGGATGAAGTGAACAAATTGAGCTCCCCATTGAGAAGTGAAGCGGCAAATCCTAAGGCAAAGTTGAAAGCAGCTCGTACCCACCTAGCAATGTAGTGTACCAAATGCCTCATCCCTTGTAGATAGAGTTATAAGACAAGCCAATGGTGCTACGTGACAAGGCAATGTGTTAGTAGGGCTAATATTTATAATTCTATATGGGGAAAGATTTGCCCATTGACCTACACTATCATAATCTTGTTCCCTCCTTAATTTTTACCTTGTTTGGAATGTTGACATTATCCATGTGAATTTCATAAAGGTTCTTGGTGGTAAGCATTCAGTGATCCATTATATTAAACGGTTGTAAGCCTTAGACCTTTTGGTCATTTTTTTGTGCACTTAGTGTGATGCTACATGCCTCCTCTAATCTTAGGAAGCTTCCGTTTTTAAGTGGTTAACTTTTTTCAAAGGAAAACTCATTCCATGACACATCTAAGTTGCCACTCCTCTTTGCTCATGTATATGCGGATTAAATGGGAAACACTATGTTTATGAGCCACATAAAAGTTAGTAGTGGAACCAATGCAACGACACTCAACCAAATACCTAGAATCTTGAATTAAGCTTTAAATCAATCTCAATTCACGAGCTGGATATTTTACGTATGTCTTATGCCTTGCAACGTGCTAAGAGAATGCATTTATCTGCAAATGTGATAGTAACAAAGGTTTGAACATTTGTGAGATTTGTAGTCAGGCGATCAATAGATAGTCACTTACTCTGATCGACCATTTCTTAATTAATTATGGCGTTAAATCGCAAAAGTTTGTTTGCAATATGATTCATCAGCATGCAACCAATCAACATTGTTTGAGGGTTGTGATCATGATCAAGTTGCTAGGCTAAAGTAATCGATCTGCGGACCACGTTGCTCTTCACAGCACTTCACGAAGAATCCATAATCAAAGGCAGCGTGCTAACAAATAATCCTTAAGAATCCAATTCGCAGTATATAAACGGATTTTAGTCAATCGCTCATCAAACTCGGCCAACAATAGTATCCTCAACACCTCATCAAACTAGGCGCTAGTATTGCGCATCATTTCCATCCCGTTATGATCAAACGCCGCCTCAAATTTGCATTAGCAAATCACGCTATAATCCGCCCGTATATAAACCAAGCTTATATTTAAGGTAGTCTCGTAATCAAGAGCAAGCTTCTATGTGCGAATTGAGGGTATTGAACGCGTAAGGATATAACCAGCTGTGTATCACTTGGAGTATTGCAATCAGCACCCTATTTTATCAATTGTAATATTTTTTGAACTCATGTAGAGCGGCACCTGCATAAAGCCGGATGTCTCTAGAAACCCTTTGAGCAATCAAAAAGCCGTTCCACAGGTCTTGTACTGATATATATTCATAGGCGGCCAGCCATGGCGCTTGACAGACCAAATATACACTAATGAAAATCATAAAAAATGCTCACAAAAGTCCCTGCCTGACTACTTTGATCACGATGGGATTTTGTATTCTTTTTGCTTGAGAACAGATGAAGATGGCAGACCAATATATACAATAATCAAAATCATTAAAAATGCTCACAAAAGTCCCTGCCTAACTACTTTGATCACGATGGATTTTTTAATTCTTTTTGCTTGAAAACAGATGAAGATGGATGCCTGTCTCCCTTTTGTGTTCCCCGACCACCATCACTGTCCTCGACTCAATTCCACGTAACTGCTTATATTTCCTAAAGTTGCCATCAAGCGTCCCTTTCATTCAAGGTACGGCAAGCTCAGGTTGTCCATCTACTCTCTCCAACCTTCTCTTATCTATACCCTTCCTCCACGATTTGTGCTTGATGCATGGCTAAGCTATTTTCTGTCTATATCGTTCAGATTTCTTCCACAAACACTTGCAAATTCTCCGTGCTGTAAGTTGTACATTCGAAACATCGCATGACCTTCATTGGGTTGCAGTCTGTAAGTTTCTTATTGGAGTTCTGTTACCCCGTCGCACGGCAAAGGCGCTGCACACATACAAGCTTTTAGGCGTTTCTGACAGCACCCATGCTCGCAAATGATTGCTTGTGCAAATAAGTAGCTAGACCGTCAAGGCGCATGAGCGTGGCCGGGGGCTTTTACTCCAGCTGCGATATGTCATCGAAAATTCTCGGGTTCCTCTTTATATTCTTCCTTGTTCTAGCTGCAGCGACAAATCTTTTATGTTTGCGACAAACTACCACTGATCTTAAAGCTGTTCTCGCCTGGCAAGCTCCTTTAAGCTCGTTCTTCGGAGATCAAAGAGCTTCCTTGGCAGCTGAATTCACAAGGAACTCTAAACCTATTACTATATAGGAAAGCACACTATAACTAGTAAAGTTTGCGTGATTTGCTACTTAGAAATAGCAAAATTTGGCTCTCTAACTAGCTAATTCATTTTCCTACGTACCATAAGGCTTCTATATAGAAACTTGTTTGTCTAACTAGCAAAATCCATGGTTTTTCTACATAGTAATTGTTGCGAATCTAGGAAATTCTAAGTTTTCCTATATAACAATCCCCTTCCAAGTTTTTAGATCTAGGAAATTCTTCTTTTTGCTATATAGTGGTCAAGTTTCAAACTTTTGCACCTAGAAAATTATGTTTTTCGCTATATAGTAATTTTTCTTTTGGAAGAGGGTCTAAGAAAATTTCTTTTTGCTATATAGTAGTCCTTTTGCAATCTTTTGCATCTAGGAGATTATTTTTTTTCTATATAGTAATTTTATGACTTTAGCAAATACATCCTTTTGCTATGTAGTCCAAAATTTTTAATCTTGGAAATCACATGTATATTAGCCAATGTTCCACTCATATCTACTAAATTCATGTTTTTGCTTTATATCAATCTTGTAATATATTGTGAATCACATTATCTATATGGTCTTTGTTCTCAATCTAAAAATTTTGGATTCAATGTAAGAAATTTCAAAAAGCGTTCAAGAGCTCTCTATCTAGGAATTTTGGGTTTATTCTTGGAGGTTTTTAACATGCTATTGGCATCATGGAAATTACCTCAATGCTAATGGAACATCCTATAATATTTTAAAATGGTTGCTTCATTTGTCAAAACTATCATTTTTGTAAAGCAATGTGTTTAATAGGGTGGTTGCAAGCCAAGGGTGTCCACTTTTGGTTCAGTGCCCGAACTTTGGGGGGGGGGGGGGGGAACAGGCCTTTTTGCACACAAATTTGGAAATCTAACCTACTTCTCTAGGGATTTAGTCAATACATCACACATGGTTTTTTGCACACAATGGTATGGTCTGATCGAAAATTGGAGATTCACAATGATAATTTTATTGTGGCGCAGTGCAGGTTCATAGGGGCCGTCACACTTTGTCACAAACAAACACCATCATATTAATTTCTTAATATCTCACTCATTATGCATCAGATGATAGTGAAACTTAATATGTATTCTCCTCACATAGTGTGAAACTTAAATTGATTTATTGGTAATTATTTGAATGCATTATATAATAATAATTATTTATTTATAAAATTTAAAGACCTAAAAAAGGCACATTTTGGTGCACACTATATTTTTTGAGTATTGTCAAAAAATTGGTCAAATCCAATTTGGTAGAGGGTTAGTACACACATAAGGATATGTGGCGCAAGCATCAAATCCCAAATCCAACGGTTAGATTTTGTGAGTTGTCAGATTTACTTTTACTTTTACTTGTTAGAGGATTAGTAAAGAAAATAAGAATTAATCTTGGTAATTTGTGCACATAAGTAAACATGCCAAAAATCACATATTTTGTAGTCCTCCACGTGATGAATAAGAAGACAAAATTTTGGTCAAATTTGAGTGAGGAAAGCATCAATTATGGCCTCCCTAGGTGAAATCCCCATGTTTTGGAAAAAAAGTGGCACCCTAGCCAAATACCAAGGCTAGATAGGCTTGGTATTAGGCTTGGAAGGGTAGGTTTGTGGCATCACCAAGCCTAGTGGTGGTAGCCATTAGGGCGTGGGCATCTTGCTCATGTGGATTGAACAACTCATTAATTTTGCCTCATCACCATGCCATGTGAGCCATCTTGACCATGTTTGACTTGCCACCTCACCCTATGCCACCTCCCACTCACCCCCACTCATGGTGCCACATCAACCACGTCTGCCACCTCATGAAGCCACATCAGAGACACCCTAGGTGCCACATCATCACTCAAGTGCCACCTCATACCACCACCTCATCATTGCCAACTCATCACCACCACCTCATGCTGCCACATCACCTTGCCACCTCACTTATCACTGCCACCTCATGCTGTCACATGAGGCTAGAGCATGAGACATCATCATCCCCATTGATGCCACATCATTAGCATGCTTGGTGTCACATTAGCCACGAGTTGCCACCATAATTAAAATGAAATAATAGCATTAGGATACGATATATGGTATATTGTTATGGCAAAACAAAAGTGAAATTATACATAAGAATATGTAACCACATTAGGTGATGCAGACATTATTGAACCAAATCATATTAACATTGGATTCCATAGTATATAATTTGATGTAAATTCAAGGGAACTACAAAAATTAGTCTAAAACAGAATGCCTTCAAATAAGAGGAGCCACTCATTCTATTCAAATCTCTACATGCACTCAATTTAATCAAATTGAATCCAATCAAAGCAAGGACATTGATATGTGACCTTATCCGATGGTTACCAAAATTGACAAGGGTCTTAAGGCAAGTGGGTTCCATGATCTTACCAAGTATGAAGTGCATCCGACATCGTATGTCCGGTCGAGAAGGTCAAATGCCCCAAATTCCATGTGCATGGTATGCACGTGAAGGAGAAATACGAATTGGCCTACGACATTGATATGTGAACTTGTTCGATTGGTACCAAACTTGACAAGGGTCTTAAGGCAAGTGGTGTCCATGATCTTGACAAGTATGAAGTTCATCCAAAATTGTATGTCTGGTCAGGAAGGTCAAATGCCCAAATTTCCATGTGCATGGTACGTACGTGAAGGAAAAATACGGATCGGCCTAAGACATTGGTATGTGAACTTATTTGATGGGTACCAAAAATGACAGGGGTCTTAAGGCAAGTGGTTTCCACGATCTTTCCAAGTATGAAGTTCATCCGGCACCGTATGTCTAGTCGGGAAGGTCAAATGCCCCAAATTCCATGTTCATAGTATACATCGTATGTCCGATTGGGAAGGTCAAATGCCCCAAATTCCATGTGCATGGTACATACCTGAAGGAAAAATATGGATCGGCCTAGGGTATTGATATGTGAACTTGTTTGATTTGTACCAAACTTGACAAGGGTCTTAAGTTAAGTGGTTTCCATGATCTTGATAAGTATGAAGTGCATCCAATGCCGTATGTCCGGTTGAGAAGGTCAAATGCCCAAATTTCCATGTGCATCGTATGTACGTGAAGGAAAAATGTGGATCAGCCAAGGACATTGGTATGTGAACTTGTTGAATGGGTACCAAACATGACTGGGGTCTTAAGGCAAGTGGTTTCCATGATCTTGCCAAGTATGAAGTTCATCCGACATCGTACATGTCTAGTCGGGAATGTCAAATGCCCCAAATTCCATGTGCATAGTATGTACGTGAAGGAAAAATACGGATCGGCCTACAACATTGATATGTGAACTTGTCCGATGGGTGCCAAACTTGACGGGCATCTTAAGGCAAGTGGTTTCCATAATATGGTCAAGTATAAAGTGCATCCGACACCGTATGTTTTGTCGGTAAGGTCAAATGCCCAAATTTCCATGTGCATGGTACGCACGTGAAGGAAAAGTATGCGTTGAGCAAGGACATTCGTATGTGACCTTATCCGATTGGTACAAAAATTAACAAGGGACTTTAGGCAAGTAGTTTGCATGATCCTTCCAAGTATGAAGTGCATCCGACACTGTATGTCTGGTGGAGAAGGTCAAATGTCCATTTTCCATTTGCATGGTACGTATGTGAAGGAAAATTACGGATGGGCCAAGGACATTGGTATGTGAACTTTTCCAATGGGTACCAAAATTGACAGGGGTCTTAAGGCAAGTGGTTTCGATGATCTTGCAAAGTATGAAGTTCATCTGATAGTGTATGTCCGATCGGTAAGGTCAAATGCCCAAATTTCTATGTGCATGGTACGTACGTGTAGGAAAAATATGGATCGGCCAAGGATATTGGTATGTGAACTTGTCCGATGGGTACCAAAAATGATAGGGGTCTTAAGGCAATCGGTTTCCTTGATATTTTCAAGTATGAAGTTCATCCAAAATCGTATGTCTAGTCAGTAAGGTCAAATGTCCCAAATTTCATGCACATAGTACATACGTGGAGGAAAAATACGGATTGGCCTATGACATTGATATGTGAACTTGTCCGATGGGTACAAAACTTGACTCCATGTGCATGGTATGCACATGAAGGAAAAATATACGTAAGTCAAGGACATTCATATGTGACTTTATCTGATTTGTACGAAACTTGACAAGGGTCTTAAGGCAAGTGTTTTCGATGATCTTGACAAGCATGAAGTTCATCAGACATTGTATGTCTGGTCGGGAAGGTCACATCCGATTTGTACCAAACTTGACAAGGGTCTTAAGGCAAGTGTTTTCGATGATCTTGACAAGTATGAAGTTCATCAGACATTGTATGTCTGGTCAAGAAGTTCATATAACTAATTGCATTGACATGTAGCATGTTGTGCAATTAGTTATATGTTTTGATACCACCATGCCATAGCTAGAGATCTCAAACATTTACACCTTTATGAGAGGGAGAGAGCGAGAGGAGGGGCGGGGGTCAAGAGGGGTGGAGATAAGGTTGATGGATAATCCATGCAAGCAACTAGAAAGGATGCAAATGGTCTTGGGTTGTCGGTTAGTCATGAAAGGAAATGGTTATCTCGAAGTTAGTCATGAAAGGGAACATGAAGATGTAAGGGGCAATCCATTTTCTTATGATAGAGGTTCTCAAACATTTACACCTTCATGAGACCAACTCCCTATTCAAGATGATCTATGATCGGATGCTCAGTTGTTAATTCTATAGGACTCTTCCTCTCTCATTGAAGGAAGCTCAGTGTGGTGTAGGGCTTAGTTCTAGCATGAAAAGTGTTTCTAGTTCTTACTTCAAATAGAGATACCTTCTACAATCAAAGTGACAGAGTGACGAAGAAATGCCCCTCTTGCAATTAGTCAATCCCCTCTGCCATCCATATGTTTTGAAGGTAATGCACACACCATCTAAAATATAGATGTCCCACAGGAAATACCATCACATATGTTTTGACGCCATCCATATTACTAAATGGCACATGAAGATGCAAGGGGAAATCCATTTTCTTATGATAGAGGTTCTCGAACATTTACATCTTCTTGAGAGAGAGAGATTCTCGAAAATTAAAACCCTCATGAGACCAACTTCCTAGTCAAGATGATTTGTGATCGGATGCTCACACCATAATTATCCACTTGCTTCAACACATTATTTCAAATATTAGAATGTAGCATGCAAACAATGCCTTGAATGATGTGATTGAGGCCGGTGCCCAATTGATTACATCATTCTTTTGGGATCTAAAACACACATTTAGGCTCTTTTAGACACATGGTTTAGAATATCCCCAACCTTTTCCATACCTTTTCACTCTTTTAAACTTGTATCCGTAGCATACTAAGCATTGGTATACATTGGATCGGCCAAGGACATTGGTATGTGAACTTGTCGAATGGGTACCAAACAAGTATGAAGTTCATCAGACAAGGGGTAAATCCATCATCATTTTGGATGTAAGAGAGATTTGGAAGGCACCCATGCCATAGCTACCATGTTATTTGTCCATTTGGGTGGCGGCAAAACTCCCGCCCTGCAACGGCTCTCTCATCGTGTCCTCGACTAGCTGCTGTCTTTGGTCTTTGCTCTCCCCTGCAACTTCCTACTCTTCACTCGATCCTCCCTAAGTATACCTTCCCCTTGCTCCCTGATCGTAAATCTACAGGAGGAAAGGCTCCCCGTAAGCAGCTCGCCACGCACCAAGGTATCCTCCTTCCTTCCCCTCTTTGAAAATCCTCGCAAATCGCCCCTCCACGCTTCCTTTCCTGCAAAAATCTGAAGCATCACGGAGGTTTCCTTTGTAGTTCGATCGCGTAGGCACTTGTTGCAAAGCTTTTCAAGCTCATAGGCAGGGAATTGCTCCTTCGATTCCAGAGGCTCCCTACTGAAGCACAGCCTGTCACCACATGACGTCCACCCAAGCCTCAAGACTCCTTCTCCTCTCCAAGGTCCCATTATCCCAAAGCTCCCCGCTCTCCCATAGTAGAGACACCCTCGGAGCACACCTCCTCCTGTGTGTGAGCCCACGATCGCTTAGTCGCAAACTCTCAACCCAAGAGGCTCTCCAAAGCAATGGTCCCCTTGACGGACCTCTCCCCTCCAGTAGCGATGCGTGCTCCACCTGCTCTCCAAGCTTCTTCTCCCATGAACGTCATTCCGCTCCGTCGCGTACTTCCTAGCCAAAGGCCTCTCGATGCAGCTTTCGTGATGTTCTCGTTGTTTCTTTCTGTGTTTATTCTGAAGGCTTCTGATTTGAAGAGAGACGTTCGACGCTGATATAGTTCCGACGCTGAAATTGCTAGCTGTGGAGCCCGGGCGCGCTCGTCATCCGTGTGCCTGCTACATGAGGTGCAAAGGGCGAAGCACGTTGTCGGATGCTTCTCACATCGCTACTGCATATGCTTCCATCACAGGAGAGGTACGTGAACCTTTGCATTGGCATCTCCAGATGTTTGAACGTATAGCCTATTGAATCGCCTATATGCTTCCAAAACTATTCGTTGTTGTAGGTAGGTTCTATGTTTAGAACTTTGTCACCTTCATGCCAATCAAGCGGTAGCTCCAAAACGTTTGATTCAGTCTTGAAGGTCATGGAAGAAGAAGGCAGAAGCCAAGCAATTCTTTTGTGCTTGTATTGCAGGGTATATCCTCATTCTATTGATTAGTGGTTGCGCTACGAGGACCACTCTATCTCGTTTGATCTACTAATCCTCCAGGTTGGACAAATGCTTTATCTCCTTACTTGCGTTGCAATGTAGATTTAATTTATTTCTTGATTATCTTGTAAAGATTTAATTTGTTTCTTGATTATCTCTAAAATAAATATGTATAGATCTTGTATTTTTTTGTTACCTTCTTGAAGAAAGAAACAAATTAGGGAGTATGAGTTGGTTCTTATATTATGCTATGATGTACTATTCTTAAGTTCTTCGCATTATGCTATGATTATGTTATAATTGTGTTCTTATATTACGCTTATATACTTGTGTTATATTATGCCATGCTATGTTACTTATCTATAAGTTTTTGCTATGTAGGTCAAATGCAAGTGGGGTTTAGGATTTTCTTTATGCTTGTATTATGTCTTACATATTGTATCATGTCTAAACACATTATCTATGTGTTAGCTGTGTTTCTTCCTCTAATGGTGTTTCATCCGTATGTTAGTCCTATGTATGTTAGCTAAGTTATATATCTTGGTCTCTACTCGATCTAAGTTAGCTCCATCATATACCTTGTGCCACATAAGCAAGAGTTGTCGATTGTTAATAGGTTATAGATGCTTGCATGGCTCATGCACTTCTACTCTATGCTTCAATGCTTACATATCCATGCTCTATTCTTCAATGTCATGCACTTTATATGTCATGGTGTTTCATCCTCTAATGGTGTTACATCCTTTGATTGAGTTTCAGATGGCAAGTTCCTCAAGCAATTTGAGAAGGTGTACTTGCAACTATAGGTGTGCCCATACCCCTCAAGGGTGGCAGCTTATTAGTAGAAGCACCTACTATGAGCATTGCAACCATGACTTATCTGGAAATGTGCATCCGATTCAGCAAAGAGAAGTTCAAATTGAGAGTGAAGAGCGGATGCCATCTCATGTAGAACAAGCAAGGGAGATGAATACGTCTTCTAGGGTGATGGAACGAAGAAGGGTTTTTTGTAGTTGTCTCGCATATTGTCAGGGTGGACGACATGTGGCTCCGTCAACTTATGTTTTACACCAACAATTGAGGCATAGATACGAAGGCTTGGGTACGCACTTGGGGTTCCTCGAACAAGGTGATACAAATGAAAATGTATCACAAGATCTTCATGATGAGACTAATGAAAATGAATTGCATGACCTCAATGATGAGCTGATTGACCCCCCTATAGCCTTTGCTAGTGTTGATGAATTGCAAGGACCCTCGCTATGCAATCAAATACTAGAGAAGATAATTGAGTTCCAAGATTTATGGGATGAGCATCAAATACCAATCAAGGCCCAAGATAAAATGCTTGAGCTCTTGTTTGGAGACATGGGTGGAAGAAGAGTAGGTAGAAGTGGAAAATGCAAGAAACCAAGCTTGAGTAAACTCTTGGTACAACTACCAAAATCATGGGATGGCACCCTTGATGGAATAAGAGTTCCTGCTTGTTGGGAGCAACTAAACTCTATGTTCAATGGACTTGGTATGATTCAATCTCAACGCTACAGACTATGTATCGGTCCAGATGATAATCGACATGATATTGAGCTTCTTCAACCTAGTGAAGAGGATGTGTATGCTGGAAATGCAATACTATGTTCTTGTCACGAGAATGCAAGGAAGAGAATCTTTAAACGTGATTGTTCTACATGTTGTGAGAAGTGTAAAAAATGTAATAAGCCAAGGAAGGATTTGCTAGCATTTGACTACTTGCCTATCGGTAAGCAACTAGAGCTCCTAGTCAAGAGTAAAACAAATTGTCATGATTTACTAAATATGTGGCGTAGAAAGGAAAGGTGGTTGGGAGAGGAAATAAATGCACAACCAGATAGTATATGTGAATTTTGGGACGGATCAAAATGTCGTGAGGTGCAAGACTTTTGGAATCCGAATGCTGAATATGAGCTGCCAATGGTTTGTGGAAACCCCAAATGCAACAAAGTGTATACCACATATCCAACATCATGTTTCTCAGAGGTTTTAAAAAGAGGATGGAATGAAGGGACACAAGAGTACGAGCTTGTATGTAAGCAGTGCCGCTTTTCCAACAAGTGCAAAAAGAAATCATGCAAGGTATACATTTCTTTATAAAACGAATATAACTTCTTCTCTTTGCTTTATAACTGTGCTCTCTTTGTCATATGTATTAAAAGATATTATATTAACAAGTATTTTAATCACAGGGTGATCCTCGAAACTTTGCACTTCTTCTCCATTGGGATGGTTTTCAAGCTTCTCGAACCACCCAAAAGGATTGTGGTGCTGTTGAAATTATGGTTTTAAATGGTGGAAAGAGCTCCATAATTGGAGTTCTACCAGTATTGTTTATACCATTTAGTTGCAAGAAAATAATTCGAAACTCAAGTGATACCTTTAGCACATTCTTGCGGCCTCTTATTGATGAACTAGAACAACTTTTCATCAAGGGGATTGATGTGTTTTACAACTATCCCGTGGAACAAATATTTGATGTTTCCTTTGGTAAGACTAAACTATGCAATCTTCGTGCAATGTTGATGATGGTCACTGGAGATCATCCAGCCCAGTGCAAGATAGGTTTATTCAAAGATGGTGGACAATCATTTTGTCGAAGGGATAAAGCTCAAGCCACTCTAGATGTTACTAATCCTTCATTTCAAGGGAGATATGTGTATGATGGTAACAGGTTTCAAGCTAGGTACCCACCTCCCAAACGCTCTTTGGCTGAAATGGTCGAGGCCTTGTCACAATCAAGAAAAGCCTTCACACAAGTAGAACGAGAAGGAATACTAAAGACTGCTGGATTATCTGGAGAGTCCATACTATGGAGGTTATATGATCTCTATGGTTTTAATTTATCATTGGACTTAGTATATGATGCAATGCATGTTTTTTCCTTGAATGTTTTTAGCAAATATATCACTTCACTCATGAGAGCATCAACCAATGAGACCAAAAGGGCGATAGACTCTTGTGTTGAGGTAGTAAGTAAGATTGCGCCTTCATCTATTCGGTATGGGCGATGGCCACATGTTCCAAGTAAGCATCATGAAAGCTTTAAGGCTGAGGAGAACCAAAAGTTTATGCAATGGTGCCTACCATATATCTTAAACAAAATAGAAGGTATTCCGAAGCACTTACATGACTTGGGTATTTTGTTGATTGATATTGCACATAGTTTCTATAATTATAGCCGTGACAATGGTTGGTCAAAGGAAACTATGAAAACAGTACGTGCTTTACTCCTTGCTTGGAGAGTAAAAAAAGAAGAGTCATTGGGAGCAAATTCTTCACCATTAGAGCATGTTGCAGGTTCGTATACCATCTTACTAGATGTAAACTTGTTGAACATTTGATGACTAGTGTTCCTTTTGTATCTTTGGTGTAGTCTAACCAAATTCTCTTATGTTTACAGGCAATGCGGAAATATTAGATGATGTTTATAGACATGGGATGCATGATGTATTTTGGTGCTATCTATTTGAACGCCTGGTTTCATCTTATGTGGGTGTCAATACCAATAATCGAAATAATGAAGTAACATATGCTCACTTCTATATGAGAACCCATTTTACTAAGGTTTTTAGTACCATGCAAGAAGAAATGGATGGTCTCATGCCACATGAAAGGTTGTTAATGGAGGTACATGGATCTATTTATCTCCCTGATGGTTATGAAACAACCAATCAAGAAAGTCCATCATGTCATTCAATACATGAGTTTGGACTTTTAGAGGTTTCTTCAATCATGAAAGCTAAGGATTTTTGGAGAGTTCTTGTCATGCATAATGGAAATCTTCCTTGCTGCAAAATGATGAAACTAAAAGGCATTCCAATAACAAGGAAGAGAAGAGTACATCGATTGCTCTCTCAAGAAGAACAAAAGTATCTTGAACAACTTTGGTCTACTGAAGTGGGTTTTCTTCAAGGACGTCATGTCACAATATATCAAAAGGTCTTTTATAATGGTGATATTTATAAGGTTGGAGATGATGTAGTGGTAAGAGTGGATGGAAACGATGCAACGGAAAGTGTAGGTCCAAAATGCCTCAACGATGCACAATGCAAACAAATAGTGGTGATGTATCTTTGCTAGAGATTCCTACTTATGATCAAATTTTTCGACCCCCAAAGTTGGCAGATCGTGAGTGTGGCATGCTCTATGGAAGGGATTTTTTACTACGCCATTGCAGGGATAACCAAAATGTGACTTACTGTAAAAACCATCGTACAGTGCAGTTGTGGGTCAAAAATAATGAGATTATTATGGATTTACGGCACAATAAAGATGAACAACAAAAAATCAAGGATTTTATTCAAGATAACTATGATCAAATTTTGCCACTTAAGTTTCCCGGAGCTACATACTTATGGAAGCAAGAAGATGTTTATATGTACTATGTTCGAACAATGCAAGCAAGCCGAAAGTACAAAAAAAGAAAAAGCATCACCTCTTCTGCGGGCTCTTCAGTGGGATCTTCTATGGTAATATCTTTCTTCATAATGCAAATTGTCTATTATGTTCTTCTTTTATATTTAAATAAATTCACTATATTATAATTATTGCAGGAAACAATTGGTGCATTATTTGAGAAAGAAGAACAAGTTTTGCAGGGATATGTAAGTTTGATGATTTATTTTCAAATTTGTATTTCCCTTCTATACGTTTAAGTCATTATACATGTGTTAATTCTTGAGCATTTTATTATAATGATGATAGGAGGAAGAACAACTTATAGTAGCTGCATCTATAGAGGATCATGCTCCATGTCAATATGACTTGGAACACGGTAGTGAAATGTTGGTTCAGGTTTGTATCACATATTTCATATACATTGTAATTTATACTTATTTTCTTGTGAATTTGTTTATAAGAATTATGTAATCTTTGTTAGGTAGGAGAAGGTGTTTATTGCCCAGAAATGCCACAAGAGTTAGCAACGACTGAAGATCATCATTTTTCAGCATCTAAATCTTTCATGGAGTTATTGCAAGAGACAGAACAGGTTGGAAAATTGATTATCGTTGCCATTTTATATTATATCAGTTGAGTTTAATATGGATATCTAATTAGTATTTTTTAATGATTTAGGTTGAGGATTTGAATCAAACTTGTGTTCATGAGACTTCGCTAAATCCTGAGGATATGTCAATTGCAAGAAAGAGCAAGCGCACACCAAAGGTATACATTATACCTCTTTATAACGGGTTTAATGTTAATTCTTATGCATCGTTTTTTTTCGTTTGTCTCACATGGGAATCTAGAACTTAATATTTATTCTTCTTTAAAGTGGAGTGAGAAGATGAAAAAAAACATGCAAAAAATGAAGGCAAGTAAAGCTGCTAAAAAGCAACAAAGACTGAAGGTATTTATTATTTTAGTTTTTCTACTTTAAATCATATATCTTACATGTAAAATCATGCATACATATTTGGTAGTTGGTTTCCATTTTACGTTATATAAAAGATTACTCTTTACTACTTGTTTTCCTTTCATAGGAGCTTAATGCCATCCATGTCGAGAAGGACCTCGATTTTTGTGTTGATATGTCTTCTCAAGTAAGCTCTTTTTTTAAATATGATGCATTCTTCTTTTTATAAATTAGTAAACAAGGATTATAATATATTTTTATTGCTTCTTTCAGGTTGATGAATTTTGTGAAGAGGAACAAGAGACAATTCTCTTGAAGTTTTTAGAGATACATACTATTAATGAAATGTATGCGTCTCTAAAGACTAACTACAACATTATCAAAAGAGACCCTACTTTCCATGGACACAAAACTGAGCATAGCTTGCCTGCAATGAGGAAAGCTATAGTGGATTGGCTAGTTTTAGAAAAAAAAGTTATTGTAAAGAAGCATGAAGACCACATTTTGAGTCTTGATGATGTACATGTATCGGAATGACATGTGTGCATTTAGAACAATTGGATGAACTCTATTTTTGGATGAACAATTGGATGCATTTTGAACAATTGGATGAATAATTCAGTCTTAATGATGTACATGTATCGGAATGATACATGTGCATTTTGAACAATTGGATGAACTCTATTTTTGTTTCTTGATGTCCAATAAGTATGCAAGTATTCATGTTGTTTAATATTTTTATAAAGTTTCTTAGTAACTAGTTGTTTCTTTCTTTCTTTGAAGATGAGTTTGCATTCTACATCTTGATTATGCAGTTATCTTTAATTCATTCTAAATGTCACTTTACATTTTTTAATACGATGTATATGGAAATTTAATTGTGTGAGTAAAAATTGATTTTGTAATATATAAAATTTATCAATCTCAGTTTTTACTACATAGATCAAGCCGCAAAATCGAGCCGACACCATAATGGACAAAAACTAAAATTTTTCAACCAACACCAAACTTTCCCAAAACCTTCAAAACATAAAAACCATCCTTTCTGAATACTATCTGTGATATATATTCCAAAATATTTCATATACAAAATTGGAGCGTCACACTCTTCGCCATGAACTTATCTATCTACACAAAAGAACATATGATTTTATTGAAGAAAACATTTTATATTCTTTATAAAATTAAAAACATATCTTTTATTGGAAATGCTTCAACAACCTCAGATGTTGGAGATCCTTGTCCATAAAATTCTCCTCCAATAGAAACTGAATTTCCAATAGACTGCCAATGAATTAAATAATCCAAGTAAGATGTCACATAAATTACACGAAAAAGTATAATTTTTTACTAAAAGTAGAGAACCATTCAAGGTATTAATATAAACATACCTTCTCTGAAATTGGATTACGTGGAGACTCGTTAATACAAGGAGTAGTTGCTTGAGGCTCCATATATCTCTAAAAAGTTTTAAATAGACATACAAAATTTTATTAATCTCTTATATATCATTTTGAAATCCAAAGGAATGAGAACTTAGTTCAATTGGTATACGATATTCTTAATTTTTCTTGAAAAAACATATCTTTCAAATGCATCAACAACCTGAGATGTTGAATATCCTTGTTCATGAAATTCCCCTCTAATAGAAATAGAATCTCCAATAGACTGCTAAAGAGTTAAATAATCCAAGTAATAAGTGGCACAAATTATGCAAATAAATACAAATTTTTACTTCATGCTAGAGAACCATTAAATGTATTGAACGTACCTTCTTTGAAATTGAACTATGTGGAGACTTGTCAATACAAGGACTAGTTGCTTCAAGCTCCAGATTTCTCTGAACTTTGCTCATTTTGACCTTTGAAACACAATAGAATACATTGACTAGATCATATCTATATTACAAATGTATAGTTTTATAAAATATCACATAATTAAAAGGCCAACTCACATTATTTACAAGGGTCCTCTTCTTCGAGTATTTCCTACTAGACTGCTTTGAGGAGATCCACCACCTGTATATATCTTCCTCTCTCCAGTTATATTCAACTCCACTAAACTTTAGAGGCACTATCTCATGATGATGCTCATGGATGATGCCTTTAATATGCTGTTGTTCTTCCTTTTTATGCCATAGATCTATAACAGTCTCGATTCCCTCGAACCACCTTTGTACATGACGGTAGTTTTCTAACAATAGAGAATGCTAGTCTCTAAAGCACTTCTCTAGGAGCTCTTTCCCATATAGCTTGTTCTTATCCCTACTATTCATTTTGGGTGGTTTAAACACCTCATCATATGTAGGTGTAAAACTTGCCCCTAAGATCGGAGGAACAGAAACTTGAGATTTATCTTGCAAAGAGAGACGCTCCTTGTTCTCTTTGAAGGACACATCCTTTGATGCATCTCCCATAGGCATTTTCCCTATATAAAAAACATACATGCCATATATTCAGCCCCTCTCTCATATCTAAATGCAAAAACATACATGC
Source organism: Dipteris shenzhenensis (assembly GCF_047967505.1). Lineage (NCBI taxonomy): Eukaryota > Viridiplantae > Streptophyta > Polypodiopsida > Gleicheniales > Dipteridaceae > Dipteris > Dipteris shenzhenensis. The sequence goes on along the minus strand of NC_141601.1, from coordinate 14,216,390 downwards.
CATAAATTCAGCCCCCCCTCTTACATCCAAATGCAAAAACATAAATGCCAGAAATTCAGCCACCTTCTTTCTCTAAGTGCATAACACACGTGCCATAAAGTCAGCCACATGCATTCTCCAAATGGAAAACACACATGCCATAAATTAAACCCCCTTCTCCCATAAATTTAGCACCCTCCCTTACATCCAAATGCATAAACATACATGCCATAAATTCAGCCTCTTGCTCCCATAAATTCAGCCCCCTCCCTTACATCCAAAGGCAAAAACATACATGATATAAATTCAGCCACCTAGATTCTCCAAGTGCATAACATACATGCTTACAAATCAGCCCCTTCTTTCTCTAAATGCAATGAACACAGCCCATAAATTCATAAAACAGTTCTCTTTACCCAAAAATTCAGCCTTCTTTCTTAAATCCAAATGCGTAAATTCAGCCTTCTCCCTTAAATCCAAATGCATAAATTCAGCCCCCTCCCTTACATCCAAAAGCATAAACATACATTCAACCCCCTTCTCCCATATATTCAGCCCCCTTCTCCCTTATATTTAACCCCCTCCCTTACATCCAAAGGCAAAAACATACATGCTATAAATTCAGCCACCTTTTTTCTCCAAATGCATAACATACATGCTTACAAAATCAGCCCGTTCTTTCTCTAAATGCAGTGAATACATGCCATGCATTCATCAACCATGCATCATCTTCTCTATATGTTCAACCCCTTCTTTCTCCAAATACATAACATAAATCCAAGAAAAAATGACATACCTTTAATTGAACTAACCATGGAATCCATGAGTCCAAGGAAACTTGCATCTTCACTCATCATTTTCTTTAGTAGCGCCGCCATGTCCATGCTGTTGCTAGCCATCTTGATCATGCACAACATAAGCATAAAAGAGTATAGTTATTGTTAGTATCAAATAAAAACACACAAAATAGAAATAGATGTAAATCAAATACAAATACGTACTAAACCCATTTTCTAATTCCTTGAATGATGTTAACTTCATGTATCCTAGCTACATGCCTAAGATTGCCACATGATAGGAACGATCTTGGCTTTGCCCTGAACTACCATGTTCTTTATCGTGATAACTTTCCACGTCTTGTTGACAGACACACAAAACCACCAATCCTTCCATTCGTTGTCTTCCATTGAGACCTTCCATCTCTTTTCCTTAGCGTGAACTAGCTTTAGCCATGCTACTTTAACTTGATTTAGCGTGTGATCCACATCTCTGACAATGGCATACTTGTGATCATTTGGTGAGCATATTGTATCAAGATAATACTTCAATAAAACAATATCATTCTCCTCTAGTCGAGGAATACATCCAATGCAACCAAGCTGGATTAAACGTGTTCTCAATCCTAAATCTTTTGTCTCATATGCAATGATACCACCTCCATGCTGTAGAGGAGGAATAAACTTATGCAATAAAGAACTAATTGGCCTTATACAATTCCAGGTGTATGGCAAATATGCATTTTGTAGGACACTCATGCTAGTGGTGCCATCAACATCTAATCTTTCATATCCTCTTTCAACAACAATGCGTTGCCTATAGTAGTGTGCTCCAAAGAATAGTTTCATGTCACCATTATGCTGAAAGGAAAAAAACGATACTATACATGCTTTCCAGTGTCCCATACTAGAGACTAATGTTGCACTTTACGATAACCTTATCTTCAATCTTATAAACCTCACCCTTAAACATAATTTTCTTGTATTCTGTTACTCTCTCAATCCCGAATTGAAGATTTTGCTCTACATACTTTCTTTCCTCACTTGTTGCATATCTAACTTTTGGCTTCTTTCTTGCTGTTACAATACCCTTTTGGCCAATGTCTCTTTGGCAAGGATAGACTTTCGCATGCAATGTAGCTAAACTCCATAAATGTTTTGCTTTTTCAATGGATGATACATGTATCAATCCTAATGAATGCCATTGAGGACAATCATAACATCCATGTTTGTCCACTAAATATCCATCTAGGACTGAAAGAACTTCATGAAACTCTTTCAACATCCTTTGATGAGGAAACAACCTATCAGCATCTTCTTGAATATGTAGAAAGACCCATGTGAAAAATCTCCTTCGATGATAGTTTGCATATGGAATCTCATTGTCCTTATTGTTTGTTTTGATGCTAGCATATGTTGAGACCATATGCTCATATATGTAGCACCAAAACCCATCGTGGCTGCCATGTCACAAAATATCATCAAGAAATTCTCCAAAACCTGCAACATGCTCTAATGGAGCTGAGTTTCTTCCAATCCACTCTTCTGATCTTACTCTCCAAGAAGCAAGCAATACCCTCAGAGTATTTATGTCTTCTTGAGACTAGCCATTACTTCTAGTATAGTTATAAAAGGCATGAGCAATATCTATGATCAAGAGACACAAATCATAGAATTTCTTAGGAATACCTTGGACTTCACTCAGGACATAAGGAAGACACCATTGTACGAACTTTTGGGTTTCCTCTACCTTGTAACTCTCAAAATACTTGCTAGGAAACCTTGGCCATCGACCATATCAGATGGAATAAGGTGTGGCCCTTGTCATTCTATGAGTTGCTTCATCGATTTCTTTCTTCACTCTATTATCGATATCTCTCATTAAAGAACTCATGTACTTTGAAAACATATTCAATGCTAGTATATGCATACAATCATACGCAAGATCAAGAGATAAGTTGTACCCATAAAGATCATATAATCTCCATAGACATGATCTACCTGAAAGACCAGCCTCTTTGAGAATGTCTTCACGTTGCATTTGAGTGCTTGCTCGCTCTGCAAGAAGCAAGTCTCTCAACATATCTTTTGTGGACCTCTTGGCTGCTGGAGCATATCTGAATTGGAATCTATTTTGGTCATAAAGGTATCGACTCGATCCTTCACATTCCAAAGTAGCTATAGGTTTGTCTCTACAACAAAAAACTTGGCCACCATCTTTAAAAGCTCCAATCTTACATTGAGCTAGATGGTCACCAGTCACCATCATAAGCATAGCACATGCTTTGAAGGTTTGGAAAAAAGAGCTATCATGCCCAAAAATTAAAGGCATTGGATAATTGAAATCTATATCAATTCCATCTATGAACAAACTTTCTAATTCATCTATCAAAGGTTTCATAAAAACATGAAAGCGTTTGCTTGAGCTTCCTATAATTTTTTTGCAACTAAATGGAATAAACAAGACTGGTATTGCTCCAATTATGGACTTCTTTCCACAATTGAGAACCTTTATCTCAACGATGCCACAATTCTTCTGGGTTGTTCTTGATGTCTAGAACCCATCCCAGTGCAATAAGAGAGCAAAATTGCATGGATTTCCTTGTATATGTAAACAAAGACACATTTAGAGTACAACATTACGTGGAATCACTACTACACACGCATTCTATTGCGACGTTTACGTACTGACGATTAGCGCCCGCTTAGCGTTAATCGTCGGTATAAAAATTGGGTGTCGTAAATCGTCGCTATATAGCGACTTTTGCTAAATAGTCGCTATATAGCGACTTTTTCTAAAAGTCGCTATATAGCGACGTTAGTAAAAGTCGCTATATAGCGACTTTTAAAAGTCGCTATATAGTGACACTGAGACAAAATATTATAGCGACGTTTTACAGAGAGGTTTTTTTTTTTTTTTAGGCCTTAAAAATTATTTTTTTCCAATGACAAAATTTTTTAAATTTTCATACATGTTTGAGCTCATAGAGAATTAAAAAATGAGAGCATGTACATCAAGCTTTTGAAGCTCATATATTCATGTCCAAGTTTGAGATGAGAAAAATCAAATAAGAGCATTTACATCAACTGTTTCATCTTGAGCCAAGTCTAAGGCGCCAAGCAAGTCTATCTCCAACTCTATACCGAGTTGATCTCCTATATCATCATCGTACTCTAGTATCGTACGTTCACCTAAAAGTATTTGATCATCTTCTTCAATAAAGCTTAAGTGTGGTGATTGATCTTGATGATTGTTGTCTTCTTCGTCAATATCGTGATCTCCATCCTCCTCCCGTGCGATGTCATTATGCGCATCTTCCTCTTGCCTCATATGGTGATCTACATCTTCTTCGCTAGATTCATCAATTGGATCCGGCATTGGTAGTGGCATCTCCATATCCACATCTCGATCTTCAAATATTTGCTTACTTCGTGGTGCAACTTGGATCACGTACCACCATCTTGGATCAGAACGATCCGGATGAAAAACCACCTATATTGAAGATGGGTGCCAAATGTCGTCAATTATATATATATCAATGGACTTTAAAAATGAAAGCTTTGACTAATTAAATCATTAGTATGCACCTGCTCACAGTGCTCGGGAAGAACAAAAGTATCACTTTCATCGGTCCAATGTTTGGTGGAGTCTATTGCAAAGAGACCGCTACTATCTTTTCTCACTGTCGCATGGGGACCGTTGTAAGTAGTTCTAAACCATTTTACATCAAGAATGAAAATAGTAAATCGTCTGAAATCAATTTCATAGATGTCGCGTATGGTTCCACAATAATCCAACTGTGAGGAGAGAAGATTGGTATCCGAAGCACTTGCTCGGCTATCTTGTGTGAAGTTAGCCATGACTCCACAATCATACGTGACTCTCTTTGAATCGATGCGTTCCACGCGAAAATGTCGTCCATATGACCATAATGCACTGTACTTTTTGTACTGTAAAAGAGCATCATTAAATCAATGAAGATGCACCTATTTTATAGCATATATTGCCACAAATAATTACTTAATTACGTCAAGAGATAAGAAACTTACATGCACCATACATCCAGATGATAACTCCCGCTCGCGCTCGTTTATTGTCTCTCCATCACGTTCGGCTTTACGTACAGCTAGTTGTAGCCAATCAAGTGACATGTGAGTAGGGAGAAGAGCCAGATCTCGTGGATATGGTTGTGATCGCCTGTACATTACTCTGAATCTCGTCCTTGCATTTATTCTTTCTGCTTTGGCCACTTCATATCTCTCAATCCACTTCTGCATCTCAGGGCTATTGAGGATACAAAACTTATTGAATCTCTCCATTTGCTCTTCGCTCATCTTTCTTTCAATCCCTTTTCCTTGGGGGACCTTGCCAATGATGCGATCATCATCCTTGTTGTGCCAAGCTTGCGGCATATCAGGATCCGTGGATGCAAGAAACTCTGTGATATATACTAATGACTCTTGCACAAGCCATCCCTCTGCCATGCTTGCTTCTGGTCTTGCTCTTTGTCTTACAAACCCCTTTAAAGTTTTCATAAACCGCTCGAGAAAAAACATCCATCGATTATGAACGGTACCTGCTATAGCCACCTCATCAACTATGTGCACAAGCAAGTGGACTTGAGTTGTCATAATGCTTGAGGGAAAGTGCTTCTCAAGCAGGCATACGGCTTCGATGGATTCCACCCTAGCCTTCTCGATGCTCGATATAGAGATCTCTTTTTGAGATATCCACCTATTTCACATGTCCATGCATATGTAAGATATTTGAGATATCCACCTATTTCACATGTCCATGAAGAAAATACATAATGCGAATTGATAGTAAGCATACCTCACAATACCACAGATCTTGAATATAGCATTTCTAACATCTTCTTGTAAGCACCCTTTTATTGTAATTGGAAGGATGAACTATCAAAGCAACAATGAAATCATGTCAACAATATAACATAATAATAATTACGCTAATGCATCACTATTATCGGTACACTAATTCTACTTAGAATACCTGTAAGACCTTGTGCCAATCATGGGACTTGAGGCCACTAAGCTTATTGTCCTTTGAAAATGCTCCTTTCAAGCAACGCATGTACCCTGTCGGTGTTTGAAAAGAGGCAATGTCTGCCTTGATCGCTACCTCCTCCCTCGTAGAGAGGATCCACGTTGCTTTCGGGAGGACAACTTTTCCCGAAGCATGCACTTGGGGCCACAAACGAGACATCCTATTCATAGCACGCAAGTCTTCTCGCACTCCTCTCGAGTCCTTGGAACCAACCAAGTGTGCCCAAATGGTAGCCCCCACATTCTTAAAGATATGCATGGGATCCAAGAGATGATTGATTTGTAACTGACCCCAATAAGGAAGCTCGTGAAAGATCGATAGCCTCTTCATACCAGGAGGAGGTTCCTCTCCATTCTCCCTCCAAGCTTGAATCCAATCACTTGCTTTCAAATATGATGGTGGTGGATCAAGCTGACCTCCACGTGCGAGATGGTCGAGCAGAAGGTATCGAGCATGACCTTCATAAACATTTTTCCTCATATGTTTGGAGTAGCGTGCAAGCGATTTCAGAGCGGGTCCACAAACAGGACAAGCATGGTACCCACTTGTAACAAGTCCTGCACGCGTGCATGAATATGTTAGTACAAGACATGCATGCAAAAGAGAGTAAAAAAAGCATAATCCCTCATTGTACATGTAAAGACATAACCACGTACCTGCGCACTCTCCATATCCTGGGTAGTCATGCATGGTCCACATCAAGATACCCTTGACCAAAATATCATTGGTATGCCTAGGAGCTCTGGAAATATCAAAGACCTGCACTCCTCTCCATAATATCTGTAACTCCTCTATCAAAGGTGCCATGTACACGTCCATGTTTTTTGCCTTGTACTTTCCTGGCACAAGTAGTGCAAGCATGAGGTGTCCCTTTTTTATTGTTAGCCATGGTGGGATATTGTAATTCACCACGACTATGGGCCATGTCGACCAAGATGTCGAGCGTAACCCGAAAGGATTCACGCCGTCCATGGCTAGCCCAAGATGTAAGTTGCGTGGCTCCCTCGCAAAGTCCGGCCACTGATTATCTATGTGCTTCCAAGCTGCACAATCTGCGGGAATCCTCAATGTGTGATCAGTGGACCGATGAGATGCATGCCATGTCATCAACTCCGCTATGGATTTGCATCGAAACATGTGTTGTATTCTCGCATAAGCATAAGCATAAGCTCATGCTTATGCTCATGCATGAGCATGAGCTTATGCTTGTTTCCGCATGAGCTTATGCGAAAATAGAGAAAGGGAGAAGCTTATGCTTCTCTCATTCTCTTTTTCCGCATAAGCTCGTTCTCTTTTTCCGCATGAGCATAAGCATGAGCATGAGCTTATGCTTAAGCATAGGCATAAGCATAAGCTCATGCTTATGCTCATGTGGAAAAAGAGAAGGAGCTTATGCTCATGCGGAAAAAGAGAATGAGAGAAGCTTATGCTTCTCTCATTCTCTTTTTCCGCATAAGCTCTTTCCCTTTTTCCGCATGAGCATAAGCTCCTTCTCTTTTTCCGCATGAGCATAAGCATGAGCTTATGCTCATGCATGAGCATGAGCTTATGCTTGTTTCCGCATGAGCTTATGCGGATATAGAGAAAGGGAGACGCTTATGTTTCTCTCATTCTCTTTTTTCGCATAAGCTCTTTCTCTTTTTCCGCATGAGCATAAGCTCCTTCTCTTTTTTCGCATGAGCATAAGCATGTGTTTATGCTTATGCTTCTCTCATTCTCTTTTTCCGCATGAGCATAAGCTCCTTCTCTTTTTCCGCATGAGCATAAGCATGAGCTTATGCGGAAATAGAGAATGAGAGAAGCATAAGCTCATTCTCTATTTCTACATAAGCTCATTCTCCTTTTCCCACTCTATTTCCCCCTTCTCTCATTTCCCCCTTCTCTCCTTCTCTATTTTCCCTCATCTCTTTCCCCTTCTCTATTTCCCCCTTCTCTCATTCTCTATTTCCTCATTCTCATTCTTTTCTTTTCTTTACATCTCATTTCCCTCTTATCTTTCCCTCTTCTTTCCCTCTTTCCTTTCCCTCTTCTGTCATTTCCCTCTTCTTTCTTCTTGCCTATGCCTATGCCTATGAGAATGCTCATGTTTGTTTTTTGTTTTATGTTTTCGTGTTTGTGTCTATGTTAGACATGGGATCACGTCGCTCATCCGACGAGTACGGACAGCCTCGCAGGAGGAGAGCTCACGATCTATATGCTCCAGAGGACTTTGATTCCTCTCAGGCGACTACCCCGAGGAGTACCCCTGGTCCGACTCCTCTCGGTCCTAGCACTGCGACTACCCCTGGTCCGACCCCTCTTCCACGTAGCACTGCGACTACCCCTCAGGGGACTCCTTTGCTAGCCGCGCATGGCTTTGTCGGGACTCCCGACGAGTTTGTAGTGCAGATGAGCGATGAGGAGGCAGCGAGATTCTTCTCTCTGATCTCTCAGAGGACCTTCGCAATTCCTTCCCCTACACCGACGGGTGGACGTACTCCCAGCCATCCCCTCGCGCCCCTTCGACCGCGGGATCATCACCTCGTCATGCCTCCTGCAAGGGAAGGAAGAGTAGGATGGGCGGCTCATGTTGTGCTGACTCAGGAGATGTAGACGAGTCAGCACACTCACGCTCCTTTAGGTCTCCACTTGGTCCGGAGACACAGTATCAGTCAGGTCCCTTTCCCTCTCCTACTCCCACAGCTACTCCTCGCGGTCGCGCAGCTTCCACTCCTTCAGACTCTGCTACCGTCAGTCCCCCTTACTCATCAGGGGATCTCTCCTATCAAATCACATCTGCCGGAGAGATAATAGAAGACAAAAAGGGCAAAGCAGTGATGGCCACCATGAGGAGGTTGATGAGTCATCACTTCAAGAGCGGCATAAATATCGATTGGCGGTATCAAGATGCCCAAAAGAAGCAGGCGGTGATCGATGAGTTAAAACAAAGATATCCTAATCTGCCAAATGTGGAGTTTAATAACAATTATATGCTCGAGCGCATGGGTTTGGTCCTAAAGCATCGCAGATCAACCTTGCGTACTTCCATTACAAAGGGGTTGGCTAAACCCAGCTGGGTAGACAAAGCTGATTGGAAGTACTTCAAGAAGCAACATAGGGACCATCCCGAAATGTTCGAGGGTCAGAGGAGGGCTGCAAAGAGACGGCTGGACGTCGTAGGTACTTCGCACTTTGGTGCAGGAGGACGGTATGCGTTCGAGGCAACCGTGGTAAGTCTACTTCTTCCCATTTAATGTATTGTTCTATTTGTTTTACTTACATATTACATGCACTTTACCTAACTCTAACTCTCGTAAATTGGATCCACAGCAAGCTGCGATGGGTCGGCTTCCTACGGATGCAGAGACGCGGCGCGCATTTCGGATAGGAACAAGGCCGTGGTTCATTGAGCAAGAGGCAATGGGAGCGACAGTCGATTGGGCTGAGGTGGCTGCTCGCACGGTATAAGTTTACTCCTACTTGTAATCTCACTTTTTAATTTAAGTTCCAATCTAATTTTTGATTTATATGGTTTACTCTTAGGGTCAAAGCTCAAGCGTCCCATCATCAGAGACGAGCGATCAACAGGGGCAAGGATCGGACGCAGGTGCCGAGGACGAGGAAGAAGACGCAGGTGTCGAGGACGAGGGAGAAGACGCAGGTGTCGAGGACCAAGGAACAGGCCATCAAGACGATTCGGATTCGGATTCGGATTAGTAGTGGTAGTAGCTCATTGTATATCCGCTCGTTTGAGCAATTTTGTATCACCCTTTCACAGGGTAATTTTGTTACAAACACAGTTGTATATGTATATGCATTTCTTCCTCATCGTTCACAAGAACAATTTTGTATCATCCTGCAAGATGCGGAAATTTTGTTATAGAAAACTCTCTTTTGTAATTACAAAAAAAAAAAAAGGATTAGTGGGGCTAAACAGGGCCAAAAGGAAGCCCTGTTTAGCCCCACTAACCCTTTTTTTTTACTTCTGTTAATCGTCGCTATATAGCGACGTTTACCAGTGTCGCTATATAGCGACGATTAACAGTGTCGCTATATAGCGACGTTTTCATCGTCGCTATATGGCGACGATTAACAGCGTCGCTATATAGCGACGATTTATAGCAACGCTCCTTTTCCGACGATTTTAACGACTTTTATAGCGACCTTTGCGCCCGTGAAAAAAAAATTTTTTAATGTAAAAAGCGTCGGTATTTCCGTCGGAAAATGGCCTATGCCTTGTAGTGAATCCTCGAACATAAATTAATTAGAGACCACACATAGTATATATTAGGAAAATTTACCTTACAGAGTCTTTGGGGACCTTGTATCAGAGCTCGACAAGCCTTGCGAACAAATTTGTAAATTTTCTCACGTTCTTTCCAACCCTCCAAAAGTGCTTCCGATTTAAGTGAAGATGGCCATGCTGTATAAGCTTGTTTGCAATACCCCTTCTCACATACCAATGGCAACTCAAACTCCGATTTTGGATCCCAAAACTCTTTTACACTTTTACATTTACTGCCATCCCAAAACTCATCAATTCTAATATTTTCATTCGAATTGTTCGATACCAACCATTTGTCTTTATTTCGCCACATTTCCAATAATTCGTGGCATAAAGATCTACTTTTAGTAAGTAGTTTCAATTGTTCACCAATCGAAATGTAGTCAAAACATAACATTTCCTTTCTAGGCACTGCACATTTCTCACACTTCTCACAACATGTTAAACAATCGCGCTTTAATTTTCTCTTCCAGTGACATTTCTATTACATTGGCATTCAATAGTGTTACCACTATAAGCGTCCTCTTTGCTTGGTAGATAGAGTATTGGAGCATGTATGGAATCCTCTTTTCCTTGACATATTGTATATCTCTTTGATTCAACCATTCCCTCGGCAATGTCATGTGGGGTGACTTGATAAGATCACTGACTACCCCAAATTGGGACCATTCAAACAGTTCAATCGATGAGTTCTATTTAATTTGTTTCATTTGATAATAGATTGTGTAATTTATGCAACATGCCACTATATTCATTGCGAGCAACTTGGGCTTCAGATTTAGGAAGTTCTTATTGAGATAATGCCATTGGCCTTTCAATCGACCAAATGCACACTCCACAACAATGCAGGTAGAGGATAGATAGAACTTGAACTTGCATTGTAGGTCTATGCTAGGGGTATCATATGGAGTGATGAACCATGGTCTAAATTGTGCATATACACCATCTCCAAGGATGTACTCCCGAATGCGAAAAGCACCATCAACAAAATCAAAACTATCTAGCAACATGTCTCACACAATAGCCAAGCAAAAGAAGGAGTTCTTAAAAATACGGACACCGATGCTAGAGCCAAGCCACCATGCAAGAACATCCAAATACCTCATCTGATCACTAACCACAATGGACTACAAGCACATGGAGAATTGCTTGTTGTGATCATACCAATATGGACCTCTCTCCCCACCAGGACACTCAATGTGTATATGGAAAACCTAGTTGTTGTTGGAAACCTTGCATATCTTGAGCCCAAGCATCTGAAGTCATTGGCCTGTAATGAGGTGGAGCGATGTGAAAGAAGTGTAGTGTGACAAACTTATGGGTGCACTTGGTAATGGTGGACTTGTCCAACTCGAAGTGATCACTTAGCTCCACCATTTGGTAACAACTAGCAAGATGTAGCAATCCCACATCCACTTGCTTCTCTGCAGATATCACTTATGGATGCAACAGGGGAAGCGATGTCACCTTGTTGCAGGTTGTCATACAAAAGAGTGCACAAATCCTGGAACAAAGAAATGGGCAAAGGTAGAAAGCAAAGGCTATTGTCTCTACAATCCTGCCACACGCAAGATTTTTGTGAGTAGAGATGTAATTTTTTCAAAGAATTTAGCTCATACACATGCTGATTTTACTATTCTAGCTTCTTCAGATGATGTTTTTGAGGGGTTCCTTCCTATTGCTTTTGGTTCCCCAACTGATGCTCATGCTGAAAATCAGCATTTACAACAGCCTCCTCTTGCTCCACATGCCCTGATTCAGCTGCGTGCTGATTTTGTTCCTCCACAGGTAGTGGATGATGTTGTCAGGCAAGAGATTCAAGAGATACATGTAGCAAAAACAGTTCTGAACTGGTTGCTATAGACTCTCAGGGAGAGTCGACTTGAGGCACCTTTGCCTGGCAGGACTCGTAGTGCAGCAAGGCACGTAGGGGAGGCTCTTTCTGTTGAATCAGCTTATGTAGATACTCTTCTTGATGAAGAAGAAGTTGATACTTTCGAAGAAGCTAAGGATAATGTGCATTGGATGAATGCCATGCACAATGAATTGCAGATCATTGAGAAAAATCAGACTTGGGATGTTGTCGATCTACCACCAGGAAAACATGTGATTGGTACCAAATGGGTTTTCAAAGTGAAAAAGAAAGCCAGATGGGTCCATTGATAGATACAAGGCACGGCTAGTTGCCAAAGGCTATGCTCAGAAAAAGGGCATAGATTATGAGGAGACTTTTGCTCCTACATCTCGGATGACAACTATCAGATCAATTATTGCCATGGCTGCAACCTTTGTTTGGAATGTCCATCAGTTGGACATAAAAACAGCTTTCCTTAATGGGGACTTGTAGAAAGAGGTTTATGTCAAACAACCTCCTGGCTTTGAACTTTCGGGCAATGCAATTCAAGTTTGCAAGTTGAATAAAGCTTTACATGGGCTGAAACAAGCCCCATGTGCATGGTATGCCAAGATTAATGCCTTCCTCGCAAGCAAGGGGTTACACAATAGTCCCATTGAGAGCACCCTCTACATCAAGAAGGATGGGGGGGATATTTTAGTCATCATTCTTTATGTAGATGACATGCTGCTCACAAGGCTAAATTTGACATGACAGATTTGGGGATGTTAAATTTTTATTTGGGGATCCAGCCCATACAAGACAAGTGTGGCATTGTTATGTCTCAATCCAAGTTTGTGCAAAAGCTCTTGGATAGATTCAACATGTAAGATTGTAAGCCTACAACCACTCCCATGGAGCTAGGGCTGAAGCTTACTATGTATGATATAGGCGAATCAGTGGATGCCACACTTTACAGCCATGCTGTTGGATGCCTTATTTATTTGTGCAATACATGGCCCGATATCCACTATGTAGTATCTCAGGTGAGTAGGTATATGCACAGCCCAAAGACAACACATTGGTAGGCTGTAAATGCATCTTTCATTACCTGCAAGGCACAGCCTTATGGCTTGATGCTTCCCGGGGGGTCACTTGCAGATGCATGGTTACAGTGACTCAAATTGGGCTGAAGACTATGACACTAGGCAGTCCATAAGTGGTAATTGTTTCTTTTTGGGCAAAGCTTGCATTTCTTGGCTGAGCAAGAAACAATCTAGTGCCTAGTGTCCATAAGTGGTAATTCTTTCTTTTTGGGCAAAGCTTGCATTTCTTGGCTGAGCAAGAAACAATCTAGTGTGGCTACTTCCTCATGTGAAGATGAGTAAAGGGCAGCTTTCACAATGACAATTGAATGTGTTTGGCTGCGTCGTTTGTTTGCTGATCTTTATCTCTCATTGGACGATCCTTCTTTGATTCTCACTGATAGTTAGAGTGCTATAGTAGTGGCAAAGAATCCTGGGTTTCATGCTCACACGAAGCACATTGAGGTTCATTATCATTATGTCAGAGATAAGTTGCATGCAGGGGAGATCAGTATGATCTATGTGTCAACACATGACAATGTTGCAGACATCTTCACCAAAGCACTTCCACGTGAGAAGTTTGAGGCCATTTCTCAATGCCCTGAACTTATATCCTAACCACAGTTAGTGGGTTAGTGTGGTTTTGTCACTTAGACAAAACCCACCTCCACAGTACTTTGTAGCTATCTTATTTATTGCATCTTCAACGTTTGCTCTTCAACTCTAGTCTCTCTGCTTGTTTGCCTCCCTCTTCTTCTCACACAAGTTGCTTTGCATCTTTCAAATTTCTCACAGATAATGTGGACAGCTTTATTATGGCGAGCCACATGAAGATTTGAATTTGGCTAGTGGCAAAGGGATACAACTGGTTTGATGGTGTTGATTATTCAGAGACTTTTGCACCCGTGGCAAAACTCAGTACAATTAGAGCTATATGTTCTATTGCTGCATAGAGAGCTGGCCCATCTTGCAAATAAGATGCCAGATCTGCATTTTAAATGGTTACTTGGGAGAGTGAGGTGTATGTAGAACAGCCAGAAGGTTTTGTTTAAATGAGACAAAAACAACGTATATGGCTTAAAACAGACACCTAGAGCATGGTATCCCAATCTTTATTTTTTTAGAAAAGGAGAAAATCTGGTGCTTGTAATTGTGTATGCCATTATGATAAAATTAATACACTCATTTCTTTTCCCCAAAGAAAATAAACTTTTATTAGTGTTTGAGAAAAAGACAACCATACAAATCAGTGATCCATGTGGTGCTAATATAAAAGGTGCTGATTGTCGATGAGTCTGTTTCTAGATAACCCAACTCGCTAGCTAGGGAATCTTAGAAACAAGGGCCAACAATGAGGTAGGGGACTATACAACTAACAGATGCCTTGCTTCGTGATTGTGTAGAAAACGCCTGCAGGCCAAGCCTTGTAGAAAAGCATCTGCCTTTTTGGCAGCCATGTGAGAACCTGTCGTCCCTTGTTCCCATATCATGCCAAACGACAACGAAGGTGGCTATTGGGGGTACCTGTTGGTCTCCTATTGCCAAACTGCAATGGCCGATCCAGATGTTCCAAGCAGTATTGCTGGCCACTGTTTCCCAAACACCGTCCTCCAGTGAAGGCATAGACCGCCGCTGGCGGGAAGGAGAAGTCACATCATGCACCTCAATTTGGAAGGCCCTCTGTCCAAAAAACCCTATAGGCTGGCAAAACCATCTCTATCAAAATGGCATGACTCCCTTTGTTAGCCAAGCTGCCCTGCTTGAAGTGAACTCCCGCTACATCTTTGCATCTTAGCCATGATCTAGAGGCCCCCCTTACCAAATCTTTATGCTACGACTTGCATTTGCTCTAACCATTGGGTAATGGACAATCTCCCATGAGCCACCATCTAGAAGAAATATGTAATCTTCTGTAGCCGGAGGCTAGTCATAGGCACAACTAAAATTTGGTAATGACCTCTAGGGGCACCAGTTGCTCTACTCAATGTCGATCTCTCGAATGTGTCTAGGTGGTTGCTTAAGTTGACAATGATGATCGGTGCATGTAGTTTCCAAGAAAAAGGATACTTATGTATCTGTGCCAGAACCACTCACTTGGATCCCACTACACCTCTCATAGGAGGTGGCTCTCCCACAACCAAAGCTACCATTGCGACCGGACCTGCGTCAAAGTGATTGATGTTGGGTCAATGGACCGTCCCTTACCAATATGATGCACCCTAATCTACTGCCACTCAAGCATATCTAGGGCCTCGTCCAACTTTGGGTCTCCTTATGTATTTGGCTGAAGAAGACCCCTTGGCCCCACTTTCAAGCATGGGGCAAAAAGCGCTGAGGACGCCATGCATGAAAAGGATCCTTGGAGGCACCCCTATCCTAGAGACTTGTCCATCCCAACTAGGGGAGGCTTTGTGCAGACCAACCCCTCCAAGACTTAGGGATGGCAAATTCTATCTCCAATTTCCTCGCACGTGCCTCCGTCTCTAGGGAAAGAAGACTCCATGCTCTAAAGCTAGCCTGGCCGCTTCATGCTCTAAAGCTAGCCTGGCCGCTGTCCCACTGTGCCCATTCAATGTGCATATGCTAATCTCTTGTGATGGCACCGTGGGAGCTATGCCCTGAACCAATGAAAGGGTGGGCAAGGACTGTGATGAGGAAGATGAGCTTTGGTGAGAGTGCTTAGGCAAGGGTGGACGTTGTGAGGCAGGAGAAGCGAGTAGGATGAAGGAACGATTGGGGAGTGGGCTTGAGGGTGATCATCAAATGCACTACTGAGGCAGCAAGGGAGGATGGGATGGGTGGGCGGGGGAATCGAGGGTGGAGGCAGAGGTGGAGAAGAGAGAGGGCTTGGAGGCAGGGGAGGAGGGGTGGGATTGATGATGGTAAGGGAAGGAGTAGGAGGAGGAACCTCTCTGGCACTCGGCCTTGAGGTAGTCTCTTGTGCCGGCTAGGAACCCTGAGGTGCCATCATTTGCAAGGATAGAGGCTGTTGTAGGCCAGGACTAGCACGGTTCTGAAACAAGTTCCAATGGAAGATGAAATGGGACAATCCCCTCATTCTTGGGCTGATATGTTTGGCTGTTCTTTTTCTGAAAATGACCTCCCTTTTGCTGAAATTCACCCTTTCCTTGGGTGGCAAGTGCTTGCTCACCTTGATGGGAAGAATAGGAGGTCCTCTCCTCTTCCGGTAACAACCACCCAACTAGCTCATCAAATGAGAGAGGGGCTGCCCTGAGCATAATAGTCAAAGAGGTAACAAATGTGCCATAAGAGGGAGCCAAGTTGTTGAGAGTGATAGAGACTAATTTCTTGTCATCTATTTCCTCATCAACACTTGCTAACTGATCTCTGAGATCAGTGATCTTTGTAATGTGCTCTGTGATTGTCTGACCTTCTTGCATCTTCTGCTCCTTGAGCTTATTGGTCAATGGAATGATCCTTGCCTCATTCTTGACATCTGTGGAAGCCTTGTGAAGCGAGGCATCATTGGAAACGGTGGCACATGGTGTGTCGTCCCTGTGTTGTCAACTACGAAACCATGGTGCCTGTGTGTCAAGGAAAACAGGCTCCATAAGGGCCTGGGTAGTGGTGGGGAACTTAGCTAACTTGGCTTCTAGTGGCAGTGAGGCCTACAATGTGGCCCACCACTGCTCTGTCCTGCAGAGACTACAGCTATTTGTACCTATTGCTTGTCCTGGTAGAGGGAAATCCAACTGGCTGTGGGAGATGAGGGAGTTGCCATGAGAGAAGTACGATTTATTGTATTTTGGCACAGAAATGGGTCTTACCTTTTGCTCTACAAATCAACAGGTTGCTGATATCTTTACAAAGCCAGTGAGTGGCGATATGCTTGGGTTAGACCAGCCAGACATGCTTGGGTTGAATGGTGTATAGACATGCTTTGGGGTTGCTGGATATCAAAGGGAGTGTTAGAGGCTACTAAATTTGATGTCTCTTTTAGACCAGCCAGTGGGTGTAGTTAAATTATCAGTTAAGCTCAGCTAGGGCAGCTTATGAATATAATATGTCAATTGCATTTTTTGACCTGCCATGGGCAGTGCCACATCATCAGGAGCCCTAAAAGTCCTATAGAGTATTTGTGTCTTCTTCTTACACACATCATTTACACTGTCCCTCTCCGATAATGAGAGTTTTATTCATATTGGCTGGCTGTTTTTTGGGTTCCCACTTGCTTCTTCTTGTCCCACAGTTTTGTGGAGATGGATCCATATAAACTTACGGTGATCCTGGAGTGGCCTGATTTGAAGATAATGCATTTGGTGAGGTTATTCTTAATTTTATATTCTTCTATCCATCGAGGCAGTTGCAAAGACTATTGCTTGTGAGGAATGCCTATGGAATCAGAAAAGGATATGTATGATATAAGATATGCAGCAAGATGGATGTCATATCTGTCCATATGCAAGACATCGAGATATGCATCTGATGCTGGGACAGCTTGAGACGTACTTTTATTGGCATCAGATTTGTGAAGATTTTGTCGGTATGTTTGTTCGTCTCCTATTTGTCAAAAGGCTAAATATGACTCTCTGAAACCGTAGGGGTTTATATAGGATTTACTAGTTCCAGAGGCATCATGGGAACACCTGGCTATTACACTATGTCAGTCTTAGTTCACTCATGCTTAGGTTGTATAGATGTGCCTGAAAGCTTGATGTTACAGACGGAATTCTGGTCTTACCTTCCAAACACTAACATAGATTTCCATATGTACCATACAATCTATACAATTAAATCATAGCAGAAATTCACCTTAACAAACCATATATTCTTGGTTCTTTTGGTATATAAAATGCCTTCATTATCTGGGATGACACAAGAATCTATATACATCCAGATGATTTGTGGTTCTCAAAGAGTGGTTATGATGTAAAAGTTCTGTATTTTGTCACATTGGGCAGAAAGATGTGGCAAACGCTAACACAGATCCCCACTCATAAACCTTAAAATCCAGTCAAGATATGAGGCATAGATGTAGAGCTAAGCAAACCATATTGTCATGGTTCTTTTTTGTTGATGCACTAATATCCAATATGTTTTTTGGAGTAGCAAGAGAATATCCACCAGGGTTTTATTTAAATTGTTTTGTTTCTATGTGCAGTGCTGAAGGTGTGGCTCTTTGGCAAAGAGTGAAATGAGGATGAAATTAGGCCGTGATGGCAATTACTGTGTATTGGCTTCCTATAGTCGGCATTTTCAGTTCAAACCCTCTGCTAACTTGTGTGACCGTAAACTAGAGTTTTCTGATTATCTAAAGTTATTGTTTTAGCCTATTTTAGTAGTAATCGAGCTGTTCATTTTAAACTTTCTTTGCATTTGTCTTGCTGGATGTGGGTGTATTATTAATAGGAGACAGGTGTACTCTTGCACTGAGTTTCTTGTCTGACTGGAAACAGAATCCTGGCTCCTTTTGCACTCCAAAAGTTAGAATTCTTCCAGTGTGTTAAAGGGGTTGCATTTCAATTGTCTCTTTGAGATCCAACTGAGAAATACGGTGAATACTTGAGCGCAAGTTTTGTAAAGAATTATTGAGGGAGAAGCTTTTTCTTTGCTTGTATTTGCCACAGTTTAGGGTAAGGCGTGGATTATTTTTTGCCTGCAGTTCTTGGACAAATCCGTGTTGGGGTTTCTCACAGCTTCTGTTGTGTATTATCTTGCTAGAAGCTACTTTCCAAGAGGCTGCAATACTGCTACTCAGTCATGGATGGTATTGGTGGCTGGAAACAATGTTCATAATTAATCATAGGTTTGTGGAAAGGGGCTTACCCTAACACAGATGGAAGAGGACTAAATAATTGGATTTTGCAGTCTGGATGAACTAAGGCACCATGTGATAAATGACTATCAGGAGAAAGACTATTTGCTTTCTAATTGACCAATTTGTGCATGACTGATACATGAGAAGTGTCTGGGCTTCGTGAACAGAAAAGAAGTGGCTAGGCTTTAACATTTACATATACTCTTCACAGATAGATCAGGATTCAAAGAAGTGAAATGACTTTTGCTTGGAGTAAGAGCGAAAGATCTCTCTCTATTGGACCTAATTTTATTTTCAGCTTTGACGGTTCGCAAGGTTTGACCAAATGTGGACACAATGCTGGGCTATATTATACTTTGTTTGATAACACATTTATGATGTGTTTCTAAGTGCAAACTTTGTATATGAGGGGTTCGGTAAATTCCAAGCTGGTCTTAAGATGATGATCCTTCTAACCATTAGAAACACACCCACTAGTAGGCAGGCAAAAATGGCGTCACCAAAAGTAGCACCACCACCACCTTAACAAAGTAAACCCTTTTTCTTCTCCCGTGCTCCTAGATTTTCAATTCTCTTTTGGCTTAGTTAGCATGCTAAGTTCTTATGGAGCTTCTTCATGTGCCTTGGGGGAAGCTCTTCTCAAAGGTGGTCCTTAGGTGTGGCCATATGAGCTCGAATTGCAGCATTCCCAATAGCCATTGCCATTTGGATCTATCTTCCCGAGAACAGCAGCATGAAATATATGAACTCTAGGATCGTGCAGTGGTGGGATGCATTGTGGGCTCACCTACTTGATGGCGAGCTTTGAGACTGGGTCTAGGCAAGCTTATCTCTAGACGGACATTAGATACAAGGGGTCACCATCTGCGGAAGAGGAGGCTTCTTCACCTCTCCTTGCTAGAGACTAGTAAGCCTCTGATAGAGAGGACTTTTGTGTACTTTGATATATAATTGTCTACTTGTCTCGTAGCAGCACGATATCGCAATGGAGGACATGGGCTCGATACATCCTCGTGCACCCAGGTTCCCAGGCATTGCTATTTTCCAAGTCTTCCTTGGGAGGTACAGAGGGATTATCCATGGTTTTATCATCTCCCTTCTAGAGGAAGGGTGGACGCGAGCTCTCTGGTTGTGAACCTCTATCCTTACCTCCTTGTGGGAGAGGAAGGGTAGACGCGAGCTTTTTGGTTGTGAACCTCAATCCTCTCCCTCCTTGTGGCTTCTAGGAGTTTGAAAGAGAGGAGGATCATGACGGGGGTCAGTGGGGTGAGGGCTATGTATTGGAGGAGATGAAGGTAGCGGTGTTGGATCCTCTGGCTACTGTGAGGCCGGAGATGCTCTTTCAAACTCTCTTAGGGTTCCCTTGCACTCTCCTTACCTAGGGCCCATATACATTCTAGGGCAAACGATCTTTCTCTTGTCGACCTGCCTTTGAGCATTCTTCGTTGCATGCCTGCCTTTCTTCTTTCCCTTTGCCTGAGTCCACATCCCACATGTTGGGGCCATCACAAGATGGGAAACCTATGCACTAGGACACTACGATCTTCCCACCTCCCCCTCAAAGAGCAAGTCAAAACATCGAGCGATTGTGTTCGAGCGAGCCTAGAGTTCGAGCAATGCTTGTGAGGAAGTTTGTCTAAACCTATAGTAGCAATAATTTTTTATTGAAAATGGTTGAATCTACATGACACTATTAGAGATTATTTTTACTTATTTTCACAAAGATAAAACTTACTATTGGATAACTCATAAATCCATGCCACTATTAGAGATTGTTTTTACTTATTTTTACAAAGATAAAACTTACTATTGGATAACTCATAAATCCATGCAAGTTAGCAATCATTCTATGAATAGAAATTCTTGGTAACATACAAAGAGAAAACATATAATTCGATAAATAAAAAATCCGTGCAAGCTAGCAATTATTCGATGGGTACAAAAGGAAAAATGTTGCAATGTCTACACCTCGAGTTGGTCACTCAAAATCATGTAAGATAGCACGTGAGTTGAAGGGGTTTCTTTGTTTTGTGGAGTTACATACAAACAACAATAGTCCCACCCATGATATAGAAGCTCCTCTTAGCAAAACCCATCACAAATAGCTATTTGTAGCTCATTGATTTTTATGCTACCCATATGATTTGATCCATTTTGTACGTGAAATGATCATATGAATAAAATGTTTAAACTATGGAACTAATAAATTATTGATTACCTTATGACCATGATGTTAACTAAATATAGATCACCTTCATAGTACATGACCATGTATACACCTCTTGGATGGAGGGAGGAAACCAAGGACTCGAACTCTATATGAGAAAAATCCATGGTCAGAAGAAAATATAGAGTTGATAAGGTCTAGCTCTAATGAAACAAAGATATGTACAAACTTTCTAAATCTCTAGAAATTTGACACTTTAGCATGATAAATGGATTCATTCATATCTTTTCGATCATTGTGACTATAAACATGACCATATTTGGAGTCCGATTGACCAAGTTATGACCCAAATAAAATTGGCAGGAGGAGCCTCCCAAGAGGCCGCGATATCGAGGCCTTCTGGGAGGCTTCCCCTCCCATTAGTTTTTTCCTTGAAAATGGAAGTTTCACAAGAAAAACACATACTTTGACCCCTTTCTTTCACCCCTCATTCTTCCTTGACCCTTGCAAAAACATAGCCAAACATTTTTAGAAATTGTTGTTTGTACGTAAGACAATTGATTACTCATGATATCATGGGTAGGACAACCACCGTAAAAGTAAGCAATGCATGATACTTTTTTAACATAAATCATCACACTAGAATGTCAAAATTTATGAAAGTCTTTGCTTGAACTGTTGCCTCGCTCGAACACAGTTGCTCGAATTCTCGTAATCCTCCCCCTCAAAGACCTGTTCCTAAGTAGCCCCTATCCATCTCTCTCTCATTACCTTTGTTACTAGACTTTCCTCCTCTTTGGCCCCTCGGTTGTCTTTTCTTGATGACATTTCCCGAGGTAGACGCTCTTGCTTACAGACAAAAGAGAGGTCCCTTTTCATGTCAACCCATAGGAAGCAACTCCAACAACTTGAAGTTTGTTGGTGACAAGCTTGGTTCACTAGATTGCAAGATAGCCTTGGATACATCTTTGACAAGTATTGACACGATCCGATATTAGAGCAAGGGGGGGGGGGGGGGGGGGAGGGGGGGAGGGAGGGAGATTTGATGTGACTTGGCTTCGTCTCCATTAGGAGGCACAGGGTGCAGCAGCCAAAGTTAATGTGGTTAGCAGACCAATATGATGTCATCTAACTCAAGCTAGAGGTTGTGGAGGCTAGGCATGCAGCGCTGATACCATTTCTCAAGGACCAAAGATGATGATGCAATTCTTTCAAATCATTGGCCTTAGATTAGTAGGAGCCCAACTCTCTATGTTCTATAAGACTTAGGCTAGATGCATATTGATTCTCAAGAGATTTTGGAGATGACCACCTCTTGCTATAGTTAGTTGTTTTGGGTTGGTGAGCCTATGTCCCAGATCGCGCCTTCTAAGAGGAGGTTGGGGCCCATCATGTACCTTCGATTATCATATAGTCCATGATGAGTTGGATACAAATAGTGAGATGTATGAGGCCTTGAAGGCTCTTTTGGTGAAGAAATGCCTAGGAGAAGATAGTCTTTCTTTGATAGCTGTGGGACTTGATAGGCACCCCCCTCTGTGATAATAATTTTGATTCAAAAGAGATGCTTGTCTCTTTCGCATAGATGGATATAGTTGGCCTCCAAGTAGAGGGAATGAAGTTGATATTTGCCAAACACTCTCCTAAACATCATTTTCTGAAGAAAAAAATTAGGCTATAAATGGCTATTTAAATGCTTTTGAAATCATGACTATGGACTAAAGTTAAGAGTTGAGGATTTTAAGCATGGAGGCTCTCCAAATCCATATTCGAAGGTACATAAATTTTATTGAAGTACGAGGGAATAAAAGTGTAATTGTAAAGATTATACCTCTCTAAACATTCTTTAAGTGCAATATTAAAAAGAAAACTACTTTCGTGGTGTAGGGCTTAAATGCACATTCAAAAATGAACAGTTCTGCTAATGTGTATAAGGATGGCCTCAAAAACTAAGCAAGATGCAGCTGTAATCTTGATACAAATGTGGATACTAGGTAGAAGTGTGTACAACTAATCATGATATAGTTGGCTACTAACTACGCAAGTAGTTGATTGGCAAAGTAAGCTTTCGAAATTGCTTGCAACTTGTTGCAAACCATCATAAAAAGTAATGCAAAAGTTGAGCATGCAAGCTTATTCTAATGGAGAAAATAAGTTGATTTAAGTGGGCATTTTGAGTGATTTTAACAAGTATGCTAACTGAACATTCAAACTAGCTGGTTGCTATGCTAGGTAGAGTTGAATATTTTATTAGTCTTAAAAGTGGGCATGCAATATGTGTTGCTAGTTGGTTGCAGTGGCTACAAAACTTGAGCACAAGGACTGGCTACCTTAAACTTCACCACAATTGAGCACAAGAGCTGATTGTTAGGGTAGAAATTAAGCCGAAATGGAGCACAAAAGCTAACTATTAATAAATAGAGATTGAGCCACTTTTGAGCACAAGAGCTAATTGTTTGGTTAATCATTAGAACTGTAAAATGGCAAACTGTAGCAGGCTATATAACTAAGCACAAAGGCTGGAGTTACTTTGAGAATATAATTTCAAGGCATACAAAGCTAACAAAAAAACAAAGTACATAGAGGATATGGCCATCTATTTTGGGTAAATGAATCAACATTCAGTCCATCAGCAATGACTTGACTAGTGGCATATTTGTTGCAATTTCCCTTGACAAGATTTGGGCAAAATTATAGTCCTCAGTAGTAGCCCGATTAACAACATATTAGCGCATAATTTCAAGAAAAAGACAAGACAACTCAACACCCATCTACTATGTTGAGGCTTAAATCATATGAATGCATGCTTCTACATCATCTCACAAAAAGAGTACATTCCTTTATGAAGACCCATTGGGTAGTTGGAGCCAAAATTTTAACAAACTTAGAGGCCAAAAGACTAAAATGTTGTTTGCAATTAGGGATAGAAGCCCAACTTGGAAGATTACGTAGAAGGGACAAAGAAAGCCCACGACTATCTTGTTTGAAAAGAAACATGTAGGTGCATCGAAGACATATCCCCAATAGCTCCACTCAAGAGAAAACTTGGAATTAATACCCAAGCAACGCCACCCATCAGCTCGAGAAGTTCCAAAAGATGTAGCCCAAGCATTCTACTACCCTCTAGTCCAACATCGATGTGCTACTGATCCATTAAAGTGGTCATGGGAGGGCTCAAGTTCAAAGGTGGGAAGACAAAATTCACCACCTGCTATACAACTATTATGGTTCTGTTGGCTAGAAACAATGGCCAAGGCAAAGGAGGACGAGAGTAGGAGTTTGTCACCCATTTCTTCTTTTGCGTGGTGGAGAAAACCTAACTTGTTTTAAATGTGACCTTGCCATCTCCACCATCCGATCTTCTTCATCCACCATGCGGCCCCCAAATCTCCAAATTTAAAAACACTTTTAGCACAGTAGTGTTCAAAGCTTGTGTGTGTGTGTACATATATACATATACATATACATATGCATACGTGTGTACATACATACATACATACATATACATATACATATGCATGTGCATATACATATACATATGCATATCCATATGCATATGCATACGCATATCCATATGCATGTCCATATCCATATCCATATCCATATACATATATACCCCAAATAGCATACATTGTCTTATATTGATGGTGAAAGAGTTCCAAGAATCACTACTTTTCACTGTTTGCAAAAATTTTTACTAGTCCCAATAACTCTTCTTAAAGGAGCCACAAGGCTTCGATCAGAGCCCTATGAATTTCTAAGCTTTCTCTAATGTATGGGATACAACCCTACAACGTTGGCTTTGGTAAGGTGAGCCATACATTGCCTTGTATTGAAAGAGAAGAGTCTCAATAGTCACTACTTTTCACTATTTGTAGAACTTGTCTAGAGAACCCTTCTTTAAGGAGCCAGAGAGCTCCAATAAGAGCTTTCTTGGTCCTTATAAGTTCTTTAAGTATGGGCTATAACACTAAAATTTGGGTTTTGGTATGATTTTGGTTGATTTCTATTTTATGAGTGAAATGTATTTGCCTTTGCAAAAGGAATGCTTTTGAAAAATAGTTTTCGGGTTGAACTACCAACATTTTGAGGTGCTTGTTTCATTAAATTCTAACTTTGAGACACTACCATGTTGAGGCGCTAATGGAAAAGTTGACTTCAATGGTTCTCGTTTGTGGTTTCCTTTCAATGGTGATAGGGAGAACAACCATAAGTTGGCATCGAAGCTAGGCTGTGTCTGAAGCATATGGATAAGCATAAATTCAATAATGGGAGAAAAAATATCCAATTCCTAAGGGAAATTTTGTCACTGCTAGAGTACCTCATGAAAACAAGAGTGGAGGAATCGACAATGCAAAAGCTTCATTATGGTTGGGTTTAGCTGCGTGTCATGTTTCTATGACGAATACCAATAGTAATTGGGACAATGACATCCCTTCCAGTCACAAATATTTATTAATTCTTTTCGGGAAGAAGTAGCTCTTGAACCACTTCAGGTGATAGAAGGGATACAACTCCACAACATGCATGAAATGTTATTTCGTCTTGTCATGATGTTGCCATGTGAGTCGGCTTACCTTCAATGCATGGATGATGCCAAATCAGATCAAAGCACTTTTGGTAGGGATAACAACCATAAGTCAGCATTGAAGCCCAACTTCCACATGTATGAAATGCTCTTTTGTCTTGTCATGATGGTGCTAGGTGAGTCGTCTTACCTTCAATGCATGGATGATGCCAAATAAGATTGAAGCACTTTTTCCACCATTTGTGATCAAAACACTATGACTTGAAAATTTGTTTTGTTGTACATTTCTATATTGATGTCATGGATAAATAATAGAAATGCACTACTTTGGATTGTGGTCCATTAACGATTGGAACTTGTTCAATTTATTGGGTAGTGCATTCTTTAGAGAAACGATGTTATGCATGTGAAAATCCTCATTCATTTTATGGAAAAGTGATAGTTATGGTTGCATGGTTCCTTTGATAACTACACCACCATGAAATGAAATTTGTAAGACTTAGCACTCAGCATAAGCACGATGAAGCTAGGTTATCCCATACATCATTTATTTTATTTGTCAAAGTTGAAATAACAACGAAAGGAATATTTTAAGTAGTTACGACCTTCTAGCTTGTGAGAAATTAAACCATACTTCAAAAATTATAGATTACAATGAATTTTGCCTTTAATTTTTCCATGAGCTAGTGAGACTAATGTCTCAAGCATCCTCGCTCAAATAGTCAAATTTGCCATCTACTTGATAAACCAAAATTTTGTTTAAGGTGCCCAAATCACAACAATAAAATTTTGTATCCTAAAACTAGTAAGACATTACACTTGCAAGAATCACGCATAGGTCATTACAATGGATTCAAGCATATTGCAAGAGACAAAGAAGAACGAGGAAATCCTAGAAAGTTAAATACTTCATCCAAATAAATCCATGCCTATGTACTTATCAATGCTAAACCATGTCATCATACTTATAGTTTTGGTGGATCATGTATGAACATTGCATGAATATTTAGTCAATCTAGAAAAACATATAGGCGTCACTTGGTTAGTAACTTGCTCCTTGATGGGAGAAAACGTGGGAATCTCCATGTTTTCATCGTGTGGGAATAGATATGGAAGCGTGGAGGCTCTGCAAAGTTTGATTTCTTGTAGTTAGTTAACATACAAGGAGGGTAGAAGCTACTAAAGACAACAATGATGAGGGAGAAGCAAAGGAGAAGGCAGAAGGAGAATAATGATAAAAAGATATGTGACAAATTTGAAGCAACTACTTTTCTCGTTAACTATGAGAAGAGAGAGACTTCCGAAACTTTAAGGCTATAGAATACGGGTAAACTTATGAAGGGGCCTACATACTACCCCTTCAAGGCACTTGGCCTTATGCTTCATAGAGGTTCAATGCATGGGGTGTGTGTGTGTGTGTGTGTGTGTAGAGAGCCAACAAAATCACAACCTGTAAGGCAGGTCTATACACACCAACACACAAGGAGGACAACAACCCCATTTGTATGGGTGGGGACTGGTACCCTAGAGGTATAGAGTGTAAAATCGTTCCTCTTTAAATTTGTGCCGTAGTTATTTGCTATTGAGGTCCCAATGATAGAGTATAAAAGTGTAAAGCTGTAATGGGTCCATAATCCCAACCAATAAAATAAGTATAAGAGTGTAAAAGTGTGCTATCGATGCATGCCAATAAGGAGGGAATAATGACATCCATGTATACCTAGAGTCATGTACACATTCGTATCAAATACCCACATCACTAAGAGTAAAAGTAAGAGTGAGCTCTCTGCCATTAGGATACCATCCATAAAAGCAAGTGAGTTTACTATAATTAGTGTGCTTGATACCTCAGCCTACAACACTTATTTCATTAATTTTGGACTCATACGTCTACTTTTGGACTATTCCTTAAAATCCTTCCCAAATGAAAAGTTTACTTTATGAAAATGTCATTCGAGAATCAAAAGTTTACTTTCTGGCACCAACTTACCTCCCATATTTTCTTATCAAGACATCTATCGTCTCCATGTCCTTGTGTTTTAGTTCTCTTGAAACCGTGCTAAATACCTGATCAATATCCTCATGTGTGTGCCCAACCAACAAAAACCCAACTTCAATCTCATTGAAGATTCTATGAGCGATTAGCATTGAGAAAAAACACAATTGTCTGCTTGCCCTCTCAAAGTTACTGGTAGGCGACCTTTTTCTGCATGTACATTGTGAATTGCCTTCATAACAGATGTTACAACTTGATTGCTATCATGTAGATACAAGGAATCAATCCATATGTTTGCAAAAAACTTAAATCCATGCACTAACACTCCACATAGATGTGTCTTTAAAAAGTATTTTCCTTGTAGCTTAGGTGGAGTGTTAATGAATCGAGGTAACGTTGTTGTATTTTGATCCATACCATCCACAATAACGAACATGTACTCATTTGGATGAGAATTAGCTTGCTCCTTCCAAATGCATATTTTACTCTAGGATGTCGAACAAGTCCATGATGAAATTCTCTCTTTTTTTTGTAAGCTTCTTTTTGTTCTGGAGATGTTGCACTCTCAAGTGCTCGCTTTAGATCATCACAGTCATTGCACTTTGATTTTTTTGCCTCTTTGGGATTTTAACATGTCCAAAGCTTTTTTTCCAAAGAGTATACAAAGTATGAAAAGATGCGTGGTGCATGCCCTCTTTGCCTCTGTGTTTCTCCAATAGAGTCAAATACTTCTTTTTTTGTCAAACCTATCAGAAGATGCATTTCTAATAGATGGGGTTGTAGTAAAGCATTTTCATGAATGTGATCTTTTAAAATTGATGCTACCGCAACCGTTGAGGCTCTTTTTTTGGGCCTTACTGTGTTTCCATGAATGTTAAATTTTTCTCCATACTTTGCTTTATTAGCCAAATTCCAATATGTGCCACGTGATAATCTTGTAATAATGTGATATACATTATTGCAAATACTTTTTTCATTTTATAAGAGGCCTTATATGTTGTCTTGAACTTCACCTTCTCTTATCATTTACAAGAAAGCAAGATAGTCTCGTGAGTAGGTATTCATTTCTTCAGCTCCCTTTCCTTTGCCAGACATGTTCTCTATAGCCCTTGATGTCATGTAAGTTAATGGATTGCATACATCTACGCTTACAGCATGTAGATCGCATTGCTTTGAGCATAACATCTTCATTCATCACTCTTATTCTCTTTGGTACATTGCTTTTCTGGATCTGCCTGTCGCTTTTATTTCATGCATCTGTATGTCCATTTTGGGACCTTCTGTACATCCTTATGCAGTTCTCCTTGTAAGATTTATTTGTCACTTTGTTTTCATGGGATGTTGCATCCTTGATCTTATCACTCTGATAGTCAAATACTGAATAGTCCTTTGTTGATCTCATCCCTGCTTTTGATACATTCGTAGAACCATTTGTAACATTAACTGTTTCACAATCAAAGTCAAATACTGAATAGTCCTTTGTTGATCTCATCCCTACTTTTGATACAATCGTAGAACCACTTGTCACAGTGTCGATAGAGTGTCCATAATGATCTTCAAACTCATCTATTCCTAAGAGAACATCACTCATTGATGAACTTTCTATGGATTTAATAACTCCATAGTCTTGAAACTCCTCTACTCTTGAGAGAACATAATTCATTATATCATCCACCTCAGATAAGGCATCACTTGTGAAATCTTTTTCTTTCTCTCAGTACCAATGAGCTCATTGACTCTTGATAAGATGTCAATGCTATAGTTGAGTGCATTGGAATCATCCATCTATGAAGGAATAGAGGTTGGTACACTAGCATATTCTTTCAATTATTTGATGTTGTAGCATTCATTATGTTTATCATTAAAAACCACATGCCGAGTCTTTCCAATCTTTAAAAATTGCATGCTCCATCTCAAATCCTTACCTACCTCATAGTAGGGACCATCTAATGAGATTGAGTTATCATCTGTACCATCATCAGTAACTTTTTGAATTCTCATCTGCACAAATGTCCGATGTTCCACTTGCTCAAATCCCAAGACTTGACCTTCTGCTATGTTCTTATTTGCAAATGATAACATTTGTAAAATATCTCCCCCTCTAAAATCCAAAGATATGCACTTTGTATTCTTGATGACATGTGTTGGATAAGTCTCATCTCTATCCCATGTAATAAATGCTTTGTTGGAAGTATTATAGAGCATAACATCTCAAAGGATTTCCATATTCCCACACTTATGCTTTAGCTCAACATGTGCACTAAGAATCTTTGATACAATAACTGCCACCTTATCTTCGCCAAGTCTTCTAAAGTGATAAACAGAATTTGGATCACTTTCATGGATTGTAGCAAATGCAACTACTTCTCTTTTGCAACATAGAATCACCTCGATCCTCGGAGATTCATACCATCCACAAGATCATGACGATTTATAGCGAGTAGCTTGGCAAAATCCGAATGAACAAAGTGATGATGCCATAGCTTGTAGTCCAGATCACTAGGGGATGTAACCACATTAGCAATATCATCATTTAGGGAAAGTTGAAAGAGGTTACCATTCCGAGGAGCAACTGCTATGATATGTCCATCTTTTTCAATCCGATGCTATATGTCGTCAAAGCCAATAAAGAGACCAAGATCAACAATTCATGCAATAGAAAGAAGATTTCTCTGAAGATCTGGAACATGGAGAATGCCTCACAAGACTCTTGTTGAAGAAAAAGTGCCAAGATATAAATCACCAATGCCCATGACTTGACAACTAGTGTCATTAGCAAGATAAACCAATTTCTTATGAGGAAGAGCATGATAATTATGTAACTATTGAGATTGATATGTCATATTACCAGTAGCACCAGAATCAACAATAAAAGTGGAACCATCTCGAACATGAAGTATCCTTTCTAGAGAGACATCAGAATAGATATGATTTGCCTCTTGATGCGTATGGGCATCTTGTTGTTGAGCAGCATATGCTTGAGTACATTCATGATCATAACGCCTCTTGTAACATCAAAAGGATGGATGATTTTTACCACAATATTCACAAGGAGAATTATTGGATAAGCGGGGTTGCTTAGTGGTAACAGCATGCAGTTCCTCATCATATTGCCGAGCCCAACAATCAGAGATAACATGACCATGCTTATCACAGTAAGAACAATGTTTCTTAGGATATTTGAGATGAGAAGAATTGCCACCTCTATACAGATGACCACCATGTCCATATTTGGAGAAAGGACGCTTGTGAACAACACAAGTTGTCTCTGAATCTGCATCATCCGTTGTTATCATGACAGATTCATGAGGGTCTTTACGACATTCACATCGTTGAGCGTACTCAATCAAAGAAATACATGTTTGATCAAAATCAATCTTGTTTTTGTTGGAAAGGATGGTAACAATATTATCATATAATGGATCTTGGACTATGTCGAGAAGATAGGTCACCAATTGATTTCATGGAATAGGTGCACCAGTAGCAGCAAGTTGATTGACGATATGCTTGAATGAGTCAATATGAGTTGTCATAGGAGCTCCAACTTTGTATGGAGTCCTCAAAAGAAGATAAAGAATCTCTATGACAGATTTCTTCTCAAAAGTAGCAACAGGATATTCCCACATTGCATGAGAAGAAGGAATAGCAAATACATCCAGCATAAGAGAATCATGTAGAGCAAATAAAATATAGCGATGAGCTGCTTTATCATGAGAATGCCAATCAGCAGAGTCAAATCTCCATTGCTCAAAGAGAGGGCCTTGAGTCACAAGAGCATGATTCGGAGTTGCATCAACAGGTTGGGATGGACAAACGAGATCACCAAGAACAATATCTAAAAGATTATCACCTTCGAGTATCAATAACATCTTCACTTTCCAACTAGGAAAACCTTGTCCTTGAAACAGAGGAATAGATCGTTGGCCAGAAGGAAAGCCGTCGACGATTATAGACGTTGCCATCATACTTCGGGAGAATACATTTGTTAGAGCTCACATCAATGATTGAGAATACAATGGTCGCTCTAAAAATATAGAACTTGAGATACGCAAAAAAAGGATAGAACGTGAGATGGGAGTATACCAGAAATAACATATATGCCAAGAAAGCGCTTTGAGCTTGTTGATCACGAAACCACGATATTTTTGGAGAAAAGTAGAACTTGTCGATCACAAAACGGAGATGTTTTTGGCAAAAAGCACTACGATCATGCCGATCATGAAACCAATACGTTTATCATGAAGCCATGAGATTCTTGGCGAAAAGCAGTGCGAGCATGCCGATCACGAAACCAAAAAAAAAGTAGTTGGCATGAAAACTGATGTAACTTTTTGCTCCAAAGTCTGATTAGGGCGTTTAAGTGCTCAGAACGAAGAGCACGATGAGAGCTATGCTCCGCAAATTGATTTATGATCCATTTGCCACTAATAACTTTTTCAAATTCGCACCAAAAGACCTTCAAAAAACCACATCAAGTTAGACATGTCAAAATCGACAAGAGAAAATAAGCGATGAGATACTGAAAGTGCTATGTAATCAAATCAACAAATAATACTTCCTGTCTTTCTTCATTACAGTGAGCATACAATAGCAACGCCTTTGTAGCTCTGATACCATGTTGAGAGAGAAGAAGAAGAGACAATGGACACACCAAATAGACTCCCAAAGATTGATTCATATTGATCACTAGTTACACACATATAAGTGAGACCTAGTTCAAGTTAGTGCAAGCTATATATATAGCTCTAACAGCATCTTGATAGATGCACATGGGAAGGACATCATGGCATTCATGCGCTCTGTAATTGCTAACAACTACAGAGATTGCTTTATTCACTACAAAGACCATTCAAAAAAGTTGGCTGATGAGTTCACAGATAAATGGGCCAAGTCAAAGATTGTTAGGATACTTGGCAATAAAAGATCTTCGCTTAAGAGGCAGGCACTAGCCAAGATTGCTAGGAGAGAGGGAGGTCAATCACCAAGGGTCTAGCCCCCCACTGCTCACAAGCGTGAGTGGAAGAAAGCAATGAAGGCAGCGAAGGTGGATCCCAATCTACAGCACGTCAAGACACAAAGGATCCAAATGGAACAATATGAAAGCATGCATTTTGGAGCAGGGGGTGTTGAATCATGGGAGGCCCTATTTGTAAGTATCGATCTCAAATTATTTTGTTTATGTGGTTTATTAGGAGGTTGTTTCTTTGTACTAACCCCTCTGCAAATTGTGTCATCTTGTAGCTTGATATCGTGGGCAGGTACCCTACTCCTATCAAGACAGCCTACCACTGTAGAGGAGATACATGGAGGCACTTCTATGATGACGGGTTGATTACTAAGGAGTAGTATATCCGAGCTATTGGAGCGCCCCCCCAGGTATTTAAAAGTAATTAAATAATGTCAATATTATAAATAAAGATTTGATTTTTCATACATTGATACATGTTGTCCCTCGTTTACAGGGCCCTACGATTGATCAGGAAGAAGAAAATGAGGAAGAAGGGAGCGAGTATGCGGACAACTTAGATTAGTCGTAGAAGTAGTGCTAGCTACTCTTTTTTGTACTTAAAGCCACTGGCTTGGCTTCGTGCCTCTCTTGTATATACACTCCTCTTATTTTTTGTACTTGAAGCCATAGGACGTGGCTTGGCTTCGTGCTATATGTACATACAAGCACTTTTTGAGCTATGAATTAATATACACTCCTTTTATTTTTTTGGCTTTCAATTTCCTTGTCCAACGTTCTATTAATGAATGCCTTGTGAACTTTACGTTTTGGAGTTGTGACATTTTATTCGGAATTGTAATCATTGGCTATAGACATGCTTGCAATCGTGCTAATTAAAATGCGGTTGGCTGTAAGAATTGAATTGCACAATGTGGAAATGGGATTCTTTTAACTACATAGCATACACAACATACACAACATTCTGTTCAACCACATAAAATTTTGCTTTTATTTAAAAAAAAGGTTTTGTAGAGCATCTATAAGCACGTTTATAAGTGCATCTATGTACACGTCTTTCTATTTTTCTTAAATTTTTACCAGAACATCTAAAAGCATGTCTATAGGGCGTCTGTCTATTATACAGATGCACCTATAGATGTGAGTCTGTAGACGTGCCAATAGACGCGTAAATAGACATGGCCATCAGTTTTTTTAAAGTTAAGGAAACCCGTCTTTGTGCACGTCTGTGGGTGCTTTGTCTTGTTGTGTATCAAGAGATCATCCATTCCGCAAATGAAACTTCTCACTGTAGAAGCCATAGGTTAGATTGAAAAGGCATTTCGAACGAGTACCATGGACATCTAATTGCATTTGGTCGTGCACTTGCTAGATGAATTGGCATATGCAGGCAATTTGCATAGCTGATGGATAATATTCTTGGAATGGTTTATGAAGGCATTAAAAGGGTATGCAAGACAAAAATCTAGACTAGAGGGAAGCATGGCAGAAGGTTGGTTGGTGCATGAATCAATGTTTTACATTAAGGAGTTTCATGTACAACTCATGCCAAACATATGTTGACTTTGGGATGATAGCGATGACCCACGTGTTGTAGGAGAGATTAGCAGACAAGGGAAGGGATAGCAAAAGAAAATGAATATCAGCTCAAGAAAAAGTGAACACCTTTTGTCTTTTCGATTGTGGAGAAATGGCTCAAACAATATGAAGAAGAAAGAGCTAAAAGAGAGTAGGAATATAGAAAAGCTTGAAGAAGGACCAATAGAGGTAGGAAGCATCCTCGGCGTTATTGAAAATGCCATCTAAATGCACCATTGATTGGTTACAAGATGCTCTTGAAGCTGCTAATCAAAGAGAGGAGATTATGACAGACAGAGAGGAGGAATTTGCACAAAATTGTGATCTATAGCAGCTAATTCATCTATAACCTTTTTGTATAAGCTAACGAGGATCCATTACCTTTGTAGTACCATTCGTTCAACGCAATGTGGGCGTATGGTAATCATTATTAATTGGAGAAAATTGATATAAGGCACAACACATTTGATCGAGGAGTCATGGATAATTTTTGTAAGAGAGTAGATGGGTACAAATCTCATCATAGGCCAAATGGATTATGTTGGAATCATACAAGATATTCTGCAAGTGAATTTAGGAAATTTTAAGTATTTTAATTTGATGTGAAATGGTTCAAAGTCATCTATAGAGGTGCTTAGGCTATGGCTAGGAAGGATCCAAGTGAAAATTTTGCCATTGACTTAATAAAAATCTGGGACGACATTAATGACACATTTATGCTACTGATGCACTATGAGAAAATAAGCATTTCTTGTATGGATATCAATTGTTGTTCAACTTCATTAAAGATTGTATGAACATATGATCATGGATTTTTGTTTTAGGTGGTTTTTCAACCCGATTAATAAGTGGTCAACCAGTGGAATTAGAGAATGAAATGGAAGATCAAGAAACAAATGGATTGAAAGATAACACTTCCAGTACCCCTTCTATTAGAGTTTTGGAAAGTCGTAATGATAGTTTGAGCTCCTCAGAGAGTTTCCCAGACATGGATTTGGGAAACCTTGATCTACATGCTGAAGATGTGTGAGACCGGGCCATGGATAATCAAGAGGATGAGCATCAAGCTCACAATGGAGATTCTAGTGATGCTTCAATTGATAAAGAAATGGAGAACAACATTGTGACACTTCAATTGATTAAGAAATGGAGAACAACATTGGTCCAATATATTTTGCAATGTGAAAACATTTGAATTTGATTTGAATTTTGCAAGGTTTAGTATGGGTGAATATCGATGCTTTTTTTGATGCTATGTTTCTACAAAGTCATTTTTTATTGAAATATTGATGCTATTTCTAGCACATAACGCTAATATAGATGAATATATAAACAGTACAACTTTTTGGCTATAATATAGATGGAAAGCTTTTTGAAAAAAACTAAATAATAAGCATTGAAAAAGGAGCTAATGGTAGGTGGAGGAACGGTTCTTTTGGTTCGCTCTGAGATGAGACCAATTTGGTTGCTTTGCATGAACAAGTCTACTATGTACCTGTTGAAGTTACATTGGCTAGTTAGTAGATAAGTGTGGTATTGGTATATGTCCCTAGTTCATCTGTGGATAACATACCAATTTAGAGGCGACTACAATAGGAATTTGCAAGATGGAAAGTAAATTTTATGGGTGACTAGAACATGGTAGTAAGCACAAGAGATTATTCCCATTCTAGTCTGGATCTTTCCAACAAAGAGAGGTAGGGTGGGTGGATAGGGTTCAATTTGACAATCTTAAGCACAACAATAGATTTACATGGCACAATAGACACAGGGACAACATGTGGTGAGTAGCTTGTTTGGCTAGGTCTAATTTTTTGAAGAGGCCATGTGGATCAATTCATGTGTTGTCCACCTCTCCAGCATAGCATGTACAAATCTTGTCACCATACTTAGTATCTATGAATTTCAGGCATAGCATTTCAGGCTTGATGATCATGGATGGGAGGTCAGAGGGTACAATGCTATTTCTGATCTAATGGTTGGCCAGCTCTCCAGTATAGCATGTACAAGTCTTGTCACCGTACTTAGTATCTATGAAGAGAATGTAGCTAAATTCCTAGATCCCACAATGGCCATTGTCTCTCTAAAAGAAGTATTACTACTCCAATAGCCATCCTCTGAGAATGAACGCCGGTTTGCAGGTTTTACGATGGAGACAGAAAAGGCACCTAGCCCTAATGGGATCCCTATATAGTTCTACTAGCACTTCTGGGGAACATGTGGAGCTAACCTCACAAAGCTCCTCAACTTTTGTTGCTCCAAGGGCTTCCTCCCGCGATCGGTAAAAAAAGGGGTAGTCAAGTTGATGTCAAAATCAATGAATAGGCTACTAACTAAGGATTGGCGGCCACTAACTATGCTTAACGGGCATATAGTGTTGACATCCACCATGCAAATAGGTAGCTTGGAAAAGATGGCCCCAATGGATTCACTAAGAGTATGGGAGAGGAGAATCACATGGGTTTGGATGTCCACACCTTCACACCTCCTGAACTTCTTTCTCTGGAGACTTACAGTGGCTAATTCTCAACAAAGGATCGTATTTGCAAATGGAAACATGTGTCGCTTGTCTGCATGTTTTGTAGAAGTAGTGTGGGAGGACCCACTTTTATTTCTTTTGGTACTGCATATTGAGGATGATGTAGAATAGGAGCAGGATCTGAGTGACAATGGTGGTGAGGACATGGAACATGACATGAGAGGGGAACAACGGCAAGGGCACCTCCAAGCAAGACACAAGAACAAAACCCAGAAGGAAACAATAGTAAGGGCACCTCGAGGAGCCAGAACAGGAACAAAGCTTGGAGAAGAACAATGAAAAGGGCACCTCCGAGGAACAGTTGGCACAAGAGTACGCCAAAGGGGAAGAGGGTAGTGAAACGCTTACGAAGTAAAGGGAAGAGGAGGCTGGGACCCAAGGAGCAAAGGGAGGAACCTGACAAGGTCTGAGCGTATTAGAGCATTGTCGAGGGTTGTGCGATAGTGGCTCACTAGAGCTCATATTGTCATTCAACCTAAGTGGAAATTGGCTCTTCTTGGTGATAAAGGGGTCTTAAATGACACACTATTCCAAGCTATGGGGAGTAATAAGAGGATTTGTGAGCAAGAATATTTGGATGTTCAGAAATAGAGTGGTCTTCCACTTTTGTAAACCCAATCACCATGTCTACCTCCACGGGGAAATTCTTGAAACCATAGGGTACTTTTGTAACCGTGTGCCTAACCTTCGGCTTGCTGCCAAGGCTCTCAAAGATGCTCTTTAGAGGAATCTGACTAAGCTATTGTATCTTTCAAATTTTATTTCTAATAAATCTATTCTTCACGGAAATTATTTTTTTGATGAAGTTTGATCCTTTAAAACGAAATCTTTTATCTCATCTTCAACCAATAATGCTTCCTTCACGCGTACTTTATTCTTAGTGATCTCAACAATCCAAATGGGCACACGACATCTTTTATATGAAGCACACGAACACTTTTTAGAGATCTCTCATAACTACGTCAAAGATCGAATATAGTGATGGTTGCTCAATCTATGAAGCTTATCAAGCTTTCAACGCAGAAATCCACATACATCAAAGATTGTCAAAAATAGCGCGCCACTCCATAGCAAATGGAAATGCGAAGAAGGAAGAGGTTTGTTGAAGACAGCCTATTTAGCCTCATTCGATTGATTGGAAAGAGCTAGTCCGTACAAACACATGCATTTCTAGACAAGTCACGGAGTTAATGCACCTGTTAATGGAACGGAATTTGACAACCCCCAGAGTCTACGCTGGAGCAGGGTACTGATGTGTCCCCAATTCACTCGACTGTCGCTGGATTGTTCTTGTTACGTATTATAGCGAGGAACGTTATTTCATGGCCAACTCGAGTACACTGTCATTCGAGTTGTGTGTTCGGTGTTGATCAATTGTGCACAGATCAATGCCACACATAATTAAGGAAGTCTCATTCGTCAGCAAAAGGCATTGCGATTGGCTACAACAAAGGCTATAGCGGATTTTCTCGTTATAATGGAGTTGCCGCTGCAACCATTTGAAAAACGTAAATAAGGACTCAATAACTTGAGAAGAGAAAACTCAACGTCGCGGCCTGCAGTACTCCACTAGTGCACAGCCCGACTGGATACAACAGAGCAGAAGAATGGGAGGGAATATTGTCGGTAGCTGCAATATCATCTCGGACAAGCAGAAGTCTTACTGCATCATCCTGGAAGCGGAGATAAGGAGACCCTAAACAGTACCCAAAAACCTTTCAAAACATGGAAGAGCGCTTATGAAGGTCCTGAGTTGTCTCGTCTGAAAAAAGAAACGAAATTAGTGGATTGTCAGACAAAATACGAACGCACTGTTTGCATAAGGAGAGGCAGAAAAAGGGGCACGACCAATGTGTCTACATGCACGAATGTCTTCTATGTGAAGATTGTTTCGAGAGAAATGCGGCTCCTTGCCTGTTTTGTATAGGGTCGGGACTGCTGGGAACAACGTGGAAGACAAAGGCCCTTGTCATGAGGTTTTTCTTTGGCCTCTGGCCAAGCAGAAGAACACGCCTCTTTGAAGGACGAGATGAAGCCCCTTTACGAACTGGCTCTTCAGCTGTCAAGCTGGCGGCTCTTAGATCTCCAAAGAAAGCGCATAAAGGAGCTTGCAAGGCGAGAACGGCCTTAAGATCAGTGGTAGTTTGTAGCCAACACAGAAGATTGGTCGCTGCAGCTAAAGCAAGAAAGAGTATAAAGAGGAACCCGAGAATTTTAGATGACATATCGCAGGAGTCAGAGGCGCAAAAAGCCACTGGCCTCGCTCATGCGACTCGACGGTATAGCTACTTATTTGCACAAGTAATCATTTGCGATCATGGGTGCTGTCAGAAACAGCTGCAAGATGCATGTGTGCACTGTGCGGCTGCGCCTTTGACCTGTGACCGGTAAACAGACGTCCAATGACAAACCTGCAGATTACACCCTAATGGAGGTACTACGTAATACGATGCTGCGAATGCGCAGGTTCAATATTAAGGGGCAGTAGTTAGCTTCGCCATACATCACGGAGAAGCTGCAACTGGTTGTGCGTCAAAAACAAGCCGTAGAGGAAGGTTATCGCGATAAGAGAGGTTGTAGAGTGTAGTTGAACGTGCGCTTGCCGTCCCTTGAATGAAAGGGAGGATTTATGGGAGTTTTAGTACGTATAACCAGTTACGTGGAATTGAAGACATCGACGAAAGCGATGGTTGTCGGGGAACCTCAGCAAGCAGCGCATGAATGACAACACAGAAGGGCGACAGTCATCCTTGATGCTGTTTGCAAAGCCATCTTCAACAGTTTTCGAGCAATAGAACAAAAATCCATCGTGATCAGACTAGTTAGCCAGCCTATGATATTTAGTATAATACCTGATGTGTTTTTGCCGATTGCTGAGAGCGTTTCTGGAGACATCCGGATTCTGGCTGCATGCATGTACGTACCGCCCTACATGCTTACATCAGTGCAAAAAATATTCCAATTGATAAAACAGGCTGCTGAATGCAGTCCAGGTGATGCACAGCTGTTATCCTTACGCTCAATACCCGCAATTTGCAGACAAAAGCTTGCCTTACCGTAATAAGCTCAGTTTGCTTATGGATTATGGAGAGCAGTCGGCGAATACGATTTTAAGGCGGCGTTGATCATAACTGGATGGAAATGTCGATGAGCAAAAGTTTGTTGTAGCTGCAGTTTGATGACTGACTGTCTAAGATCCATTTAAAAATAATATTATTACTTGCAGGAGCCAAGTTTGATGAGCGATTGACTAAAATCCCTTTATATGTATCTTTGAATTCTTGACGCTTAGTAAATAGCACGCTCCCATTGATTATGGATACTCCGTGAAGTGATGTGAAGATTAACGATCGATTACGTTAACCTAGCTAGCTGCACTTTATGAGCAACTTGATCACAAATGTTAATTGATTGGTTATCCTATGATAAATCATGATCACCCCATAAACGCCGTAACTAATTACAATGGTCGATAGAGTACGTGACTAATGATCGACTAATATTCAACAAAACTTTGTATTCTTATGTGAAGGACACCACGTTGCAAGGCATAAGACATAAGTTAAATATGGTAATTGCCCACCTCGTGAATTGAGTATTCATGTAATTTTTAATTCAAGGTTCTAGGTATTTGGTTCATACTAACTTTTCCTTTGGCTCATACTTAGCCATTTCAATATGCATATATGTGAGCAAAGAGAAGAGTGGCTATGTCAATGGAATTGTATCGATTATGAGGGCTTCTCTTGTTCACCACTCAGCCCCTCGACTTCACAGAGTGACCCCTTCCTCTCTATTATGTGCCCTCCCTTGTTTCCAGCTTCTTTCCTTTTTGGAGCCTCTCTCTGGAAGTCTCCCTTGAACCCAGTGCTTGCCACTTGGATCCCACCTGAGTGCCACATGTCCATAAAGGACCTTAATCTTGCACTCCCCATTCTTACCTAGGCCTAGGACAGTTCCTAGTCCGCGACCCTCTAGGCTCCCATCAATCAAGCACTATCGAGCCCTTTGGGTAACCTCATAAACACAACACTCCAAAAATGGCTATTAAATTTGCTATCCCGGTCACTAACAATACCGGCTGGTAGCCTATACAATCTATAGATATGCTCCACAAATAGCCTAGCTAATTATGGAGTTTTAACATCTTCATGATAGGAATAAAAATGAGCCATCTTGGTCAACCGATCCAAAATTACCCACACAGAGTTATGCCCCCTCTGTGTCCTAGGTAATCCCATAATGAAATACTTTCCCATTTACCAGATGGAATCTCCAATGGGTGTAGGAGACCTCCTACCTTAAGGTGTTCAACCTTACTGACCTGGCATTTTTGGCACTTCTATACATAGTCTTGGGCGTCCTTACCTATTCTATGCCAAAAGAATTGTCTTTACAGAAGCTCATGTCTGCTGAATTCCCAGGTGTTCTGCAACACTCGGACTATCATGACATTCAAAAAGAATTTGGCGCCTAATGTTATTATTATCCGAGACACATACTCTACCCTTGTAGAGCAAGTAGAGAGCAGGTAGCCATCTTCAATAGTATATTTTTTCCACTTGAGTCCTTTAACACAAACCTATGATGTGTCACCATTTCCATGTGACTCCTCAATGAAAGCATCTCGATTAGTTGGATCCCTATTTCTAATTGCTTTCCATATTTTAGAGAAGTGAGGATCAAACTCACATTTCCCCTTGAAGGACTCTAGGAAATCATTCTGAAATTGGGTTAAACTCAACTCATTAAAAATTGGCATTCGGCTAAGAGAGTCTGCTACCACATTGAGCTTCCCCTTCTGATATGTCAATTGTAGATCAAACTCTTGCATTAATTCAACCCATCTAGCTTTTCTACCTTTAATCTTTGGCTGATTGCAATTCCACTTAGTGCTATCTTGATCAAAGACATCTAGCTTTTCTACCTTTAAGCTTTGGCTGATTGCAAATCCACTTAGTGCTATCTTGATCAAAGATGATCTCGAATTTTGGACCATATAAATAGTGCCTCCACTTCTTTAAAGCACAGACTATAGCATCTAGTTTCTTCTTATACACCGAGTAATTCTGTTAGGCACGATCTAACTTTTTGCTTTCAAAAGCCACTGGTCGAACTTTTTGTAATAGTACTGCCCCAACAGTATCATCATTAGCATCTGTCTCAACCACGAATGGTTCATTGGGATCCACTACTTTTAAGACATGAGCTGCTGCTATAGCTACTTTAAATTTTTAAAAACTTCTCTTTTGAGGTTCATCCCATATGAAGGTACTTCCCTTTCCCTTAAGTTGGTTCGTCATCGGAACAACAATCTTAGCATAATCCTAGATGAATCTCCTATAGAATCCGGATAAACCTAAGAATATCTATCATATGATGTCTTAGGGACATCCTCTTTCCTAATTTGTACTTGGTGATATCCTGATCTTAAATCAATTTTAGTAAAATATTTTGCCCCTTGCAATTGATCAAAGAGCTCATCAATGCGAGGCATAGGATACTAATTTTTTATAGTTATTTTATTTAGTGCTCGGTAATCTATGCATAAACGCATAGTACTATCCTTTTTCTTTACCAGTAAAACTAGTGCAGACCAAGATGATCTACTTGTTTGAATTTGGCCCTTCCTAAGGTATTTTGTTAATTGTCTTTCAACCTGACATTCCTCCATTTGACTACTTGCCTATATGGGGGTTTGCAAACAAGGGTAGATCCAGGAATTAAATCTTTTTTATAATTTACTTCTCTCTCAGGGGGTAAACCATCACGCAAATCAAACGGAAAAACATCTTTAAATTCAAACATTAAATCATTGAAAGAAGATTTATACTTTTTAGCATTATCAAAAACAATATTACTTCTTTCCAATGCAGGAGACATAAAATCACCAATAAAAGTAAGTTCACAGAGATATACCTTTCATTCTTCTTTGTGTAGCAGTAGTTCCAATTCCATCACACAAAGAAGAGGAGAGTTGGGTAGTACATCATGTTCTCCTTGAATCTAAAAGAGTCTACCCTCTTTTTCAAAGATGATGGAGTTATTAAGATAACTCCGTTGTAAGCTATGCCCAAGACTATATAATCACTCTCGACCAAGCACTACATCTATTCGATCGAGATGCATGATTTGGAAATCCAAGGCATCCTCATAGCCTTGAATATTCACATGTACACCATATATCATGGTGTCCCAAACTTTTTTATCACTGCCCTTTGCCAAATAGACCACATAATTATGGGCACTTGGACTCTCAAGCAATTTTAATTTCTTAACTAACTAGTAGTTCAAGAAATTATGTGTTGCACTATCATCGACCATCACTCTTACTCTTTGATCCTTTATTTTGCCATTCATCCTTATTAAGTCATTAGGACCAAAGGTGGTTTGCCACCTTGCTGCCACATTGCCAATGATAGACAGCACATGTGGGTGCAATCCTCATGATAGACCTCTACCTTAGTGTGCTTTTTAGTACCATTAAGCGGCAATACTTACACCGCATGTACTTGTTTTAATGGAGGTCTATTTGGGGATTTACCTCCCACTTGTTTATTTTTAGGGCAGTTCCAAGCAGCATGGTCTTTTCCTAAATAATTGAAGCAAAGATTTTCCTACCTGGGCGTTTCATATTCCTCTTTCTTCAAAAGAGGATAATTTTGTGTTTGAGGTTTTTTAGGTAGTGCCTAAGGAACCTCCTTCTTAAAGTGCCCCTTCCTTTTCAAATTGGGAAATTTGTTGAACTTAAAAACAAAACCTATTTTCTCTGAAGTTCCAACTTTGGATTCCCCCGTTGTATCACCGTATATCTGGGCATACTTAATTGCTTCCTCAAAGGTTTTATGAGAATTGCTTTTCATCTCAACCTTATAAGTGTCTTTGAGACCTCTCACAAAACCCCTTATCTTTTGTAATTCATCAATCCCTTCAGCTTAAGGACTGCCTCCCTATAGTTTGCTACGTACTGGACTAGAGTGTTTTTAGCCATTGTGCAACTGCTCCAAGCCTCCCACGCTCTTTCTAATTCATTATTCGATAAAAACTCTTTTAAGAAGGCTTGTTCAAACTCAGCCCAATACTTAGGAATTCTATCATTTTCTATGGGATTCATCCACCATTTATCGGCCTTGTTTCCAAGAGATAGACTTGCTTCCAGGACTTGATTCTCAGAAGGATTTGGCAGTTTCAAGTCCTTAAGGATGTTAGAGGTTTCTTTAGATCGAGAGGTGGACCTCTCAACTTGATTAGGAGGACTCGGTGATTTTTTTGTAGTTGTTACTGATTGGGAATCGGCTAACCTGGTTATAGCTTCAGCTAGGATTTTCAAGGTAGAACTAATAATTCCTGACTTTTCACGTTATCCTCTTGAGTTTCATTTTTTACCTCCTCGTGTGTTTCCTCTCCAGCTACAGCTTTTCCTTTCCAGCTAGCTCTTTCCTCACTCTCCCTAACCATTTCATCTCTTTCTGGGGTTGTCATTTTAAAAATCTATATTTTTCTAGAAATTATAAAGCAAGAAGCTTTAAACTAAAGAAAAATGGAATGCCCACTTCCCTGGACATATTTGTACAATGGTCTTGGATCCGTCTTCATGCTTTCTTCGACCCACAATATTGCCTTTTGATCCCGCTCTCCATTATACTTTATGCTTCGAATTGCTCGACCCGTTCTTCGATCTTCTTTAAATATGGCGAGGCTAAGAAATTTGGAAGAGTTAGGAAATATATATAAGGTGACTTTTTAAGTCCTTGGGAAATTAAAAAACTTAGAGAGAGAGGGTTTAAAAAAAAAAACTATGGTGACATGGCCTTTTCCAACGGATAGAAACTTTGAATGACATGGCTTTGAGATTCTATAAAGCTTTGGAGACAAAAGGCAAAATGGCGAATCAGAAAATAGCGCTCAGGATCTCCTTCAATCAATCATCATGTGCTTTTTCTCTCACACAACGAAGACAGCCACTGCAGTGTCCATGAGCAGATCATCAAACTCATCTATAGACTCCTTGAGAGAGCTCTTGTCATGCAATTCGCCAATGTTATAGATAGCCTATAGAATGGTAATTGCACTCGATAATTCACGCGCAGGTTGACAAGCTTCTCTATCAAGCGCTATCATGAAATCTGTCGCCCTGTCAGAATTGAGGAGGCTGAAGCTCTAGGCATGGACAACGGCATGCCTTTTCCCATGTAGACATAGGGTAGACATGTTACACCTTTGGAAGCCACCCTTTCTTCCCAAACTTGAACTTCAATATACAGCTCTTCCACTCATGCAAAATATCACCTCTCTTGAGCTTGGGAAGTTTATATGCACCTTTGGCCAACCCTTTCATATATGATCTC
Organism: Dipteris shenzhenensis; assembly: GCF_047967505.1. Lineage (NCBI taxonomy): Eukaryota > Viridiplantae > Streptophyta > Polypodiopsida > Gleicheniales > Dipteridaceae > Dipteris > Dipteris shenzhenensis. The sequence goes on along the minus strand of NC_141601.1, from coordinate 14,171,486 downwards.
ACTATCCAGTCATTCAAGCTATAGGTGGAAGGGATCCACTCATCCAATCATTTCTAGTGTTGTGGAACACACTAGAGGTCACAATATTGCATGGTCTTGTAGCCCTACTTCTCATCATGCTTGTAGAGGTTACAATAGCAAGAATGAGACTCCTACACATGGCAATGCAGCTCAAATTATAGAGGCACAAGAGAGGGAGAGGGAGAGGGATAGAGCAGCTCCAACAGAGGCACAGAAGAGGGAGAGGGGAGAGGGAGAGAGAGGGGGGACAGGGGGGAGGTACAAAGTAGCAATAAAAATGGAAGGAAGAGAGAGAGAGAGAGAGAGAGAGAGAGAGAGAGAGAGAGAGGAGCTGCAGTAAGCAGGCCAAAGGAAGAGGGAGCAGAGAAAGATGGGGAAGAGGGAAAATGCAAGCCTCAAAATTCAGAAATGGAGTGAATGGTAGGCTGGACCACAACAGTGGGTGTAGAGGACCTAGAAAAGGGGGGGAAGGGAAACTCTCCACAAAGGGCCCAGATGCTTATTCAAAGCATATTTAGGCTCATGTGGGGGAGGTGCACATGGGAGGAGGGTCAAACACGGGTTAAGGGAGGGAGGGATGGTTTGGGTGGTCCCTAGTTTAAGGGGAACAACCAATAGGGGCTCTCTGCAAGCCTATCGACCCTCCATCTCAACATACAATTCTTCTAGCACTCTCATTGGTATACCTTAAATCCCTCTTTAACCCTTGAAATTAGGAAACACTAATTGGAGGCCCTTTTGAGACCCCATTTCTCCCCTCACTCCTCCTTTGTTATGTGTTCCTCCCTTCCTCCTCCCTTCTTCTTTGCATTATATTAATCAAAAGACATTGTTATGTTACTTGTATAGGAATCTCAATATGTTTCTTGTCTATTACCATTAGGATTTCTCTTCATATTCTCTCTGCCCGTAGATGCATATTCTCTTTCTCACATACCTCTTTTGACTTACACAGGCTATGCTTTAGAGTCATATAGGTGTCGATAGCACCAACACCGATTTCATGAGTAGCAAAGAGAAATCCAAGCCACAAGGATAAGGGTTACAGTAGAGTTAAGGCTAATGTTGACCTTGGAATTGATGTTTTAGGGATTCAACTAAGGCCACAAGGAAATGATTCGATCGAAGGATGAAGTGAACAAATTGAGCTCCCCATTGAGAAGTGAAGCGGCAAATGCTAAGGCAAAGTTGAAAGCAGCTCGTACCCACCTAGCAATGTAGTGTACCAAATGCCTCATCCCTTGTAGATAGAGTTATAAGACAAGCCAATGGTGCTACGTGACAAGGCAATGTGTTAGTAGGGCTAATATTTAAAATTCTATATGGGGAAAGATTTGCCCATTGACCTACACTATCATAATCTTGTTCCCTCCTTAATTTTTACCTTGTTTGGAATGTTGACATTATCCATGTGAATTTCATAAAGGTTCTTGGTGGTAAGCATTCACTGATCCATTATATTAAATGGTTGTAAGCCTTAGACCTTTTGGTCATTTTTTTGTGCACTTAGTGTGATGCTACATGCCTCCTCTAATCTTAGGAAGCTTCCCTTTTTAAGTGGTTAACTTTTTTTAAAGGAAAACTCATTCCATGACACATCTAAGTTGCCACTCCTCTTTGCTCATGTATATGCGGATTAAATGGGAAACACTATGTTTATGAGCCACAGAAAAGTTAGTAGTGGAACCAATGCAATGACACTCAACCAAATACCTAGAATCTTGAATTAAGCTTTAAATCAATCTCAATTCACGAGCTGGATATTTTACGTATGTCTTATGCCTTGCAACGTGCTAAGAGAATGCATTTATCTGCAAATGTGATGGTAACAAAGGTTTGAACATTTGTGAGATTTGTAGTCAGGCGATCAATAGATAGTCACTTACTCTGATCGACCATTTCTTAATTAATTATGGCGTTAAATCGCAAAAGTTTGTTTGCAATATGATTCATCAGCATGCAACCAATCAACATTGTTTGAGGGTTGTGATCATGATCAAGTTGCTAGGCTAAATTCGACTAACGTAATCGATCTGCGGACCACGTTGCTCTTCACAGCACTTCACGAAGAATCCATAATCAAAGGCAGCGTGCTAACAAATAATCCTCAAGAATCCAATTCGCAGTATATAAACGGATTTTAGTCAATCGCTCATCAAACTCGGCCAACAATAGTATACTCAACACCTCATCAAACTAGGCGCTAGTATTGCGCATCATTTCCATCCCGTTATGATCAAACGCCGCCTCAAATTTGCATTAGCAAATCACGCTATAATCCGCCCGTATATAAACCAAGCTTATATTTAAGGTAGTCTCGTAATCAAGAGCAAGCTTCTATGTGCGAATTGAGGGTATTGAACGCGTAAGGATATAACCAGCTGTGTATCACTTGGAGTATTGCAATCAGCACCCTATTTTATCAATTGTAATATTTTTTGAACTCATGTAGAGCGGCACCTGCATAAAGCCGGATGTCTCTAGAAACCCTTTGAGCAATCAAAAAGCCGTTCCACAGGTCTTGTACTGATATATATTCATAGGCGGCCAGCCATGGCGCTTGACAGACCAAATATACACTAATGAAAATCATAAAAAATGCTCACAAAAGTCCCTGCCTGACTACTTTGATCACGATGGGATTTTGTATTCTTTTTGCTTGAGAACAGATGAAGATTTCAGACCAATATATACAATAATCAAAATCATTAAAAATGCTCACAAAAGTCCCTGCCTAACTACTTTGATCACGATGGATTTTTTTATTCTTTTTGCTTGAAAACAGATGAAGATGGATGCCTGTCTCCCTTTTGTGTTGTCATTCATGTGCAGCTGCTTGATAAGGTTCCCCGACCACCATCACTGTCCTCGACTCAATTCCACGTAACTGCTTATATTTCCTAAAGTTGCCATCAAGCGTCCCTTTCATTCAAGGTACGGCAAGCTCAGGTTGTCCATCTACTCTCTCCAACCTTCTCTTATCTATACCCTTCCTCCACGATTTGTGCTTGATGCATGGCTAAGCTATTTTCTGTCCATATCGTTCAGATTTCTTCCACAAACACTTGCAAATTCTCCGTGATGTAAGTTGTACATTCGAAACATCGCAGGACCTTCATTGGGTTGCAGTCTGTAAGTTTCTTATTGGAGTTCTGTTACCCCGTCGCACGGCAAAGGCGCTGCACACATACAAGCTTTTAGGCGTTTCTGACAGCACCCATGCTCGCAAATGATTGCTTGTGCAAATAAGTAGCTAGACCGTCAAGGCGCATGAGCGTGGCCGGGGGCTTTTACTCCAGCGATATGTCATCGAAAATTCTCGGGTTCCTCTTTATATTCTTCCTTGTTCTAGCTGCAGCGACAAATCTTTTATGTTTGCGACAAACTACCACTGATCTTAAAGCTGTTCTCGCCTGGCAAGCTCCTTTAAGCTCGTTCTTCGGAGATCAAAGAGCTTCCTTGGCAGCTGAAGAGGCAGTCCGTAAACGGGCTTTATCTCGTCTCTCAAAGAGGCGTGGCCAGAGGCCGAAGAAGCCGAAGAAAAACCTCATGACAAGGGCCTTTGTCTTCCACGTTGTTCGATCCCAGCAGCCCAGACCCTATACAAAACAGGGAAGAGCCGCATTTCTCTTGCAACAATCTTCACATAGAAGACATTATGCATTTAATTAGCACTTCTTCCTGCCCTTTTCTCTCCCTCTCGTTTTGCAATTCACTCGAGCATTTCGTCCTAGAGATGATGGTGATATGCCAGAGCCTGTTCCCAGTGTTTTGACCATCCGCTAATTTTGTTTTTTTTCAGAGAAGATAACTCAGGACCTCCATAAGCGGTCCTCCATGTTTTGAACGCTTCTTGGCGTACCTTGGCGTACTGTTTAGGGCCTCCTTATCTCCTTTTTCAAGATGATGCGAACGTGTCCCATCCCGCTCTTCTGGTCTGGTGTATCCATACGGGCACGTCACTAGTGGATATTGCAGGCGACATTGAGTTTGCCCATTGTTCCCATTCTCAAGCTGTTGAGTGCTTACGTTTCTAATGCGGGTTGCAGCGGAAACCGTCGAGACAGTCCGCTTTATGCCTATTGCTGACAACTGAGACTTCGTTCATTCCTAGGGCTGCAGGTCTGATTTCATCAACGCTGAACGGGAAACTCGAATGACAGTGTTGGCCATGCAAAGTTCAGATCGCTAAAATCCTCGCCGTACGCGTACGTAGGAAAGACAATACAGCGACACGACTACCTGCTCCAGCGGGGACATTTGGATGAAGCTAAATCAGCGCTGGAGGGCTGTCGTCAACAATTCTCTTCCTTCTTCGCATTTCCATTTGCTGTAGAAATTTACTCTCGATACACAGAGTGCTCACACATAGAAGCGTGTAATCGGAATTATGTATTGAACGTTGAGGATACAACTTTGTAGATCATTCTTGACGGTTAGGAACAGATACGACTGTTCGCATCACGGTGACTCTTTGTGAAATTAGACTTTAAGTCTTGATTCCACTACTCCCCCTTAAGACCAAAAGTCTAAAGAGTAATAGAGTATGGATATGTGTGATTGTGTGAGAAAGAGAAGCACTCCATTTTTCCTCTAAGAGGTTTGTTACAAGCATGAAGTGCATAATGCCTCTATCCTAGATTGACATGAGCATGAATGGTAAATAGAAGGAAGGTCAAAGTCTTATGATTTTTGTTGTGCATTGGTTGACCTTGAATGAATAGTAACAATTGTACGAAGAGCTCTTTTTCATGACATTGATCATGTATACCTTTTCTCCCCCTCAATGGAATGAAAAGGAAAAAAAGAAGGGGGATCTCCTGTGGTGTATTTAGGCCATCTTGAGCATCTATATCGGTTTGATCTTCTGTGTAATGATGGTCTTCTTGATCTTGAGTTGAGTCCTCGTCAGCATCTTCAGCATCTTGATTGCTGCTGTACTCTTCACTTCCATCCTCTTCGTCTTTCAGATCGGCAACAACATCTTCTTCATCTTCTTGTTGGGATACTTGATGGCTTTCGTTTTGCCGAGCGTTGCTTACCCCTCGATCATATTCTTGGGCACGGGCATGTTTGCTTGCTGCTTGATATTCAAGATATTCGCATTTACGGGCTACTACACCATCATCTGCTGACTCATTTTCTCCGTCCGTTTCTTCATCAGTGCCAGTGCCTTGATTATTGCTGTCTCCATCACCTAGATTGTCTTGGGTGGAATGGAGTGTTTCCCTGTCCGCATGATGTTTTGCTGATTCGTCCCCATCAACGTTCCTGTCTTTCTCTGATTCATCCTGTTCTTCAGCGTGATCTTGAGCATTAACATTTTCAGATGCAACTTGATCGTGATTTTCTGCATCTGACGCATCTATTTCACTGATACCCTTGTCAACGTGATCAGTGACATTTGCAACATCTTCTTGCAGATTGACATGTGCATGAATTTCTTCTTTCAAATCTGCATTTGGATTGTTGTAAAATCCATCTTCCACGGTGGCCATTGAACCTTTGTCAGCACGAGCCTCTTCGCCCTCTACAGCGTCTTCAGTATCGTCAATCTTCCCATTTTTGTTGGACCTTGCTGCAGTATCTCCCCCCATGGATGGCTTCATCCGTTTCTCCCCTGGGTGAAAGGGTGTCCCATTTCTGATGCACAGAAGAGAAGGTCTCTTCTTTTTCTGCACTTTGGGACTAAAGTTGGTGAAAATACCTGCTTCATCGCCATGTTCGGAGAGTGCATTTTCATTGCTTCCAAATTGCAGATTATTGCTTGCTACAAGTTGTTTAGTGGGATTTGCATGATCTAGGGCTTCCTGATCTTGTTCCTCACTATCCCAGCAGCACAGATCACGAAGATAGGGGTATTCTCCTGGATGAAGAAAACACTTCAAAAGGCGGAGCAGATTTAATTCCCCTTTCATCTTGTCCCGCGGATGAGGGAGGCGAAAGAGCCATGGAACAAAAGGAGATTGCCGCTCTACTTCATCGCTGTAATTTGGTCTCTTATTGGCTCCAGGAACATGCACTTTTGTCACAAACTTGAATTTAAAGGATTGATCAATCGCTGCTTGTATTGTATGTGGTGTAGGATCTTTCATAGATGGCACACATTCTTCTACTGCGACTGTCATGTTTGGTTGTTAATTGAGGTACAAACGAACTAGGAAAATCTTGGTTGGCTGATTCGCCAACATCCGATTCTATGTCGGGGTATTCCATTGCCTTTTGCAGGTCTTGATTATTGCCCTAGCGAGTTTTGTTCTCTGTCTGAGGGTCTTTTGGATTGGCTGGTTCAGAGGATCTCAGATCTTGGCCGCTTAAGGGGCTCGGAGGGTGATTTTGACGTCTGCTCACCTTGGCCATCGCTACGCTCAAAGGATGAGTTTTTGTCACCTTGTCGTGCGTCATGCAGATCAATTGTGTCTGCAATTTGATTTTCAGCCTCGCATTCGTGTGATGCATTTTGAGGGGTGGGAGGTGAGTTTCCTCGATAGCACCGATCTTTTGCGGGCTGAGTTTTCTGAGGGTCATTGTTCCCTCCTTCAGAATCATCTAGAATGCTGAAGAAAAATGGTAGGCATGTAGGAAGTCGACCCATACAGGCATGCCAGAAAAGATTGGCTGATACCATGTAGAAATTACTCTCGATACATAGAGTGCTCACACATAGAATTAATTCACACGGAACTTTGAGACGTTCTCTCTATGAGAAAAGAAGAGGATTCTCTATATCATTTACTAGTTTGAAATGAACATAACTAGTAAGTGTGCAAACTAGAGAAAATGGAACACTTCCTAGTTACCTTATCTAGGGAATCAATCAAAAAATTCCCTATGTAAGTCAATGCAGGGAATCATTAGAGAATTTCACCATATAGGAAAATTTTCCTAGATAGTGAAATTCATTAGTAATTCCCTACACAGTCTAACTAGGAAATGTTCCATTTTCCCTAGTTTGCACACTTCTTAGTTATAGTCTAGTAAATGATATAGAGAATCCTTTTTTTCTTTGTAAGACAAACTCGAAAATGCCCCATTTTTCGTAGTTTGCAAACTTCCTGGTTATGAACTAGTAAACAATATTGAGAATCTTCTATTTCCCTATATAGAGAGAACGCGAAATAAGTGATTTTGTCTAAGTTATATCATTTAAGAAATGAAGCACTCATGTTTCACATTTTTATATGTAGCAATTTGAACTTTTAAAGTACCTAGAGCAATAAGCAGTTATTACTATAATTACCTTAACTCACATTATCTACACTAAGATTCAACAAAACCATCAAAAAGATTATGGAGTTCTCTTTAATATTTCTACAAATAATAAGGTGGTAAAAAGTAACTAGGAAATGTTCCATTTTACCTAGTTTGCACACTTCTTAGTTATAGTCTAGTAAATGATATAGAGAATCCTCTTTTTCTTTATAAGACAAACTCGGAAATGCCCCATTTTTCATAGTTTGCAAACTTCCTGGTTATGAACTAGTAAACAATATTGAGAATCTTCTATTTCCCTATATAGATAGAACGTGAAATAAGTGATTTTGTCTAAGTTATATCATTTAAGAAATGAAGCACTCATGTTTCACATTTTTATATGTAGCAATTTGAACTTTTAAAGTACCTAGAGCAATAAACAATTATTACTATAATTACCTTAACTCACATTATCTACACTAAGATTCAACAAAACCATCAAAAAGATTATGGAGTTCTCTTTAATATTTCTACAAATAATAAGGTGGTAAAAAGTTTGTTCGTTATTACAATATTCAAAAGATAAAGTAAAAAACTTCTACTATAAGAAATATAAGACAACCAAAGAGAGCTAAAAGAGCTCTACATAACATCTTTGAAGACTTATTTGAATCAAGCTAAATGTCATATCAAAATCTCTATATCTTCTAAACTAAGCACATCAGAATTTTCCATGAATCTAACTTTTTGAATCAACAAGACAAAGCACCCACTGACGCGCACACAGACGCGTTTACTGAACTATAAAAAAAACTTACGGACGCGTTTATTTGCGCATTTATTTTTGCGTCTAGAGACCTGTGTCTAATAGCGCGTCTATATAACAAACAGACGCACGTATAGACGCGCATCTAGACACGTAAATAGATGCTCTGCTAAAAAATTTAAAAGACAGACAGACGCATCGTTAAACGCGTGTATAGATGCATTTATAAACGGTCTTATAGACACCTTTATAGATGCACAAATAGATGCTTCTCGAACAGAGAGACGCGTATATAGACGCACTACATAATATTTTTTTTTAAATTTACAGAATGCTGTGTATGTTGCGTATGCTATATAGTTAGAAGAATCCCATTTCCACATTGTGTAATTCAATTCTTACAGCCAACCGCATTTTAATTACAATTCCAAATAAAAAATTACAACTAATCCAAAACACAATAAAATTGAAAGCTGAAAAAGTGCTTGTATGTACATATAGCACGAAGCTAAGCCATGTCATGTGGCTTCAAGTACAAAAAATAAGAGGAGTGTATATACAAGAGGTAGGAAGCCAAGCTAGTGGCTTTAAGTACAAAAAAGAGTAGCTAAGCTAGCACTACTTCTATGACTAATCTATGTTCTCCACGTCCTCGCTCCCTTCCACGCTCCCTTCTGTGCTCCCTTCTTCGCTCCCTTCTCCGCTTCCTTCCTCGTCTTCTTCCTCATCTTCTTGTGCAGGGACCTGTAAACAAGGGACAACATATATCAATGTATGAAAAATCAAATCTTTACTTATAATATTGACATTATTTAATTACTTTCAAATACCTCGGGGGCCGCTCCAGTAGCCCGGATATACTGCTCCTCAGTAATCAACCCATCATGATAGAAGTGCTTCCATGTATGTCCTCTGTGATGGTGGTGGTGGTAGGCTGTCTCGACAAGAGTAGGGTATCTGCCCACGATATCAAGCTACAAGACGACACAATTTGCGGAGGGGTTAGTACAAAGAAACAACCTCCTAATAAACTACATAAGCAATATAATTTGAGATTGATACTTACAAATTGGGCCTCCCATGATTCAACACCCCCTGCTTCAAAATGCACACTTCCATATTACTCCATCTGGATCCTTCGTGACCCCATGTGCTGCAAACTAGGGTCCTCCCTCGCTGACTTCATTGCTTTCTTCCACTCATGCTTGTAAGCGGTGTGGGGTGGGCCCCTTGGTGGTTGACCTCCCTCGAGCCTGGCAAGCTTCGCTAGTGCCTGCCTCTTAAGCGAAGATCTTTTATTGCCAAGTATCGTAACAATCTTTGACTTGGCCCATTTAAATAGATGCATTTATAAATGGTCTTATAGACACCTTTATAGATGCACAAATAGATGCTTCTCGAACAGAGAGACGCGTATATAGACGCACTGATAGACGGTGCACTACATAATATTTTTTTTTAAATTTACAGAATGCTGTGTATGTTGCGTATGCTATATAGTTAGAAGAATCCCATTTCCACATTGTGTAATTCAATTCTTACAGCCAACCGCATTTTAATTACAATTCTAAATAAAAAATTACAACTAATCCAAAACGCAATAAAATTGAAAGCTGAAAAAGTGCTTGTATGTACATATAGCACGAAGCTAAGCCATGTCATGTGGCTTCAAGTACAAAAAATAAGAGGAGTGTATATACAAGAGGCAGGAAGCCAAGCTAGTGGCTTTAAGTACAAAAAGGAGTAGCTAAGCTAGCACTACTTCTATGACTAATCTATGTTCTCCACGTCCTCGCTCCCTTCCACGCTCCCTTCTGTGCTCCCTTCTGCGCTCCCTTCTCCGCCTCCTTCCTCGTCTTCTTCCTCGTCTTCTTGTGCAGGGACCTGTAAACAAGGGACAACATATATCAATGTATGAAAAATCAAATCTTTACTTATAATATTGACATTATTTAATTACTTTCAAATACCTCGGGGGCCGCTCCAGTAGCCCGGATATACTGCTCCTCAGTAATCAACCCATCATGATAGAAGTGCTTCCATGTATGTCCTCTGTGATGGTGGTGGTGGTAGGCTGTCTCGACAAGAGTAGGGTATCTGCCCACGATATCAAGCTACAAGACGACACAATTTGCGGAGGGGTTAGTACAAAGAAACAACCTCCTAATAAACTACATAAGCAATATAATTTGAGATTGATACTTACAAATTGGGCCTCCCATGATTCAACACCCCCTGCTTCAAAATGCACACTTCCATATTACTCCATCTGGATCCTTCATGCCTCCATGTGCTGCAAACTAGGGTCCTCCCTCGCTGACTTCATTGCTTTCTTCCACTCATGCTTGTAAGCGGTGTGGGGCGGGCCCCTTGGTGGTTGACCTCCCTCGAGCCTGGCAAGCTTCGCTAGTGCCTGCCTCTTAAGCGAAGATCTTTTATTGCCAAGTATCGTAACAATCTTTGACTTGGCCCATTTATCTGTGAACTGATGATTGGGTGGGGGGGTTAGGATACCTAGAGCGAATAGCAGCGAGGGTCTCATTAGCCAACCTCTTTGGCTGGTCTTTGTAGTGGATAAAGTAATCTTTGTAATTGTTAGCAATTATAGAGTGCATGAAGGCCATGATGTCCTTTCCCCGTGCATCCATCAAGATGCCTCATGTCTGAGTGATGTCATAGAAGATCGTACCATCACCCGGAGGCACGTCTAAATCATCTAAATCATCATCCCCACCACTACCCCTCCCAAAGCATTGTGCCATGCATCCCCCACCGCTCTCCCAGTACGCTGGCCACTCGTAGATGGAGACTACACGGGACTACGTGGACCACTCGTAGCTGGAGAACCAAGTCTCGACTACACAGGAGTATGCCGACGACTCTGCAAGACAAAAGGACCTCCTGACGGCATGGGGAAAGGGGCATAAGATGACATGGGGCAAGGGGCATAAGACGGCATGGGGGAAGGGGCATAAGATGGCATGGGAGAAGGGCCTGGGCTGTGTAGCCGGCTGGGCTATGCTGACTCTGCTGGAGTAATCTCAGCTGGTGTGGGGTGGTTTGGAGTCTGTAGTGCCGACTCCTGGGGGGTATTTAGAGTACTCGTCATATACCCATATAACTCCACAGGACTAGGAGGGTGCCCTAAAAGGTTATATAAGTCCCTAAAAATAGAGTCCCAGAGATCAGGTGAGCCCAAAGAGCTTCCTGGCCACATGATGAACTGGAAAAAAGAAAAAAAGATGATTACTGATGAGTTGAGAAGAAAGGGGAAGGGAAGAAAAGATTATTGTCGGAGCGCATCTATAGACGCATCTATTTTCGCGTATAACAGCACATCTATAGATGCGGCTGTCTGTGTCTGCAAATAGGCTAGACGTGCATCTAGACGTGCCTGTAGACGTAGTTTTAGACGTGCTCCGACAGACGAACTATTCTAAAAAGTAGAAAAGGACATGCACCCGACACAGAAATGTAACACTGATACCAAAATCATGCGTTTCTTGGATACGACAAAGGATAAATCCAAAGAGAGAAACTTTAAAAAAAGATCAACTGTAATAAGACTTACCTTGGATAGAGGTATGGAAGCTTCTTCTCCTTTTTCAAAGTTGCTTCTCTTCCTTGATCACCCTCTTCTCCTTTAAGCCTGGAAGTAAGTGTGGGTGCCTTTCTCTTAAGTGTAAGCTTGGAAGTAAGTGTGGGTGCCTTCCTCTTAAGCGTCAAAACTGTGGATCTGCTAATAGCAAAGCAAGCAAGCCACGCGAAGTATAAGTAATGTGAAGGAAAGCAAAGCGAGCATGCTAAAAGCAGATTTAAAAACCGTGTCTATAAGCGCGTCTAATAGCGGTCTATACACGTGTCTAAATACGCGTGTAATTGCGCATCTAGATACACAAAGCAGATGCGATTTTAGACGCGCACCACAGAACAGACAGATGCGGTTTTAGACATGCCACAGAGTTTTAAAATTAAATATTTGAAGAAAAGCAAAATTTTTTGGGTTGTTTGTTTGTAGGATGTCTTCATCTTCAACAAGTAGCTCCAGTGAGGATGAATCCCTCCGTATCCACCATCGCGAAATGTGATTGGAGCAAAAAATCAAATGTATGTGTGATCGATGTCAAGGAAACATGTATCGTGCATGCATGATTACACTCAATCACATCTCAAAGTATGGATATTGGGATGCGATCGTAAACATGGTAAGTGTTAAAGATTTAAGGTTGATTGAGTTACCTATGGGTGTTCATATGTTTGAGTTATGATCCCGTTTTAATTTGATACAGGATACAGTGCCACACTCGCATATGTTGCCCTATGCTCGCTGTGAGGAGGCGAAGCATCGGCGATATGAGGTGGGATCTTCAGGAGAAACCGTTACGGATGCCTGGAGTAATGGTGATAGTAGTCCTCTGCCATTACCTCATGAAGCCGTGGAGGAGGAGGTGTTTGATGATATGGTGCGGGATTTATATGTCCATCAAAGAAGAGATGATAGCATGGAGCAGGATGATCTTTTTACTGCAGCATCGACTCCACTTTTGAGAGGTGCACATTCTCTATTCTACGTGCCTCCCTTGAGTTACTAAACTTGCAAACCATCTATGGATGGAGCAATGCAAGTTTGAATGCATTACTCAAGTAAGCTTTAAAGTCTATTTTGCAAACATGGTGAATTATGCTAGTGGGTCAATTACTCGAAAGCTTTTCCTCATTTATGGTCTTCTCGTGCAGGCTATTGTGTAAAATGCTTCCAAGGGAGAATAAATTACCGACCTCAAGAGATATGGCAAGGCAACATGTGACCTCTCTTGGAGGATTAGATTACAAGCGCATCCATGCATGCGTCAACGATTGCATTTTGTTTCGTGGACTACATAAGGATGCAAGAGAGTGCCCTACTTGTGGAGAGGCAAGATATAGAGCAGATCTCAAAACTTTGGATGTGCCTCATAAGGTTCTGCGACATTTTCCCATAATCCCTTGCATCCAACATATGTTCAAGTGCAAATCCATTGCAGAGCTCATGTCATGGCATTCCTCCCATCGATCAACCGATGGCAAGTGGAGAACTCCCACAGACTCTCCTGGGTGGAAGCATATTGAAGACACATGGCCAAGCTTCAAGGAAGAACCTAGGAGCTTGAGACTTGGATTGGGTATGGACGGTCTGAACCCATTTGGTCTCAAAAGTACCTCTTACGGTGTATGGCCAGTGATATTGGTGAATTATAATCTTCCATCCTCTATGGCTATTAAGAAAGGACATGTTATGTTGTCCCTTCTAATTCCAGGGAAACATAAAGTTTAAAATCCTGATGTTTATTTGGAGCCTTTGATGATGAGCTAGAGATACTTTGGAGAGGTATTGAGGTGCATGATGTGAGCACGCCTCCCTCGTCACGAGACTTCAACTACAAAGCAGTCTTGATGTGGACGATGCATGACTTCCCAGGCTATGGCGAGTGTTCAGGTAAGCATTGCACTTCTAATTATGAATAGGCAAAGGATGTGGCACCCTAAACCCACCTTCAAATCTTAATTGTGTCTATTGTTTAGGTCTCACTACATCGGGTTACCATGCATGTCCTATTTGTGGTCCTTCGCTAGTTGCCTCATGGGCAGACGCATTTGAATAACATCATCTATGAGAATCACCATTGATTTCTCCCACCTGATCATCCTAGATATGTTGCCCCTTGGAATGAATTCCTCCCACAATCACTCACCGCAAGAGATTGGATGAGAATTTGGGACGGTTCCATGACTCCTCCACCACTTCGCATGAGCCGGTAAGGGTTTGTAACTATTGTGTGCTATATTGGCTGGAAATAAAGATTGCCTGCTAACATTTTATTTTGTTTAGATACTCCATCTTTTATCGTTTACCATATTGGTCCCACCTTAAGATCAATCACCTGCTTGATCCCATGCATATTTTCAAGAATGTGGCATCTACCATTTGGGAGCATTTGAATGGGACACGAGATTCCGTAGGCATAAGGGAGGATCTATGTACCACAGGGAGGATGCATGAAGCTTGGCCACAAGAGAGACCAAATGGGCATGTTTTTTTACCTCATGCACCATGGAGGTTATCAAAGCTAGAGATGGCGGCGGTGAAGTGCGCTATTACTACAATTCGTACTCCCACTGGATGCATGAGGTGTTTGAAGGGAGCCTTTACAAAGAGCAAGAAAAGAGGTGTAGAGCAATTATATGGCTTGAAATCTCATGATTGGCACAAGATGCTCCAAGTAAGTATTTTATGTGCATAATATCTTTTTCCTTTCAAATTTGTGAGTGAATAATAATAAGCAACTAATCAACCACCTCCTTGTGGGTTCAGTTCATACTATCTACTAGCATTTCACGTAGTGCATCGAAGGACATGAAAGATTGTATTTATAAGATGGGCGAGCTTATGAGGTACTTTACATGATACAAAATATGATGCGTATCAATGCTCCATGCAAGGTGTTCACATTGCTAATATGGTGTACTTTCTCATTTCTAGGTATGTGAGCTCAAAGGAAATAGATCTCACCACGCTTGAAAATGCTCGAGTTATGTCAGTGGAGGTGGTTTGTTTAGTAGAGGAGACATTTCCATGTTCTATTCTCACAAGCCAACTACATCTTATAGTGCATTTGGTGGATGAGATTGCTATATGCGGTACTATAGATGCACCATGGTTGTTCTTCCTCAAGTGCTTCATGAAGGCCTTGAAGGGCTTCATGAGACAAAATGCAAGACACGAAGGTAGCATGGCCGAGGGTTGGTTGGTACAAGAGTCACTTGTATATATTTCTGAGTTTCTTGTTGATGTGGATAGCTCTCTCCCACGACTATGGAGAGATGATGAAGACCTAAGGATGACCTCTATTGTGCCTCAAGGGAAAGGACGCAACAAAGTAATAGACACGGAGTTGCATAATAGTATCAACCTCTATTGCGTGCTTAATAGTGATGTGATGAAAAGATGGGTGACAAGATATGAGGATGCAAAGGCAAGAAGACAAGAAGAAAGGGCCCTCTTTCGTACACACCATGGATCTCGTGTGCCATACCCTCAGTATCTAAGAGCACTTCCAAAGGATATTCATGTGGATTGGCTACTTGATGAAATGGAGAAAGTAGAGAAAGACGAGGGGATGCATATCACAATGGAAGAATGGGAGTATGCTAGGGGATGCATGAGCAAGGTCGGTATATAGAATGTTATGCTTAAGTTAGGAGCTTTCAATAATTTAGATTGCTTATTTAATTGATTTTTTCTTAGTGTAGTGCACTATGTTCAATGCTATATGGTGTGAGGGCAAGCATTTTCGAACACAACGGATTGATGATAAGAGAAACACACAAGATTGCGGCATCATTGCTAGCTTTGAGGGAGCCAATGGAGCCATGGATGATTATTGTGGCATAATCCAAGATATTATTAAGCTTGACTTTCGACGCTTCTTTGTGTATGTTTTGGATGTAAAGTGGTTTAAGGACGTGGTGGAAAGAGGCCCTAATGCAACAATCAAATGCCATGCAAGTGGCTTTGTAACTATTGACTCCACAAAGTTTTGGCAAAGTAGGAAGGACACACTAGTACTACCGCAACAATGTGAACAGGTACTGTGCACACATATAAAAATACTCGCTTTTAAATATTTGATGCAAGGAAAATAACATGATTGTATTTGTGTTTGAATTAGGTTGTCTATCAACCAATGGTGGATAATAATAGATGGTGGCATGTCATACCGATTATGCCACATTCCAAAGTGATGTATAGTACATTTACTAATATCGAGCATATGGAGGATGATCATGGCCATGGACGTGATGATGACCGTGATATGAGAGAGGAGGATGATCATGAGATAAGAGATACAGATATTGAGGCCATTACCCATGAGGACGAGCCTACCATTGATGATGCTGATTTCGATGAGCACATGAGTAGCACAAGTAATAGTGGGTTGAATGTATTTGTAGATCTAAACACTTGTTTGGATTTTGAAGTAGATAGTTTGGCAAGGGTTGATCTCATTGAGGATGAGATTGAACCGTAGCCCATCATTGATATTGGCAAAACTATTTTACATATTGTCTCATTCTCCTCTCCTCACTTAATTCTTGTATATGTGGGCTTGCAAAAAAGCATTGATGTTTTTGTTAAAATTATGTGCTTTGGTAATCATGGGCAATGTTTGGAAAGCAATGATGTACACCAAAATCTCACTTTCTGTATTCTCTATTTTGCATCTAAATACGCGTCTAATTCCCAGTGTAAACATGCTAATAGACGCGCTAATACATGCAAAAATAGACGCGCTGATAAATGCAATGTTAGACGGGCCCGTATTTTCTCAGTGTAGATGTGCAAATAGACGTGTTAATACACACGCAAATAGACGAGATATTAGATGTCGTTGTAATTTCTCTATTCAAGCAATGCCTATAGACGCGCTCGCTATTTTACGCATCTATCAAGCACGTCTATAGTTGCTTTGTGTTGTTGTGTGACTTTCAATAAGCCAATGCACAATGTCCCTTATCATAATGTTATTGGTTGGTTTGTTGATGTCTGTAGAGTATAAGCTTGTTTGCAATACCCCTTCTCACATACCAATGGCAACTCAAACTCTGATTCTGGATCCCAAAACTCTTTAACACTTTTACATTTACTGCCATCCCAAAACTCATCAATTCTAATATTTTCATTCGAATTGTTCGATACCAACCATTTGTCTTTATTTCACCACATTTCCAATAATTCGTGGCATAAAGATCTACTTTTAGTAAGTAGTTTCAATTGTTCACCAATCGAAATGTAGTCAAAACATAACATTTCCTTTCTAGGCACTGCACATTTCTCACACTTCTCACAACATGTTAAACAATTGCGCTTTAATTTTCTCTTTCCAGTGACATTTCTATTACATTGGCATTCAATAGTGTTACCACTATAAGCGTCCTCTTTGCTTGGTAGATAGAGTATTGGAGCATGTATGGAATCCTCTTTTCCTTGACATATTGTATATCTCTTTGATTCAACCATTCCCTTGGCAATGTCATGTGGGGTGACTTGATAAGATCACTGACTACCCCAAATTGGGACCATTCAAACAGTTCAATCGATGAGTTCTATTTAATTTGTTTCATTTGATAATAGATTGTGTAATTTATGCAACATGCCACTATATTCATTGCGAGCAACTTGGGCTTCAGATTTAGGAAGTTCTTATTGAGATAATGCCATTGGCCTTTCAATCGACCAAATGCACACTCCACAACAATGCAGGTAGAGGATAGATAGAACTTGAACTTGCATTGTAGGTCTATGCTAGGGGTATCATATGGAGTGATGAACCATGGTCTAAATTGTGCATATACACCATCTCCAAGGATGTACTCCCGAATGCGAAAAGCACCATCAACAAAATCAAAACTATCTAGCAACATGTCTCACACAATAGCCAAGCAAAAGAAGGAGTTCTTAAAAATACGGACATCGATGCTAGAGCCAAGCCACCATGCAAGAACATCCAAATACCTCATCTGATCACTAACCACAATGGACTACAAGCACATGGAGAACTGCTTGTTGTGATCATACCAATATGGACCTCTCTCCCCACCAGGACACTCAATGTGTATATGGAAAACCTAGTTGTTGTTGGAACCCTTGCATATCTTGAGCCCAAGCATCTGAAGTCATTGGCCTGCAATGAGGTGGAGTGATGTGAAAGAAGTGTAGTGTGACAAACTTATGGGTGCACTTGGTAATGGTGGACTTGTCCAACTCGAAGTGATCACTTAGCTCCACCATTTGGTAACAACTAGCAAGATGTAGCAATCCCACATCCACTTGCTTCTCTACAGATATCACTTATGGATGCAACAGGGGAAGCGATGTCACCTTGTTGCAAGTTGTCATACAAAAGAGTGCACAAATCCTGGAACAAAGAAATGGGCAAATGGAAAATCTCATTAAATCTGGCCTCATCTCCATGTGTGAATTGAATGTAGTGGTTCGACAATTTCCAAGCTCCGTGGCTTGATGTAGGAATCAGAGATAGTTTGCAAAGGCCCATGTTGTATGATGAGGTCCAGTAGCGGCAACTTCATGTGGTCATGGATGAAAGAGAGCAACAGAGGAATGGGGAAGGAGAGGTTACAAGTGGGTGTCGACAGCAAGTTGCAAATTTTTAGGAGAAGGTTGCACGCTCTATGTTGCTCCAAGATGCCAAGCCGTGGTGCCTTTTCTGGAGGGCAACAAGTATGTCCAATACTAGAGTGGCCACACCCACCAATTTGGAAGTTTGCACCATATGGAGTAGAGGTCCAGCGGAGTAGAGGCCATACTCTAGCAAGATGCCATAGCATGGGTCTAGTGTTGCACGTCCTTGTCACGTATGCCCTTCCATTGGTGTGAACCGTCTTTCCACCACCTATTCCTAACGAAATTACTACAGTGTAAAGTATGCGTGGCCGCACGTACTCCAAGCACAACAATGGACTATCTACCAATCCAGCTTGTCATCCAAAACCTGGTTCATCGAACTAGCCAGTAGCAAGTGTGAGTAGGCTCTTAGGAATGCATCATATCACATACATGTGCATGGCCATGGTAACATTATTCATGAATTATGGCTCCATCTCATGTAAGAACTACATGCCGAAATTGGGCCATTTGGAAAAAATAGTGAACATCCTTCCATCTTAGCCACAAAGAGAGACTTACAAATTCTGGTCTCAATTACATCGTTCATGTTGCAGTTAACATTCTTATATTTACTTCAATCTAGAATGTAGGGCCTACGTGCCAAAATTGGGCGGTTCAAGCCTCCTAAAATATTGTTACATTAGTATGTGGCTTCAATACTTGCACATGACTCTACCTCATCCGCAAAGAGAAGCTTGTAAATTTTGGCATAAATACTTATGTTTGCATGGTGATAGTAATATCCTTATATCTTAGGTTGGCCTCAAGTAAGCATTTTATAACGTCCATGTATTTTGGCTCAATTTAATGTGCACTAAAGCAATCAACCTAAATTTTGAAAATCCCTCAATGATGTTTTTCAATAAGAAAGCCATTTGTGTTATCTTTTATATGTCAAATTTAATATTGACATCAAAGAAAAGCTTTTATGTATAAGAAATGTGTATTTGGTTATTTATTAAGTGGCCATTTTTTTTATAGATTGACAAGAAGAATTTCCTATACAGTAAATGTGATGGAACTTGCTAATACCCCTTTAATTTCTTGATGAAAGAACTTTCCCTATGTAAGGAAAGATATTAAACATGCCACTCTTCTAATTTCCTAGGTGATCACCACCTCTTTTCCTAGATAGGGGTATAAGTTGTTATCTAGAGAATGAAATTTCCTAGGTACCACACTCATCTAATTTCCTAGATGACCACCTCTTTTCCTAGATAGAGGTTGCATTTTATGTGGAGAATGAGATCGCCTAGATAGACATACTAGAATGCTTACTTCTATCTAGGAAATTTCTTAATTTTACCTAGTTTGTGAGGTCTTCCCTATATGGGGAACAGTTACAAGTCCCTTGTGGAAGCGTGTAATCGGAATTATGTATTAAATGTTGATGATACAACTTTCTAGATCATTCTAAACGGTTAGGAACACGTACGGCTGTTCACATCACTGTGACTCTTTGTGAAATTAGACTTCAAGTCTTAATTCCAATATTTGCTATGGCGTGGCGTGTTGTGTTGTGTTTGACAACCTTTTGTGTACGTTAATTTTCTACTTTGAAAGCTTGAATGATTGATGTCACTGGAGGTTGCAACCTTGTGAACTAGAAGCAGCCATTAATATCGATCTTCAAAACAAGTGTTGGTTGAAGGTGAGATAAAAGATGCTGGTTCAAAATATTTCCCATCCGGCTCGTTGTAGTCATGAGAGATCGCTAAAAACTAAAGTTCATGTGCTTGGAAAATGACTAAAATTATGAGATGAAAGGTATTCCTTTAATCAAAATTAATCAACAATTAGTTGCAATATAACATGAATTGAGCTAGTATCTTATATGAATATTTTAAGGACGGATTTTATAATTCCCAAATGAGGTTCAAGATAAATTCTTTCATCATCTTATAACCAATAGAAAACCACTCAACTAGATTCGGGGAGGTAGCTATCTTCTTATCTTCCTTATTTCCAAGATTGGCATGGTGATCAAAGGCTATGCCACGTGTTGATCAAGGGGGATCAAATGCCATGTCTAAGGCAACGAGGATCTATGGACGATTACATCTTGCAACTGTTCCTTGACACGCTAGGCATTTTTCAAACCGCATTTCATCCATATTGCAATGCAAAGTCACAACATAGTGATTTCCCTTACTCCGTTTCGTTGCATAGCTAGCATCGCGGCATTGTGACCTAGCTTTTTAGCTGCATCTTCTAGAAACCTCAAGGGATTCTGAGGGTGTGGTGCTTGGGTGGTTTTGCAAGACCTCCCATGAACTCCTCTCTTTCGAATTTCCCTTGCATTTTCATGGTCAGGTTACGAGGTTCCCAGAGGACGTAGGTATCGCTTTGAGAGTGGCGCAGAATCATGTTATAGCCGATGGCCATGCCAGTTGGAATTTCATAAAATCCTGGGCAAAATGTGCGAGAGGGCAGCCTCTATCCATGGCCCTGCTTCACATGCGAACTGAATTGAGGCCTACTTCCTGAGCCCAAAAAGGAAACCCAATCTATCTTAGCAGGGGGAACTCTATCATTGCCACTAGGTGCAGAAGATCTTGCTCAGAAGAACTTTCAATTCAGCACAGACACGATCAAGAAGCTCAAGAACCGAACGTCAGAAGACGGGAAAGTTCCGTTGATGTCCTATGAAGCATTGTTTGGAAACACGTTATAGTAGCGCATGCAGTGAGCATGACGACGAGATTGGCAATGTTCATTGTTACATACTTGCACCTTCAACTCTTTGCACTCAGCCGTGACTTGGTGATCAGCTTGATTGAAGAGATCTATGGCAGCACCTCGAAAGTTGCCATATCAATGTGGATGATCTCCCGGGCGTTTACACTATTTCACACAGGATGCGGTGATGATGAGTCTCACGTGGTGCATCAGAAGGCATTTGGTGGTGCAATATTTGAATTTGACATGCTGAGTAGAGCATCCTATTACAAATCGCTATTGGCAACACATCCAGGTGACCAAAGACGATTTCCTGATCGTGTTTCCAATAGATTGCATACCAAAGGAATTCTCTAAAGATAAAAGTTGTAAAAATTTAGCGATTGTCTGCATGGATTTACAACTAAAAGAATGTTTGAGCCTGATAGTATGACCCTCGCACACCTTAAGCAAGAATTTTCAACTGCGGCTAGCTTTTCTAGGTGCAAAAAGTTTTGTTGCATTCAAGTTAGAAGCACAACAGCTCCATTGGGCTAGTGGAACAGGAAAAACAACTAGGACATCAAAAGTGAGGGACTGAGGCTACTACCTACAATCTCAAGATGAGGAGATGAGGGAGAGATGATCTCCCTATATATTATGGACATGATCTATGGCAAGTTCATCAACTTCTTCGATATGGGGAGACGAGGAAGAGATATGTCCCTATAAGTTGCAACCATGATCTATTGCAAGTCGTGCTTCTTCCTCAGCTTCTTTCTCCTCTCCAGTTTCACCACCTTCTCTGAAGCTGACATGCTCTTGACATGGTGAGAGGCAAGATGGTTGAGGTTGAAGGTGATGAGAGGAAGGTCTAGATGTTATAAAGGAGGATGGGGAAAGTTGAAGAAGGTGAGGGAGATAGGTAAAGGGGTAGGAGACAATGCTAGCAAAGATTTTTATGATTGGAGAACTATAAAATGGTTGACTTTTCTTCAATTGGAGCATCTCTTCTCCATCCACAACACTCGCTCTTGCATTTCGAATAGTCAATATTATCATTCTTAGGACTGATTTGTATAGGTGGAAGGGAATGAAGTCCCTTGCCTCATCATGTTGATTTCCTTCCATCTGTACAAATTAGAAGATTAATGCCTTCAGCTTTGAGTAGCTTTGTATTGGTTGCTAAAACCTTGATTCCTATTATAGAAAACTATCAAACTCAACTTAGATAGCTTTAGATTGAAAGTGTGAGATTGAACAAACTAGGATTGAGTGAACTCACCGTTTTGAGTAAGGGGCACATATTGAGAATGTTAGAGTGGATGATTTAGCATGAGACATGATAAATAGAGATAGAATGAATCAAGATTAAAAGTATTAGAAGTTGATGACTGATAGATGTGAGAGTGAAACAAATGAAGTGGATAGAATTTGCTATATTTGTTTTTGAGATTTGAAATTTTGAGCGACAACTTGGGCATTAGGAATACTCTATGTGCATTTATGATGAATATTGGGTTCTCCCCCTTTTTGTGAAGGGGTGGAGATTCTTCTAAGCATAATATGAAACTTTTATATCAATTTTGTTTAAGGACTATTTTAGTGAAAGCTTTACACAACATTTAATAAAAAAGAATCCCCCTTGCGAGCTGCAAATTGAATTGCCAATATTGGTAGAGGACGCTAAGGGGATTTGAATTTTAAAGTGGAGGATTTAGGGATTTGAAAACTTACTTAAATTCATACAAATGTTGAGATTTGTAAACTCTCACATGGAGAGAGAGAGAGAGAGGGAGAGAGATGTATGCAAAGCATAGTTACCGAGAACATTCTTTTCCAAGTAAAAGTAATGCTAGAGATCCAACTTAAAATTTTCTTGAAAGGCACTCAATATTGAGATTTATAAATAAAAGCTATAATTTTATTCCTTGGAATCAAAGGAACCCTAGGATCCAAACCTTAAGATCCAGTAGAGTGGATCTCTAACCCGTCGTAGACGAGTCATGCTACTCATATTGACAGAGACTATGTTTAACCACACGTTTTGTTTATATAAAATTGAATTAGCAGATAGCAATTTGATTTTGGCACATATCACTTTGCTTTCAACACATAGCACTTTATGCTCTGCACATAGTGCTTTGCATTTACACATGACCACACATTTATGTCGGGGAAGAGTTACCACAATTCCTCTTCAAAATTGTAAGACCAAGGAATGTGCCCTTCTTTGGGTTCATTTCAATTTGCATTTGGCACAACACAATTTTAGTTTTGCATATAGCATTTTGAATCTGGCACATAGCACTTTGCATTTGGCTTATAGTATTTTGGATTTAGCACATAACCAAGCATTTATGTGGGGAGAGTTGGCACACTTCCTCTCCAAAAATTATAAGACCAAGGAACGTGTCCTTCCTTGGGTTCATTTCAATTTACATTTGGCATAAAGCAATTCAAATTTTGCACATTGTAGTTTGAGTTAGGCACATAGCACTTTGCATTTGGCTTATAGTACTTTGCATTTAGCACATCACCACACAAGTGTGGGTAACTTCCTCTCCAAAAAGGATACAACCAAGGAAAGTGCCCTTTCTTGGGCCCATAGCACTTTAATTTGATCACATAACATTTTGCATTTAGCATATAGCAATTTTAAATTGGCATCTAGAACTGCATTTAGTACATGGTGCTTTACATAAAATACATGAGGACCTGTTAGTGGGAGGAGAATTGGCACGCATATCTTTATGCATCATATGCTTAAACAAGCTAGTTTCATGGCTGCACTTGTATACTTGTTTAGTACTTCTTTAAGACGTTCATACAAAGAGCTGGAGCATCACAATCCTTGAAGCATAAAAGGAATGCAAATGAATCTTTTTGCCTACCTAAACATTGGAATAAGGAGAAAAGAAATACCTTTAAAACCTTCGTTTGGTCTAATGTTGTTGCATTTTGTTGTTTAGGCTCCCTAAGATCACGAGGGCCTTTAGAAGTAGGGAAAGTACTCTAGAAAAGAATACATAGGGAAAGTCTAGAAAAGAATACATAAGGAACTAAAGAGAGCAGCTGAAGTTGTGTAATTCACATTTTCTATTTTTGTAGCATGTAACAACAAAGGAATCTAGAGAGAGCATTTGAATTTGTGTAATGCACATGTTCCATCTCCATAGCATGTAACAACAAAGGAATATGCCAATGAAACAATAGTGGCAAAGTGATTCAATCAGCCCCAAACAGAGGAGGATTCAATGAGAAGATCCCAACAAAGATATTTGTTTTTCAGGCAAAAATCCACATCATTCAAGCAGGAATCTTTGAAGACAAGATTTGGCACCTCTTCTCCTGAGAATCAAGTAGCCAAAGTGGAGAAAATTATATGCACCACTCACTTAATTGATGGAGATTTTGAGCAGAATGGTCCATTGTGATTTTAAAATCAAAGAACGTTGTTGTCCCTGTGCCAACGTGGACTTAGGGAGTACAAAATGTGTGTGTAGAGTAGCGGCAAAGCTCCGCTTGTACTTGCATAAGAATAGGAATCATCTCTCTTAGGAATCCTCAACATGCAAGTTCTACTTGCAACTCCTACATGTGATTCCTACATTGCATGTTCTACATGCGAGTTCTACATGCAACTCTTACATGCAACTTAATGGAAGCTCTACATGTAGAGAGATAATGTCTTACAATTCCTACATGCAGAGAGAGAAGCTCTCCAACTTGTATAAATACCCCATAATGGAATGAAGCCTAGACTCTTTGGGGCATTGTGTTGAGTTCTACTTTGGTATTCCAAGCAATTGTCTCAAGTGTCCATGCTTCCTTGCACTCCACGTCCAAAAGCACATTGTCCTAACCTTGCAACTCCTCCTTTCCTCTCCTCCAACCTTGCAACCCATCCTCTTTCTCTCCTCCTCCACCCTTCTTCTCCTCCTCCTCCTCTCTTCTCCTCCTCCTCCCTCCTCCTCCTCCTCCCTCTTCCTCCCTCCTCCACCTCCCTCCTTCTCCCTCCTCCTCCTCCCTTTCCCCCCATGATCTTACACCTTCTTCCTCTCCCACTCTTATGCTCCCCCTAAACCCTTAGTTCCTCAATCCTTAACCTCCATGATCTACGAGGGAGATGAGTTCTCCACCGTGTACTCTACCCTGAACCTTGAATCCTCCTTCTAACCCTTGAACCTCTTCTAAACTCTGGAACCTCTCTCTGAAACCTTGGAACCTCCTTCTGAACCCTGAACCTCCCTCTAACCCTTAAACTCCTCCTAAACCCTTGAACCCCCAATGAAGGCGAAAGCCTTCATTACCCCAACCATGAAGATGCATGTCCCTTTCACACATGCATGCACTATGTTTATGTATCATGCTTAAGCCTACGTCTCTCACCGGAATATGACTCGAGGTCCTAAGCTACACTTATAACTGTATACTAAGAATACCCTACTCTTTCTGCGGAAGCCGTGGGAAGAACCAAACATTTGGCACCGCTGTCGAGGAGACTAGCGTCTCAAGTAAGGAGTAAACATACGGTGCAAGTATGCATAAAAAACAAACTACTATGAACACTCACGAACATAACCCGCAACGGCAAGGAGAGTATAATTTTTTCCAACTCTAGTCAAACGTATCAACCCTAAGCATCGACCTTGGGTTACTACCTTAAGAAATTTTCTTTATGTCTTAACAAGAAGCCACTTGAAAAACAAATCAGGCTAGGTAATGGACACAAATGCATAGAGCTTGCAATTTTGGTTATTTCACCTTTTTACAGAAGAGCGATCTGAGCTAACCATGAAAAGTTATGTTCCGGGAAGAGTTTAGGGTTTCACCCTAATCCTACACCCATTCCTATAAAAATCCACCCCACCCCCTCATTCTTCTTCTTTCACATCTAGCCTCCATCCTCTTCCCCTTTCTGAACCCTACGAAAGACACTTCTCCCTCTCCATCCACCACCACCCTACTCCCATCGTCACACTGTGAGTTCTTTCGAGCCCTTCTCTGAGCAATAACCTAGCCATCCACCCACCATCCATTTGCCCTCAACAATCGCGTTACATCAAGAAAGACAAGTGGAAAGCATTCAGGTGACCATCTCTTCCTCCTTTTGGATTTCCGTCAAAGTTTTCCGTCTGTCAAGTTTTCCCCTGCCCCTCCACCCCCACCCCCCTCCACCACCCTCTCCACCACCCCCTCTACCACTCTGTACCCCCGCCCCCCTCTCCACCACCTCCTCCACCACTCCCCTAGGCCCTCCACCACTCTCCCCCTCCACCACCCTCTCCACCACTCCCCCTCCACCCCCACCTCCACCACCCACCTCCCCTCCATCCCTACCCCCACCCCTCCCCCTCCCCCTCCCCCTCCCCCTCTCCACCCCTCCCCCTCCACCCCTACCCCTCCCCCTCCCCCTCTACCCCCACCACCCCCCCCCTCCACCACTCGCCCACCCCCTCCACCCCCACCCCCTCCACATCCCACCCCTCCACCTCCACCTCTCCACCCCTCCCCCTCCACCCGTACCCCTTCCCCTCCACCCCCACTGCCCCCCCTCCACCCCTCCATCCCTACCTCCTCCACCCCTCCATCCCTACCCCCTCCACCACTCCCCCACCCCTACCCTCCATCCCCATCCCATCCCTCCCCCCCCCCCCCCTCCACCCCCTCCACCTACCCTCCATCCCTACACCCCCCAACCCCCCCTTCCTTTTTCCCCCTCGCTGTTTTTCCTCCTCCCCCCCCCCACCCCCCTGTCCACCCCCCCCTTCACACCTCCATCCCCTCCATCCCATCCCCACCCCCCACCCCCTCCACCCACCCTCCATCCCTACACCCCCCATCCCCCCCCCCCCCCCCCACCACCCCCCTCCCCTTCCTTTTCCCCCCTCTCTGTTTTTCCTCCTCCCCCCCCTCCCCCCCTCTCTCTCTCTCTCTCTCTCTCTCTCTCTCTCTCTCTCTCTCCCTCCCTCCCTCTCCTCTCTCTCTCTCTCTCTCTCTCTCTCTCTCTCTCTTATTTCCCCCCTTTCTTCTCTCTCTTCTCCTCCCCCCTCTCTCTCTCTCTTCTTCCCCCTTTCTTCTCTCTCTTCTCCCCCCTCTCTCTCTCTCTGTCTCTCTCTCTTCTTTCCCCCCTTTCTTCTCTCTCTTTTCCTCCCCCCTGCTCTCTCTCTCTCTCTCTCTCTCTCTCTCTCTATCTATCTATCTATCTCCTTCCCCCCTCCCTCTCTCTCTCTCTCTCTCTCTCTCTCTCTCTCTCTCTCTCTCTCTCTCTCTCTCTCTCTCTCTCCTTGCCCCCCCCTCGTCGACCACTCCTCTCCCTAGTCTATTCTAAGGGCCTAAGGCCCTTCCCAACTACTAAGGCCTTATAAGCCCTTAGTGCAAAGGCCACTGCAGTGCTCGCCAGCGGCGACTGCTCGCACAGCGCTAGCCAACGGCAGTGCAC